>NC_086446.1:414467262-414821762 GCF_028390025.1 Pseudophryne corroboree | reverse complement strand
CATAGCCACCCAACACCTTTGATACCTCTCCCAACCACTTAGACATACCTGCTAACCTCGGGGTGTTACAATAAAAGCAAATGTACAATTGGTTGGTTTAGATTACACAATAAATTACGTCAAAATTGTAGACAGGTCACTTTGGGTTTTTTTTTGTAATTAGAAGATACAGGTGAGTCTGGATTCAGAGGATGGGGACAGATCGACACCAACAGGGTTAATGGCAATAATAGTTAAAGTTAAGTTAAAATGAAAGCTGCTCGGTGAAATTAGTAATGCCTCCCAGGCATAGGCTTTTCTATAATGGGTGCAAGGTCTAGGGCAGTGATTTTCAACCTTTTTCAACTCGTGGCACACTCATAAGATTTTTAAATTGCCAAGGCACACCATCAGTGCACCACGGGAAAAAAAAACACATTGGCCCCCACAGTAATTAAACAGACGGGATGCCGCTGTCTGTATACTGACAGCCAACATCCCGTTTGTCAGTAAAACATATCTATTCCTTAATAATGCCACACACTGTTCCCCCAGTAATTCTACCACACACTGTCCCCCCAGTAATTGCACTCACTGCCCCCAATAATAATCCCTGCTGTTCACATCCCCCCCCCTCCCCCCCAGTGATTCCAAACATTGCTTACATAAATAAATACATTTTTTATTTTAAATTTAAAACCTGCAGCTGTAATGCTGTGATGGCAGCACGGATGGAGAAGCTGCAGTGGCCAGTGGACGGACGGGAGCTCCAGGCAGGAATGCGACGTGGAGTGTCCAATTACCATGCGTGGTAATTGGACACTGGATGTAACCACATCGCTGCTGACTTGATCCTGTGAGGTCCCGAGAGGGATCGGTTGATGAGCTGTGACCGGCGGCTGCTCCATTGGTGCTATCCGGAGGTGCCGTGTGTGTGATAACATCGTGCTGCTTGTCTCTTTTTGAGATGTATGTATACATATACTTCTTTTAATTAAATGTTCACAACTGTTTACTGATATCCGCGCTCCTCATTTGTTCTTTTACATGTATCTTTATTAACCCTGTGGTACGGCTTTCTTTGGAGGAAGCAGCGGTTGACACAAAGAGTCTGATCAAGATCTTACAAATACTGGACTTTCTCAAGTATATTGGACTGGTTGGAGTATTGCGCAATTATCCTTTTTTCTGTTTTATATATATATATATCTAATGTGTATATGTGAACACAACCCACACGGATACAGTATGATATACCGGCGGCTGGGGTGGCTGCCGTCTGTATCCCGACGGGATACCGGTCACCAGTATGCCGGCAGTGTGGCAAGTGCTAGAAAGCCCCTTGCAGGCTCTCCATGCTCGCCATGCTGCGGGCATGGTGGCTTGCTGCGCTCGCCACAGATTGCATCCTCCCCTCTATGGGTGTCGTGGACACCCACAGAGGGAGAATAGTCTGTGTCGCTGGGATTCTGGCATCTGCATTTCACCGCTTGTCGGGATTCCGGTGTCTGTATTGTGAAAGCCAGGATCCCAACTGGCGGTATGTTAACCGCTTCCCACCCACATAGGCAGATTTAAGCCACCCATTTTTATTTCAAATAAAATTAAATATTGGTTATTTAAATAATTCTGTGCTATTGAACAGGCATGGACTCTAATTAATAAGCTTTCTTGAATATTACTTTAATGATTGTGGGCTTTATTCAGAGTTGGACACAGCTGCAGCGTTCACATGCAGAGGCCGCATCCATAGGGTCTGCGCACACACAGCAGCCATACTGCTCATGCTTGACCCTTCACCATGCGATCATATTCTGGGGCAGTACGGATGGTGTAATGGTTAGCATTACTGCCTCACAGCACTGCGGTCATGGGTTCGATTCCCACCATGGCTCTAACTGTGTGGAGTTTGTATATTCTCCCCGTACTTGCATGTGTTTCATCCCACAATCCACAAATATACAGGTAGGTTAATTGGCTCCCAACAAAATTAACCCTAATGTGAATGTGAGTGCGTGTACATGTGATAGGGAATATAGATTGTAGCTCCGCTGGGGCAGGGACCGATGTGAATAACCAAATATTCTCTCTGTAAAAGCACTGCAGAAAATGTGTGCTCTTTATAAATAACTGGTAATAAATAATAAATATCCTGGAAGAATGCAATTGCATGATGAATGAAAGGCGAGAGGCATCCGGGGGCGACAACATGGCATTTTTGGGCAGAGATTGGAAAACACAGGCATTTCATGGCCATTTTCGGGGCCAGCCTATGATGTTGCCCACTTTTTCTGCATATGGAAACATGGCAGCGGTGCCTCTGCACCTCCATTCGATGCATTTGCAATAGTATCGCTGGGCGGCGACACACATTCTGGCCGGCCTTGCCCTGTGCTGTGCGGCCCCCAGCATGTGAGTCTGTGGATGCAAAAGCAAAATCTGCGTTCATCTCTGAATAACCCCTGAGTCCCCTATATGGCAGCTGCCTTCACATATATAGTGTGGCTGACTCCCAGCTTCAAGGACCTTCCCATCCTACAGTATTTACTATATTCAGAGAAAAATGGCACATAACTGGTGGGGATTTCTAATTTGGACAACTACTTGCATTCCTGAAGTTTACTGTTGTAACTAATCCTACCTTTTTTGTCTTTCCTTTATGTCAAGGACATACAGTACCTAACCAGTATCATAGCAGGTCACACTCTGCACCTCTCCATGTGGTGGGATGCCTCTCAAGGCAACCCAGAAGCTGGAGACAGGTGCTCTAGGCAGTAATAGTGCCACCCCCTCGGTCTTGCTCCCTGGGCAGCAGAACCAGTTGCACACCCATTATAGCCTTGCATCTAGCCGTGAGTTAAGGATTCCAGTAGTTATATAAGCACAGCACTATTTTCTCTACTTTGTCCCCAGGCGATGATGCAGATAGTGCTTTGGTGACATTTCTGGTATCTGCAGGTGGGAAGTCTGGGCTCTGACTGACTGACTCTGGCTCTTGTTTCTCTTCATCTGACATGACATTAATTGCTGTTAAATATTCTTATCTCCTCCACACAGCTCCCTTTGCAGAAAGGTCAGCTTCTTGCAGGAGGACATGAGCTGCCTATCTGTCAGCACTTCCATTTCTTCCAAACCCCAGCATGCCAAGTTAAAAATACTGTCTACAGTGCCCTAGTTTGGAAGGACAAAACCCTTTTGGACCAAAACCTTCTGGTGCATTTTACCTTCCTTATTGTCACTCTATAAAGTTCTGTATAAAAAAAATAAAAAATCACTGGTACGTTACACTGCCCTCATAGTTTGTTTCTAAGCAGAGTATAATCAAATCTATATTGTACTTTTGTGTACTGTAAGCCTTTATGTGGTATGTAAATGTAACCAGTTTTGTTATAATAGCAGTATTATTAAGCTATTATTATTTTGTTTTTGTGTATAAGTATTTCTGTTTGGGTGCTGTGTACATGAAATGTTGAGTAGTAAGCAAAATAGGAAAAAACAAGCTAGTAAACTACAGTACAAATATAAGACAGAACACAGGGCCTTATTCAGAGTGGGACGGAGTCACTGTGTTTGCACACAATTCCGCATCCCGAGGGTCTGTGCAAATGCAGTGGCTATAGTGCGCGAGTACCACCCTTCAATATTCGATCACATCCAGAGGAATTTGGTCGCATAGTTATTGACAGGCCATGGGCGTCCGGAGGCTGCAACGCGCTGCTGGAGGGGGGGGGGGGGGGTCGAGCAGGAAACGAAGGTGTGTCATGGCCATTTTCAGGGCTGGCCGATGATGTCGCCTGCGTTTCCTGTGATTGGAAACATGGTGGCAGTAACCTTTCATGCACAGCCATGCTGTGTAGGCAGGGTCAACCACTATTTGAGGTTTCCACGATGCGGTCACAATTGAATTGTGATCTCATTGCGGGGCAGCACCACACATTCTGGGTTGACATGCCCTGTGCTGGGCAACCACCAGCATGTGAGTAGAACAGCATTATTAAACAACACGATATTTTTAGATGTCACACATAATGCTTGTTTGGAATCCATGGTAATCTATCTGCCTTAGGGAGGTATCCTATTAGCAGCAGTACTTTACTGCTGTGAATAGTATCGCTATCCTGTTCGCCCCGATGCCGGCATTTATCAGAGATTATCTGCATCAAGTGGGCTAATAGGATACCGCCGTTATAGTAATTATCTTGCAATGTTTGTGGATATTGCTAAGTACATACAATAGCAAAGCAAACAAAAAATAATCTTGAAAATTAGTGTGACGCTTCTATAAATGTATGTACTATTCACAGCATTAGGTCTTCCAAACAACCCTCTTCAGATACATTTATGTTAATCCATGATTGGTTAGTCATGTGTCATTAGGCTGTCATGACCATGACTTATTCTGCTGCACCGGTTGTGCTAATGCAAGTATTTTACCACTGAAATTGATTGGGTGACCTACAGGATAACTTTTGTATACACATGGGGCCTCTGGTGTCAGTTTGAGGGCTGCTTATAGACCAGCACAAGTACAGTACCAGATGGATAGAGCATCATACGATTGCCATCATAAACTGCTTCAGCTACTTTCTGTTAATACATTTTGGTACTCTGAGAGATGCCCACACCTTACCGTACAACTTGTATTTCTACTGTGAAAATGGGTTGGAATCCCCCACAGTGAAATATATGAGGCAGTGACCCCAATCAAAAGAGGTTGGGGTTGTCCCTGTTGGCCCTCCATGCTGTAAATTATTTTCTAGAGTGTAACAAAGCGATCTAGTAAAGAGACATAGACTGTAAAATATTAAATATTTCCTAGTTGCAATCAGAAGGATTCTTTTTTTAATGGGAGGTCATAGAAAATAGCAAGGCTTCAGAGTTTTGTGTAGGATAATGTGAGTTACATTTGCTAGGTCTCATTATTATAAGACTCTGTAGCCTTATGACTATTTTTTAAAATGTTTCTCAACATTGCAATACATTTCCATAAAGTAACTTATACACTCTCGTAATGATTATTAAACATGGTCATGGACCTTAATAGGGCTCACAAAAAGAAATAAACATACCCTCCAATTGATAATAATGGGGGTTTGCAGATATTATTTCTATTTTATTTTACTATGTCAGTGTTTAAACTTTCAGCTGTATTTTTAAAAATGATGCTCTAACTTGATTATTGTACCACAGACTTTACTGAGCTGTGAATCCTTGCAAACATTAGTGATGATTTTTTACATTCAACGTGTTCTTTAAAGTCTATTGAGCACACTTTGACACAGGGGCTCGTAGACTTGGATGTAAGTTTAACACTGAAGCACAAATTCAGATGCGGTTGCCAAGCGGCTATTGGACGCAAATTGGTCAATGTTTTCTTACTGCGCATGTGACTGAGCCGCAGTATGTATGCGCAGTGTGTGAATTGCGTTGGGGGTCGCAACGAGGAATTAGTTGCAAAGTGAGTGACAGGTAGACAACATTTGGGGGTGTTAACGGGTAGTAGTCAGATAAACGCAGGCGTGTCATGGCTGTTCAGACAGCGTTTTCTATGCCTGCATAAATTAGCAGTTGCAATCTTACGTGCTACTGGAGAGCCATCTGCATCCCAGGAGAGCAGCTCAGCCTGCACGTCTACAGAGGCACTCAGACTCTGCAACATGACCCGACTTGTGACAATGGTACCAATGCTTAGCTTGTGCCCATATTAGCATATAATTGCAATTGCATACGGCAAAAGAAACAACAGCAATAGCAAGAACATCTGAATTAGGCCCAATGTGCTTTACTAGTAAAAAAAAAAAAAAAAGGGTGTATTCAGGCTAAGATGTATCTCTGTACGTTTAGAAGGACAGAAAAGGAAAAGGGTAATTTTCTGGGTAATTTTTGTCTTTGGCTTATTTATAATGGAAGCGGGGTGTGTGGTGCACATGGTCCCACACCGCACACCCTGCACCCATATAATTATACTTACCTCTCCAGAGTCCCACGTAGGCCAACGTGGCACCAATTACAGATACGACACTGACATTATTTCATTTAAAATAATTGCATATTAGCATCTTATGAGGTGTACTTGATGTAGTTGCCTCCCCACTGGTGCAAGATCTGTGCAGGGGATGATAATTATCACTACAGACGTTTTTAATGAATAACAAAACAAATGAAAAGCTCCCAAATGGAAGTAAAACCATGGAGCCTCATGGAAATTGGAGCTATGCTATGCCAGCTAGATATACTGGATGGCATTATAACAGCGAAATCTGCGGTGTGGAGTCCCATGCCATAGGGGTCTATTCAGACCCGACTGCAGCCACGCGTCTGTATTGAGCGGGTCTGCGCATGCACACCGACCACAGTGCGCAACCCTTCTCCTTACTGCCACTCCATGGAAGAATGTGGCGGCGGCCACCAGGGAATATCGACGCAGCATTTTGGGGGCATTGTGGATAAAACGGGTGTGTGTCGGGAGCGTTTTTGAGGCCCCTGCATGACGTCAAACGCAGCCGCTCTGATAAAAACATGGCGCCGGACCGCCTATCAGCGCAGCACGGCTGGCAGGGGTCGACCTTAAATCAATGCATCTGCAATTAAATTGCGGTCACATCACGGGGTGGCGCCACACACATGCTGAGCGGCCTTGCCATGTGCTGGGCGGCCCCCAGCATATGAGTAGATGGATGCAGATCTTGCGGCGGGAAGCAAGATCTGGGTCCATCTCTGAATAACCCCCATAGTAACAACCAGCTCAAAGGTCTAGGCATCCAGACCAGAAGAAAAAAATCCCCCCAAATAGTAGGTATGATTCAGTTTGTGGAACAACCTTTTTAAATGGTTGGGCATGCTAGTACCCCCACATATATCCTTGTTCACCGATTTATTGCTTGCATAAGTACATATTTCAGGGTGAGAGGTTTGTCGTCTCCGAGCCATGTAGGCATACGCGGATTGAATTACTCCTAATAGGTGATGCCTTGCTCCTTATGAGCCTTGACATGAATTAGTAAGTATTGAATGATTTCTATTATAGGGTTGGGTAAAGAATCCCGATGGTCGGGATCCTGGCAGTCAGAATACCGATGCCGGGATCCCGGCCGCCAGAATGCCAGCAGCAGAGCGAGCGCTAGAATGCCCCTTGTGGGCTTGCCTATGGGTGTCGTGGAAACCCACGAGTGGGAATAGCCCTGGCGTAGCTGTCGGCATTCTCTGTGGTCGGGATCCTGGCTTCAGTATTATGACCACTGGGATGTTAAGTACATCCCCTATTATACAGTAAGATTTTCCCACCGTCTCAAGTTAGACCATGTGGATTACACACTGTAAAACACTAAGCTGATACTTCACTACAAGTGTATTTTACTATATTGGCCTAAATTACATTATTTGCTTGACTTAAAAAAAAAAAGTACAATTATGTACAGATGTGTCCTCTTACAACCAGCCTCAATACCCCATGCAGCACAAGATGCCTAGTGTGACTTAGCTGCCAGGTCCCGTACAATTATTCTAATTAGAGATGAGCGGGTTCGGTTCTCAGAGAACCGAACCCCACCCGAACTTCACGTTTCGAGCCGGGAACGGAGTCTGGCCCGGGACTTCCCGCCAGACTCTGATCCCAGAACGAGGCAAAACGTCATTATCCCACTCTCGGATTCTCTGTGGTTGGTGGCATCGGGTGCGGTCAGCGTGTGCTCTCTAGGGGGGTAATAAAATTACACTGGCCCTGTCCTACATGCTGTAAAAATACAGGGGTGCTGTTGTTAAAATAAAAGTACACTGGCCCAAATACAGGGGTGCTGTTGTGAAAATAAAATTACAGTGGCCCTGTCTTTTATACTGTAAAATTACAGGGGTGTTGTATAAATGCAGGGGCGCTGGCCCTATTTTGTATGCTGTAAAAATACAGGGGTGTTATTGTTAAAATAAAAGTACACTGGCCCTATCCTGTATACTATAAAAATACAGGGGTGCTGTTGTTAAAATAAAAGTACACTGGCCCAAATACAGGGGTGCTGTTGTTAAAATAAAAGTACACTGGACAGGTCCTGTATGCTGTCAAAATACAGGGGTGCTGTTGTTAAAATAAAAGTACACTGGCCCTGTCCTGTATGCTGTCAAAATACAGGGGTGCTGTTAAAATAAAAGTACACTGGCCCTGTCCTGTATGCTGTAAAAATACAGGGCTGCTGTGAAAATAAAGGGGCACTGTTCTGTGAGTTGTAATAATAAAGGGGTTCTGTCCTGTGAAATGGAGAACAAAAATTTGGAGAAAACAATAGTAAAGATCGGGAACCACTTCCAGTTCCTAGTACTCAGTGGCGCACACAGGGTGGTTTCTGAGTACCCAGAAACCCCCCTGATGGACCAAATGTTTTTTTTTAGAACTTACCGTGTTCCCAAAGACCACGATCGTAGCTCCGCCCCCACCCAATATTAGGCCCCCCCCCCTCGCAACATTTTGCCGCTATTCTCAGGCCTGTGTGGAGGAGTTCTGAATGGCACTCTTACCCCGTTATATATACACCACACTACATGACATTTATAAGGAAAACAGCGGTGGCCATTTTCATGTAGTCTATATAAATGCATGGGCAGCGCCATTTTGGTGGTGATATTAGTATCCTATAAAAGCCTCACAACAGCTGCTACTGGGATGCTTCTCAATAGTCTCACTTTGGTACATACAGGTAAACCAAGAGTTTTATTATATTTTTATATACAGGTTGAGTATCCAATATCCAAATATTCCGAAATACGGAATATTCCGAAATACGGACTTTTTTTGAATGAGAGTGAGATAGTGAAACCTTTGTTTTTTGATGGCTCAATGTACACAAACTTTGTTTAATACACAAAGTTATTAAAAATATTGTATTAAATGACCTTTAGGCTGTGGGTATAAGGTGTATATGAAACATAAATGAATTGTGTGAATGTAGACACACTTTGTTTAATGCACAAAGTTATAAAAAATATTGGCTAAAATTGCCTTCAGGCTGTGTGTATAAGGTGTATATGTAACATAAATGCATTCTGTGCTTAGATTTAGGTCCCATCACCATGATATCCGATTATGGTATGCAATTATTCCAAAATACGGAAAAATCCGATATCCAAAATACGTCTGGTCCCAAGCATTTTGGATAAGGGATACTCAACCTGTATCTGTGTGGTATTTTATAATGAATGCAATATAATGTATAATATATATATATATATATATATATATATATACTGATATAAAATACACATGCACTTATGTGTGTGTGTATGTATATTTATATATATATATATATACACATAAATGTATGTGTATTTTATATATATATATATATATATACACACACACACACACACACACTTCCACACAGGGCGGCACTCACTTCAATCTAGGCAGCTTCCCCAGTGCTTTCCATAGGTATCCCAATGCTGGGTTCACATATATTCCACAGTCGGCGGCACTCAGGTTAATAAAGGTCAATGACACGCTGTTCTTGTGTGTGGGGTATATATATAACTGTATCTATGTGTTTGTATTCATTGCACTGACGATGATGGTGGAATAAACATCGAAACGTTTGCAGAACAGCCTATCATTGACATTTATTAACCTGAGAGCCGCCAACTGTGGAATATATGTGGACTCAGCATTGGGATACCTATATATACACATACACACGGAAATTCCTGCGTTTGCCCCTGGTACTAGTACTGAAGCTCCTGCTGCCACCAGTCATGACATTGACGATGCAATTCCACCAACGTCATCTGCTAAGGCTGATGCCCAATGTCATAGAGGGCATGTAAAATCCAAGAAGCAAAAATTAATAATAATAATTAAAAAAAAAAGAAATCTGATGGGAAATGTAAAATTGGCAATATGCCATTCACGACATGAAGTGGCAAGGAAATGCTAAGACCTTGGCCTATGTTTATGACTGGTGGTTCAGCTTCTCATGAGGATGGAAGCACTCCTCCCTCTCGAAAATTTTTAAAAATTAAACTTGTTAAAGCACAGGAAAAAACAACTGTGCGTTCAGAGATATCACAAATCCCCAAGGAGAGTCCAAGTATGTCCGCGGTTGCGATGTCTAGGCCTGACCTTCCCAGGACTGTATGAGAAGAGGAGGCTCCTACCACCATTTGCACACCCCCTGCAAGTGCTGGGAGGAGCACCGTCAGTCCAGTTGCTGATAATGAGATTGAGGATGTCACAGTAGAAGTACACCAGGACGAGGAGGATATTGGTGTATCTGTCGCTGAGGAGGAAGTTGATGATGAGGATTGCGATGGTGATGTAGTTTGTTTTAATAACGCACCAGTGGAGACAGTTGTTGACCATGGGATGAAAAAGCCTATTGCCATACCTGGGCGAAACACCAAAAAAGCCACCTCTTCGGTGTGGAATTATTTCTTCACAAATCCGGACAACAGGTGTCAAGCCATGTGCATTTGTCAATCCATAATAAGTAGGGGTAAGGACGTTAAACACCTAGGAACATCCTCCCTTATACGTCACCTGCAGCGCATTCATCATAAGTCATTGTCAAGTTCAGAAACTTTGGGTAATAGCGTAAGCAGTCCACTGACACCTAAATCCCTTCTTCCTGTTGTACCCAAGCTCCTGCAATCCACACCACCAACTCCCTCAACGTCAATTTCCTCCTTAGTCAGGAACATAAGTAGTCCTGCAGGCCATGTCACTTGCATGACTGACGAGTCCTCTCCTATCCGGGATTCCTCCAGAGGATCTTTGAGTGGTACGCCTAGTGCCGCTGCTGTTGTTGCTGCTGGGAGTCAATCGTCATCCCAGAAAGGAAGTCGGAAGACCACTTATACTACTTCAACTAAGCAATTGATTGTCCAACAGTACTTTGCGAGGAAGATGAAATATGACAGCAGTCACCCTGTTGCAAAGGGAATTACTGAGGCCATAACAACTATGTTGGTGTTAGATGTGCATCCGTTATCCGCAATTAGTGCAATGGGATTTAGACAGTTGATGGACGTACTGTGTCCCCGGTACCAAATCCCATCTAGTTTCCACTTCACTAGGCAAGCAATTCCCGGACTGTACAGGGACATTAAAAAGAATGTCCTCGGTGTCCTGAAAAATGCAGTTGTACCCACTGTCCACTTACAGAAATGTGGACAAGTGGAGCGGGGCAAACTAAGGACTACATGACTGTGACAGCTCACTGGGTAGATGTATTGCCTTCCACAGCAACAACAGCAGCTGCACCAGTAGCAGCATCTCACCAACTCGTTTCTAGGCAGGCTACGCTGTGTATCACCGGTTTTCGTAAGAGGCACACCACTGACTACCTCTTATGGATACAGAGGGACATCATCGCACAGTGGCTTACCCCACTTAGACTCTCCTGGGGATTTGTGATATCTGACAACGCCACCAATATTGTGCATGCATTACATCTGGGCAAATCGCAGCACGTCCCATGTTTTGCACATACAATTAATTTGGTGGTGCTTCATTTTTTTTAAAAATGACAGGGGCGTGCATGAGATGCTGTCGGTGGCCCGAAAAATTGTGGGCCACTTTTGACATTCAGCGACTGCGTGCCGAAGACTGGAGTGCCAGCAAACACTCCTGAACCTGCACCGCCATCACCTGAAGCAAGAGGTGGTAACAAGGTGGAATTCAACACTCTGTAGGTCTAATTCAGACCTGATCATTAGGGTGCGGTTTTTGCATCCCTGCGATCAGGTAGTCGCCGCCTACAGGGGGAGTGGGAAATCGCTGTGCAGGAGTGCGATCACATGTGCAGGAGAGCTGCACAAATAGAAGTTTGTGCAGTCTCTGCACAGACCAGAACTTACTCTTCCAGTGCGATGATCGGGGCTGGAGCTGACGTAAGAAACCCTCCCTCCAAACGCCTGGTCCCTCCTGCGTTTCTCCGGACATTCCTTAAAAACGGTCAGTTGCCACCCACAAATGGCCTCTTCCTGTCAGTCACCTAGCGATCACTTTTCTCGCACCGTCCCATCGCTGCCCGGCGATCCCATGCCGCTGCGGACCGACGTAACTGCGCATTGCGGTGCATGCGCAGTTCAGACCTGATCGCAGGCTGTACGAAAACATAGCCTAGCAATCAGGTCTGAATTAGGCCCTATATGCTTCAGAGGATGGAGGAGCAGCAAAAAGCCATTCAAACCTATACATCCACCTATGATATAGGCAAAGGAGGGTGAATGAACCTGACTCAAGCGCAGTGGAGAATGATTTCCATGTTTTGCAAGGTTCTCCAACCCTTCGAACTTGTCACATGTGAAGTCAGTTCAGACACTGCCAGCTTGAGTCAGGTCATTCCCCTCATCAGGCTTTTGCAGAAGCAGCTGAAGAAATTGAAGGAGGAGCTAAGACAGAGGGATTCCGCTACGTATGTGGGACTTGTGGATGGAGCCCTTCATAAGCTTTGCCAGGATTCAAGGGTGGTCAATCTGTTGAAATCAGAGCACCACATTTTGGCCACCGTGCTCGATCCTAGGTTTAAAGCCTATGTTCAATAAAAAGAATTAATAGAGGCGCTCATAAAATCCACACTCCATGTATTCACAGTTTCAAAAAACAACCAGAGAATCAATTAGATATAAATAGGGGGTATACAATCTTTATTTTTCACAATAATTGATAAAAAACCTTCTGGTATAGATAATTGTTAATAGTAACTATCATAATTACCACATGCATGTGTTTATAGATATAAAATTGCGTAGGTTATCTAAGCTTTGATCAATTTTATGTATATCAATCAAATTTCCACTGAACTAGATGGTTTTAGACATTCATAGTGTCATAATATGTTACCATCCTTTTGACACACTGCTACTAAAAATACAAAAAATAAAAATAAAATAAATTAAAGTTCCAGGTAATGTCACAGTGACTGCACATCTTTGAGAAAGTCACGGGTCACGTGACGAAACGCGTCAGGACTCCTTCCCCACGTCTTTTCCACTGAATACCTATCCAGGTAACTTTGGGACGCAGATCCTCCTGCCTGTATTCTATCAGCGACAGTAACAGGCGATCACTCTTTTTGAAGATAATCCTACTGTGGGATCTGCACGGCGGCTAATATTGGCCTCACCATCTTTCCACACTGCTGACTGTCGGCGGACGGTGCACGTCCAGGCAGTCCGAAAGAAACATCACAGTGCTGCCTAATTTCTGTGGACGGCTTACACCTGATCGGCTTTCCGTTTGCCGTATGCTCCTGCCCGCACGGCTTACATTGGATCATCAGGTAACTGAGCTAAACTTTGCGGCAAGTGGAGACTTTTATTCATCTCACGCACCCTCCAGCTTTATTATCTACAGGGCAATATTAGGACTCACCCGGGGACGCTCGGGTTCACCAGCCCTTCTGGAGAGGTAATTCCTTAAATTCCACACCGTCATTTATATAATAATTCTGATTGAAGTGCACATCCAAAACGTGCAGTCACTGTGACATTACCTGGAACTTTAATTTATTTTATTTATTTTTTTGTATTTTTAGTAGCAGTGTGTCAAAAGGATGGTAACATATTATGACACTATGAATGTCTAAAACCATCTAGTTCAGTGGAAATTTGATTGATATACATAAAATTGATCAAAGCTTAGATAACCTACGCAATTTTATATCTATAAACACATGCATGTGGTAATTATGATAGTTACTATTAACAATTATCTATACCAGAAGGTTTTTTATCAATTATTGTGAAAAATAAAGATTGTATACCCCCTTTTTATATCTAATTGATTCTCTGGTTGTTTTTTGAAACTGTGAATACATGGAGTGTGGATTTTATGAGCGCCTCTATTAATTCTTTTTATTGGGCTAAATTTGATAGGAGTTCCGCATATCTCCTTATAGCGGCGAACGTATTTCCACACTATCAGTTCCAGGTTCATCTTATTTGAGATTGATTAACTTATAGCTTAACACAGGCGCAGCAAAGGAGGTTCTCTCTTACTTGTTAAAGCCTATGTTGTATCTCTTATTCCAGCGACACAAGTCTGCAGAGGTGCAAAGTCTGCAGAGGTGAGAATATTGTCATCTCAAGTCGAACGTGACCCGTCAACAGCTCCTCCTTAATTTTCTCCTGCAACTGGGGCTTGGAGGAAAATAATAACATTTCCTAGCCCACCCGCTGGTGGTGATGCAGGGCAGTCAGGAGTGAGTGTTGACATCTGGTCCGGACTGAAGGAGCTGCCAACTATTATTGACATGTCTACTGTCACTGCAAATGATGCTGTCACCATTGAAAGAATGGTGGAGGATTATATCGGTGACAGCATTCAAGTAGGCATGTAAGACAGTCTGTAGGTATACTTGCAGGAAAAAGAGGCAATTTGGAGGCCCTTGCACAAGCTGGCTTTATTTTACCTAAGTTGCCCTCCCTCTAATGTGTAATCCGAAAGAGTGTTTAGTGCAGTCGGTAACCTTGTCAGCGATCGGCGTAGGAGGTTACTGCCACAAAATGTGGAAAAGATGATGTTCATCAAAATGAATTATAAATTCATACAGGAAGACCTTTACCAGCAATTGCCTCCAGAAAGTACACAGGGACCTGAGATGGTGGATTCCAGTGACGACGAATTAATAATCTGTGAGGAGGGGGATGTACACAGTGAAAGGGGTGAGGAATCGGAGGATGATGAGGAGGAGGACATCTTGCCTCTGTAGAGCCAGTTTGTGCAAGGAGAGATTAATTGCTTCTTATTTGGTGAGGGCCCAAACAAAGCAATAATTTCAGCCTAGTTGTGTGGCAGACCCTGTCGCTGAAATGATTGGTTTGTTAAAGTGTGCATCTCCTGTTTATACACCAAAAGGGTGGGTGGGAGGTTTGTTTACTTTGCATTATGTGCTCTTTGGGGCCTAGTTTTTAAAACTGCCGTCCTGTCTGCCACTGCAGTGCTGCTCCTAGATGAGCCAGGTGTTTGTGCCGCCCACTTGTGTCGCTTAGCTTAGTCATCCAGCTACTTCGGTGCAACCTTTTTGCCTAAAAACAATATTGTGAGGTGTAAGTTGTCGAGAATAGACTGGAAATGAGTGGAAATCTTAATGTTATTGAAGTTAATAATACGGGGTACGGTCATTAGGTCGACCACACTTAGGTCGACAGTTATTAGGTTGACCACTATTGGTCGACATGCATTTGTAATTTTTTTTTTACTTTTTCATACTTTACGATCCACATGGATTACGTTTGGGAATAGTAACCTGTGCCGAGCTAAGCGAGCCATGCGAGGGGACACGGTGCACTCATTGGGGTTCTGTCACTTTACGGAGAAAATGACACCAAAAAGTTAAAATAAATAAATGTCGACCTATTTCCATGTCGACCTTGTTCATGTCGACCTAATGACCATGTCGTCCTAGTGACCATGTCGACCAATAGGGGTCGACCTAATGACCCATACCCAATAACACTGTAGGATCAAAAATACCCCCAAACTCTGTGATTTTAGCTGTTTTCATGTTTAAAAAAAAAAAAAAATCCAGATCCAAAATCAAAACCAAAACCCAAAAGGGTGCTTTGGCAAAACCAATCCAGATCCAAAACACGAACAGAGATCCAGATCCAAAGCACAAAACCCGAAAAGTGTCCGCCGCACATCTCTAATTCTAATGTTGGGTGCCTTTTATGTCGAAAATTAGTTTTGGTTGCCACACAATGTGGCTAGGAAGTACGAGGAGACTGTGCTGATTAATTTGATATATGACACTTGTATATTGTGTGTGACTGAGTCTGTAGCATAACAGACCTTGTATTGGAGAAAAACTGTGGCTGCTTCATTGTGGCATATTGTGTACAGATTCAGAGACTCAGTCACACAGTGTTTTATATATATATATATATATAGAAGTCCAAAATGACACAGCGGCACTCGAGGATTTTTTCGTGCAGTAAATGAAGTTATATTTCAAAAGAAATTACAAGTAGCCAACGTTTCGGGGCTTACATGCCCCTTTGTCAAGGTGTATAACGTGAGTGTGTGGATGAGCTTACCTTATATCCCCGTGGAGTTAATCGCGGTGCAGGTGTGAGAACGGAGCAATCGTACTTCCGGTCGCGGCTGTGTGACGTCAATCGTGTAGTGCCGGTTTCTATGGTGACCGTGACGCCAGTAGCTACAGCTATCCCTGTGCAGTGAGTGAGTGAAGGGCCGCGTTGCTATGACAACCAAGACGCTTGTGCCTCGGTGTTCAGACCAGTGCCTCATTTGCCCACCGTGCTGTTAGAAAGGAAGAAAAATTATAAGTGCGCATAGTGTACTGTCTGTTTACCTGGGGACCACTACTCTACCATGGGGCTCGATGGGTATCAGGTGCAGAGGGATAAATAAATCTGTCAGGACCTGGTGGATGCCGGGATGCTCTATATGTGTCAGCCCGTGCAATTATGATTTAATACAGACTGTAGAGAATGGCAACAAATGTCTCCTGTCTGTTGTACTGACCCAAAATACCAATCACAGAAGGGATGTGGGTTTGGATGCCTTAAATAGAAAAATGCTTCCACCAGGTGCTGTCAGCTACAAATGTGTGGGTGAAATGACCCTAAAACGGAGCTGTCAGTTGATATCCGTAATGTGGGATGAATCCGACCCACTGGGCAGACCTGGGGTCTCGGTCTGAGTTATATGAAAATGTTCCATGAGAATTTTTCATTCAGCCCTCCTGGGCTAATAGTGCCCAGTTCGAAAATCCATTTGGATTCAACGTGCAACAGTCTCCGATCCCTGTCTCCTCCTCTGATGCTTCGGGGTACGTGATCTATGATCAGATGTCTCAAGTCATTCAGGGAGTGGCCCTTTAGGGCGAAGTGCCTTGCGACGGGTTGTTCAGATGGTTTGCCTAATAGGGCCTGCTTGATCGCGGACCTATGGAGGGCCATCCTCTCTCTGAGCGTCCTGATGGATTTGCCCACATACATTAGGTGACACGGGCATGTGAGAATATACACTATGTGTGTCGTGGTGCATGTTACCACGTGTCTGATCTGGTAGGACTTCTCTTTGTGCGGATGCTTGAACGAAGACCCTGTGATCATATTGTTGCAAGTGGTGCATTTAGGGCACTTATAACACCCTGGGGCCTTTAAGAATAAAGTGGAAGGTCGTTGTAGTTCTCCTTGGAACCCCGTGATGTCTGAATGCACAATGATGTCTCTAATGCTTTTGCCTCTGGTGAAGCATAACATCGGGCGTCTCTCTTTAAACGTGGGGAGTTTCGCATCAGAGGCTACTATGGGCCACAGTGCTCTGGCCGCCCTCTGAATGACTGGGCTGGCAGTGCTGAACTGATTCACGAACGGTATAACAGCCTGATTCTTGCGTTCAGTGGGTTTTAATAATGCTTCCCTCGGTATCGCCATTATCTCGGTCTTCTGTGCCTGGAGCTTTTGATAATTGTAACCCCGTTGGATGAATTTGTCAATCAGGGCATCCAGCTCACGGTCCAAAGTAGAGCGGTCACTAATGATCCTGGAGGCCCTGATCATCTGAGACCTAGGTAACCCCTCCTTCAGTGGTCTAGGATGGTGACTATTGGCCCTTAGTAGAACGTTCTTATCTGTAGGTTTTGTAAACAGGCTGGTGCTTAAAGTACCTTCATCGATTGTTATCCTAACGTCCAGGTAGTTCACCGATTCACTGCTTATATTGTACGTGTATTTGATAGTGGAGGGTCTACTGTTGGTTTCCTCTATCAGTTGTTCGAATCGCATTCTGTCACCAGTCCAGAGTAGGAACAGGTCGTCAATATATCTGACGAATAACAGGATATTTTTCGCTACGTCCTGGTTATCAAAAAATACATACTGTTCTTCCTGGAACATGAAGACATTTCCAGGAAGAACAGTATGTATTTTTTGATAACCAGGACGTAGCGAAAAATATCCTGTTATTCGTCAGATATATTGACGACCTGTTCCTACTCTGGACTGGTGACAGAATGCGATTCGAACAACTGATAGAGGAAACCAACAGTAGACCCTCCACTATCAAATACACGTACAATATAAGCAGTGAATCGGTGAACTACCTGGACGTTAGGATAACAATCGATGAAGGTACTTTAAGCACCAGCCTGTTTACAAAACCTACAGATAAGAACGTTCTACTAAGGGCCAATAGTCACCATCCTAGACCACTGAAGGAGGGGTTACCTAGGTCTCAGATGATCAGGGCCTCCAGGATCATTAGTGACCGCTCTACTTTGGACCGTGAGCTGGATGCCCTGATTGACAAATTCATCCAACGGGGTTACAATTATCAAAAGCTCCAGGCACAGAAGACCGAGATAATGGCGATACCGAGGGAAGCATTATTAAAACCCACTGAACGCAAGAATCAGGCTGTTATACCGTTCGTGAATCAGTTCAGCACTGCCAGCCCAGTCATTCAGAGGGCGGCCAGAGCACTGTGGCCCATAGTAGCCTCTGATGCGAAACTCCCCACGTTTAAAGAGAGACGCCCGATGTTATGCTTCACCAGAGGCAAAAGCATTAGAGACATCATTGTGCATTCAGACATCACGGGGTTCCAAGGAGAACTACAACGACCTTCCACTTTATTCTTAAAGGCCCCAGGGTGTTATAAGTGCCCTAAATGCACCACTTGCAACAATATGATCACAGGGTCTTCGTTCAAGCATCCGCACAAAGAGAAGTCCTACCAGATCAGACACGTGGTAACATGCACCACGACACACATAGTGTATATTCTCACATGCCCGTGTCACCTAATGTATGTGGGCAAATCCATCAGGACGCTCAGAGAGAGGATGGCCCTCCATAGGTCCGCGATCAAGCAGGCCCTATTAGGCAAACCATCTGAACAACCCGTCGCAAGGCACTTCGCCCTAAAGGGCCACTCCCTGAATGACTTGAGACATCTGATCATAGATCACGTACCCCGAAGCATCAGAGGAGGAGACAGGGATCGGAGACTGTTGCACGTTGAATCCAAATGGATTTTCGAACTGGGCACTATTAGCCCAGGAGGGCTGAATGAAAAATTCTCATGGAACATTTTCATATAACTCAGACCGAGACCCCAGGTCTGCCCAGTGGGTCGGATTCATCCCACATTACGGATATCAACTGACAGCTCCGTTTTAGGGTCATTTCACCCACACATTTGTAGCTGACAGCACCTGGTGGAAGCATTTTTCTATTTAAGGCATCCAAACCCACATCCCTTCTGTGATTGGTATTTTGGGTCAGTACAACAGACAGGAGACATTTGTTGCCATTCTCTACAGTCTGTATTAAATCATAATTGCACGGGCTGACACATATAGAGCATCCCGGCATCCACCAGGTCCTGACAGATTTATTTATCCCTCTGCACCTGATACCCATCGAGCCCCATGGTAGAGTAGTGGTCCCCAGGTAAACAGACAGTACACTATGCGCACTTATAATTTTTCTTCCTTTCTAACAGCACGGTGGGCAAATGAGGCACTGGTCTGAACACCGAGGCACAAGCGTCTTGGTTGTCATAGCAACGCGGCCCTTCACTCACTCACTGCACAGGGATAGCTGTAGCTACTGGCGTCACGGTCACCATAGAAACCGGCACTACACGATTGACGTCACACAGCCGCGACCGGAAGTACGATTGCTCCGTTCTCACACCTGCACCGCGATTAACTCCACGGGGATATAAGGTAAGCTCATCCACACACTCACGTTATACACCTTGACAAAGGGGCATGTAAGCCCCGAAACGTTGGCTACTTGTAATTTCTTTTGAAATATAACTTCATTTACTGCACGAAAAAATCCTCGAGTGCCGCTGTGTCATTTTGGACTTCTGTATTATTTCTTCAGAGGGCACCGGGGTAACTTCAAGCCAGTTGGGAGAGTGCCAGACCGATTTGGGATCCATATATATATATATATATATATATATATATATATATAACATTATATATATATATATATATATATATATATATATACGAAAGAGAGTCTGGCACTCCAAGTTGCAGTGTGTAGCTTCGGTCGGTGCCTTTAGAGTGGATGGATGCAAATAGAAGAAAGTGTGGCACTCGGTTCTTAACAAGTATAACAAAGTCAGATATTGTTTCAACAACGTTTCAGTGCCTCCGCACTGTCGTCAGGTTTATTAAGAATAACATGTACAGAACATACCTTTATACCGTGTAGACCACCCAAGTGAAGGACGCCGGCTCCGGGAGCGGGACCATATATATATATATATATATATATATATATATATATATATATATATATAGAATTCCAAAGATAGCCGGCACTCGTGGACTGAAATATAGACAGAACTCAAGTACTTGAGTTCTGTCTATATTTCAGTCCACGAGTGCCGGCTATCTTTGGAATTCTATGCTTTTGAAAACCAGGGCACCGTGGCAGTGATTCATTTACAGCAGAGTGCCGGACACAAGCTGCATTGCATATATATATATAGTGTTAAGTGGTAAATCAGATGCGCCTTCAGTGTTCTCAAGTGACATATCAAAGTGTCCACAAATAGTAACTTAATATGCATACCAGACATACAAGAAATGTTTCCTTTTCAAGGGTTTCTTTACATCAACTGTCTTCCTCCTTGTTCACCTCCTCCTCTCATATCCGTCCGGATATTAGCATGGTATTCCACACGTGTGGGGAATGGAAGACAGTGGATCAATAAAGTGCACAGATAAAGTGAAACTGTGCTTAATGTGCAAACAGGTGCAAAAAAAAACGTGCAGTAAAGTGCTATAGTGCTAAATTGTGCCGAAATGATTCTAAAATGACACCCTTCTGGTAATGTGCTTATTTACCAATAATGAAGGTGCAAATGTGTAATAATAATGTGCAATAATAATGTGTAAATGTTTTAAATGTGTATTTAATATAACAATTAACATAAAAAATGGACTTGTACAATTTGATAGATCTATGACCCCTGAGGAAGTCCCAGCACACAAAAATGGGACGAAACGCGTTGGACGATCTCTGGTTCTCCGCTCCCCTGTATGATTTACAGATAAGCATTTATATCATTATCAAATTGTACGAGTCCATTTTTTTTGTTAATTGTTATATTAAATGTGTAAAAACGAAATTACACTATCAGAGCTTTTTTTCCCTCTGGGAGCACTTTTTGGTTTTAAGGTATTCTGGTTTGATGGATGATTCTGAGGGCTCCATCCGGTTACATTGCACCTTGATAAAGGTGAGTGCTGCCTTGATATTCTAATTTGGTTGGTGCTGCACCTTCATTATTGGTAAAAAAGCACATTACCAGAAGGGTGTCGTTTTAGAATCATTTCGGCACAATTTAGCACTATAGCACTTTACTGCATGTTGGTTTTTTTTGCACCTGTTTGCACATTAGGCAGTGTGTCACTTTATCCCGATCTGTGCACTTTATTGATCCACTGTCTTCCATTCCCTACACGTGTGGAATACCATGCTAATATCCGGGCGGATATGAGAGGAGGAGGTGAACAAGGAGGAAGACAGTTGATGTAAAGAAACCCTTGAAAAGCAAACATTTCTTGTGTGTCTGGTACGCATATTAAGTTACTATTTGTGGACACTTTGATATGTCACTTGAGAACACTGAAGGCGCAGCTGATTTACCACTTAACACTATTTACAAATTTGTCCCACTGGAAATTGGACTATTCTGAAATCTGGCTGTGTTATGCACACCAGTGCCTGCAGGAATGTACTGGTGTTTGAACTGTTATACACACCAGTGCCTGCAGGAATGTACTGGTGTCTGAACAGAGAGGGATGCAAAACAAATGAACTCACAGGCAGACTGGGAAATATGACATAACGTACACAGAAGGTGATAGGGTAACAAAACCAACACAGAGTGAACAGAGAAGCCTAGAGGCTAAGAAACTGGGTGTCTCCCTAGTATTAGAAATGCTCAGATGGAAAAAGCAAGATGTTGTGTTTTAATACGTAGAGAACCCGAAATGCTGTTGCTAAGGGCAACAGCAAAACCCTAAAGGGTTACCAACGGGTGTGGCAGTAAACTCCTTGGTCAGAGATGGAATAATAGACACAAGGAGAGTCTCCACAATCCTAATTCTCACTTGCAGGGCCCAGGTTCAGCTTACTGCCACTAAACTGACACATGGACACCCTGCACAGTGAGAGAGGATTATGCAGGCAGGTCTGAAAGTACAGCCACAAACCTGCTGGGTTCACAGGATAGCAAAAGAACCTCAGCAGGCTAAACGACTGACTCCAGTCTTACTGCTAGGTCTGAATTGGCAGAGTGTAGTACAAATGCCCAGGCCTATTTGCAGTAAGCAACAACAAAATACAAAGCTACACAGTACTGGCTAACTTTCAGGAACTGACTAACCAACAAAGATTCAGCAGCATCTGCTTAACCTGAGAAGAGGCCTTATAAAGCAGGTGCTGTCCACGCCCCCCTCAGACCTCACAGACTGTGAGCACAAAAACCAGCACCGGATCCCATGCCTGTAACCACTGCACAGCAAAAGACCCGAACCGGAGTATCAGCTGTGCTCAGGTTACTCCGCTAGCACTTGTCTCCCGGTTGCCATGACGACGTGGCAGCACAGGGCAGGAGACCCTAACAGTACCCCCCCCCTCTGACGAGGGGTCAAAGAACCCCTACCACCGGGTTTATTGGGGAACTGCGAGAAGAAAGAGCGTATCAGTCTGGGGGCATGAAGATCACAACTGCGCACCCACGACCGCTCCTCCGGGCCATACTCCTTCCAGTGCACCAAAAATGACAGCCGACCCCGAACCATCTTGGAGTCAAGAATCCTTTCAACAACAAACTCCCTCTGGCCACGTATCAGAAGAGGGGAAGGTCTTCCTCTGGAAGAAGGATTACTAATCGCCCGTTTTAAAAGGGAACAATGAAATGTTTTATTGATACCCAAAGAACGGGGCAGATCTAACTGAAATGCCACCGGATTGATAACCCTGGTGATCTTATAAGGGCCGATGAACCGGGGGCCTAACTTATGAGATGGCTGTTTCAACTTCAAATTCTTGGTAGACAACCAGACGAAGTCTCCTAATTTGAAGCTGCAGGGTCTTTTCCGCTTATCAAAAACCCTTTTGGTCACTAATGACACAGACACAAGGGCTTTCTTCACTTTCCTCCAAATACCTCTAAGGACCGAAACGACAGAGGAACCACCAGGCGTGGAGTCCAGGGGGTCAAAAGAATTGGCCTTAGGATGATGCCCATACACACAAAGGAAGGGAGAGATCCCTGTAGCAGAGTGAGCCGCGTTGTTATAGGCAAACTCCGCCATTGACAGATGAGCAACCCAGTCAGTCTGACACTTGGAGACATAACACCTGAGGAACTGCTCCAAGGTCTGGTTCACCCTTTCAGTCTGCCCATTAGACTGCGGATGGTAGCCTGACGACAAGCTGACAGAAATCTGGAGATCGGAACAAAATGCCCTCCAGAATTTGGCCACAAACTGGGATCCGCGGTCAGAGACCACATCAAGTGGCAACCCGTGGAGGCGCACAACATGCAGCATAAATAATTCAGACAGGCGTCTGGCCGATGGCAGCCCAACCAGTGGAACGAAGTGCGCCATCTTCGAAAACCTGTCAACGACAACCCAGATGGCTGTCATCCCAGAGGATTTGGGCAAGTCCACAACAAAATCCATTGAAATGTGGGTCCATGGCTTAGATGGAATAGAGAGTGGATGTAATGGGCCAACAGGAACCCCTCTAGGAGTCTTATTTCGGGCACAGATGTCACATGCCCGAACCCACTGATCCACATCCTTAGCCACCGAGGGCCACCACACCGCCCTAGATAGCAACTCCCGAGTTCTGGCAATACCCGGGTGACCTGCCGACTTCTTGGCATGGAATTCCAGGAACACTCGCTGTCTTAACCTAGGAGGCACAAACAAAAGACCTACCGGAAGGTCTGGAGGAGCCTGCTCCTGTGCTCTAAGGACTAATGACAAGAGGTCCTGGGTAATGCCCACTTTAATACATGATGGGGACACAATGGGCAACGGCTCCTCGGTGGTCTCCTGGATTGGAGCAAAACTCCGCGAGAGCGCATCAGCCTTGATGTTTTTTGACCCAGGGCGATATGTTATCAAAAAATTAAAGCGAGCAAAAAACAAAGCCCATCGTGCCTGCCTGGCATTGAGACGCTTCGCTGACTCTAAATATGCCAAATTCTTATGGTCGGTGAGAATTGAGACCACAAACTTAGCCCCCTCAAGCCAGTGTCTCCACTCCTCGAGTGCATCCTTAATAGCCAACAATTCCCGGTTACCCACGTCATAATTCATCTCGGCAGGCGAAAATTTATGGGAAAAGTAAGCACAGGGATGAAGGCGATTATCAGACACTCCCATCTGAGAGAGCACTGCCCCAATACCCATCTCAGAGGCATCCACCTCCACCACAAAAGGACGCTCTGGATCTGGGTGTCGCAGCACCTTGGCCGAGACAAATGCCCTTTTGAGACGGGCAAAAGCCGCTTTGGCCTCACGAGACCAGTGAGCAACATCCGCCCCTTTCTTAGTGAGTGCCACCAAGGGCGCCACTATAGACGAAAATCCAGCGATAAATCGTCTATAAAAATTTGCAAAGCCCAGGAAACGCTGAAGCGCCTTCAAACTAGTGGGCTGCACCCAATCAAGGACTGCCTGTACCTTGGAACCCTCCATTTGGAAACCTTCTGGGGAGATAATATATCCTAGAAATGCGATTTGCTGAACTTCAAATTCGCACTTCTCCAGCTTCGCCCCAAGCCGGTGGTCTCTGAGTTTCTGGAGGACTAAGCGTACATGCTTCCGATGTTCCTCCAGGGAATGGGAGAAGATTAGGATGTCATCTAAGTATACAACTAAGAATCTATCCAAATATTCCCTGAGCACATCGTTCATGAAATCCTGGAAGACTGCCGGGGCATTACAGAGCCCAAAAGGCATCACCAAATATTCATAATGCCCTGAGTGGGTATTAAAGGCAGTCTTCCATTCATCCCCCTCTCTTATTCGGATTAGATTGTACGCACCGCGTAGGTCAATCTTAGAAAAAATGGTGGCAGTACGAAGCTGGTCAAACAAGACCGAAATGAGAGGCAGTGGGTATGAGTTTTTAATCGTGATACGGTTCAATTCCCTGAAGTCGATGCAGGGTCGCAATGAACCGTCCTTTTTACCCACGAAGAAGAACCCCGACCCAACTGGAGACTGTGAAGGTCTGATAAATCCTTTAGCCAAGTTCTCCTGAATGTACTCTGCCATAGCCTGAGTCTCAGGACGTGACAGGGAGTACAACCTGCTCTTGGGAAGCTTAGCATTCGGCAACAAATCAATGGCACAGTCATAGGGGCGATGGGGAGGTAGTACCTCTGCAACTTTTTTGGAGAACACGTCCGCAAAATCTGCATAACACCCTGGCAATCCTGGCAAACTTAGCTGTGAGAGCCTGACTGGAAGGCTCAAGCAACTCCTGAAACAATCAGTACCCCAACTAAGAATCTCCCCAGAGACCCAGTTGAGGATTGTGGGCCCTTAACCAGGGTAACCCCAACACCAATGGGGCAAAAGTACAGACAGTCACATAAAAGGACAATTTTTCAGAGTGTGTGGCTCCAATAAACAAAGAAATCTGGCTAGTGCAAGAGGTAATTTTACCCTGGGATAATGGTTCCCCGTTTAACCCACAAATCTCAATTTCCGACGCCAAGGGTACTAAGGAAACAGAGTGTTTCAGGGCGAATTGGCGGTCCATAAAAACCCCGTCGGCCCCACTGTCCACAAAGGCCTCAGTCTTGACAGTTTGACCGAGGATCTTCAAGGTCACCGGAATGATAAAAGTCTTCTTGGGAAATTCTGACTTCTGGCCTGACAGGATATTTCCCATCACCCTCAGGCCCTGAAGTTTTCCGGCTTTTCTGGGCATGATACTACCACATGACCCTTATTCCCACAGTACAAACACAACCCCTGCTGTCTCCTCCGCGTCTTCTCACGCGAGGAGAGGCGGGTAGCCCCAATCTGCATAGGCTACTCGGAAAATTCCTCAGAGTCTGAGGTTCCCTTGGGAAAGAAGGAAACCTCGGTCTCCCTTTCAAGCCTACGCTCTCTCAGCCGTCTATCCACCCGGATGGATAACTGCATGAGCTGATCCAAGCTATCAGGCAAGGGATATTGTACCAGTTGGTCTTTTATCTGGTTAGAAAGACCTCTTCGGTACTGGTGTCTCAGGGCTGGGTCATTCCACTGGGTATCATGGGCCAACCTCCGAAACTCCATACAGTAAACCTCAACTGGCCTTCGCCCTTGCTTAAGGATCGAAATCTGAGCCTCGGCTGAGGCCGTCTTGTCAGGGTCATCATACAACATGCCCAGTGCCGTAAAAAAAGCATCAACACTTTTAAGCGACGGACAGTCAGGCTGCAACCCATATGCCCAGACCTGTGGGTCTCCTTGTTGCAAGGAAATCACTATGCCCACCCGCTGAATCTCTGACCCAGAAGACTGAGGCCTAAGCTGGAAATATAACTTGCAGCTCTCCTTGAAACAAAAGAACTGCGAGCGATCTCCAGAAAAACGATCCGGAAGATTTACTTTCGGCTCCTTAACCCCTGAAGGTGCTGCTGCTGCGGGAGCTCCGCCAGCGGCCTGGGAGGTGTGCATTTTAATGGACAAATCATTAAATTGACGAGTCAGGACCTGCACCTGATCGACCACCTGTTGCAACGTATTTTGAGGGGTATGCTCCATATTCCCACAAAATTTCAACAGGAGTATTGGGCTGCTGAATATGTTATGCACACCAGTGCCTGCAGGAATGTACTGGTGTTTGAACTGTTATACACACCAGTGCCTGCAGGAATGTACTGGTGTCTGAACAGAGAGGGATGCAAAACAAATGAACTCACAGACAGACTGGGAAATATGACATAACGTACACAGAAGGTGATAGGGTAACAAAACCAACACAGAGTGAACAGAGAAGCCTAGAGGCTAAGAAACTGGGTGTCTCCCTAGTATTAGAAATGCTCAGATGGAAAAAGCAAGATGTTGTGTTTTAATACGTAGAGAACCCGAAATGCTGTTGCTAAGGGCAACAGCAAAACCCTAAAGGGTTACCAACGGGTGTGGCAGTAAACTCCTTGGTCAGAGATGGAATAATAGACACAAGGAGAGTCTCCACAATCCTAATTCTCACTTGCAGGGCCCAGGTTCAGCTTACTGCCACTAAACTGACACATGGACGCCCTGCACAGTGAGAGAGGATTATGCAGGCAGGTCTGAAAGTACAGCCACAAACCTGCTGGGTTCACAGGATAGCAAAAGAACCTCAGCAGGCTAAACGACTGACTCCAGTCTTACTGCTAGGTCTGGATTGGCAGAGTGTAGTACCAAATGCCCAGGCCTATTTGCAGTAAGCAACAACAAAATACAAAGCTACACAGTACTGGCTAACTTTCAGGAACTGACTAACCAACAAAGATTCAGCAGCATCTGCTTAACCTGATAAGAGGCCTTATAAAGCAGGTGCTGTCCACGCCCCCCTCAGACCTCACAGACTGTGAGCACAAAAACCAGCACCGGATCCCATGCCTGTAACCACTGCACAGCAAAAGACCCGAACCGGAGTATCAGCTGCGCTCAGGTTACTCCGCTAGCACTTGTCTCCCGGTTGCCATGACAACGTGGCAGCACAGGGCAGGAGACCCTAACAGGCTGCTGCCACTGCATATGCATTTGGAGTGTTTATATGTCTGACTAGTTTGAGCTAGGGACTATTTTTTTAATTTTTTTATTTATTTGTTTTAAGGCACCTGAGTTCTTTGAATATAAGGGTTAGCGCTGCATGCACCATACATATACACACACACACATATATATATATATATATATAATGTATAAGGTGTTATATATTATATATAAATTAATTAGCAATCTCCTTGTGTGTCCTAGTTGCTTTGCGTTGCAACTAAAATGCATTTTCAGCAAAAAAAATGCCATACACTAGAAGAGTCTCACAGTACCTGGTGTGCTAAGAAGGTCTGTTTGGTGTGACTGCAGCAAAAATGTATGAGGACACATCTGTAATTTGCACAGCCGCCCACATTTTAAGATACTCGCAGCTCTACATACAGTATTATCCAAAATTACAATTTATGCTTACATCTTTGACAGAAATAGTGTCTGACTCAGCATAAGTCTCATATAATCAATTTTTTTTAAATAAAATAGAATAAGTCATTGTACCTGTACATACACAAGCATCAATTTTGATGTTGCATGCATTACTCACAAGTATTACGGGAAGTACGTTATACTGCAGGCAGGCTTTGAAAGCAAAACTCTAGGTTCTGCTTGATGCAAACACAACGTACAATTTTTTATCTACAATTATCAGTGCCATTGTAAATGAGCCCCAAGGCAGTAGAAAAATAAATTGACATGTTTGCAGATCTTATTGTTAATAGTGGCACATACTGTAAATTTTAGGTAGATGTATTTGTTAAATGTTAGCATTAAATAAATGTGTGTCAAATGTGTGTCAACTTGAGCTCCCCTGCAGTTGCAAACTCTGTGTAGGTGCCAATACGTAGATGCACACTATACAGATGTAACCATGCTCATCGTGGCTACATCTAGGTGCAAATGCACCTCGTTTGCCACGACTGCATGCTCAGCGCCCCTTTCAAAGTGAATGGGGCGGCAAAAGTTGCCACAAGGCACGGCTAGGCACCGGGAGTGCACGTTGCTGTCAAATGTAGCAAAAGGAGCGTGGCTACATCTGTAATATTGATTTTCAGTACAACTTACAGTTGTTTAAAATCAACTCTTATGGAGATACTGTATGCCTACAACATAAAACACCATTTTATACAGTTATGACAAACAGTCCATGGGGGAAATTTACTAAACATTGACTTTGGTCGCTTTACCTTTTTGTGTGTGAAAAAGACACAATTTTGCGAATGTAGAATTTGCTAAGGATCTTCTCACATGTTCGTAGCATGTCAAATGTGACTTTGTACTCCAAATTGTAGCAAATCACCATTGGCACAAACATCGTGATAATAACATTGGTATCAGTGGAAATCGCACATTTACTAGTAATCGTCTTTGCAAATCACACGCATTTGCAACAAAATCGAACCTCTTTGCATGAAATCAATACACTGTTTTTTGAGCGTGTTGACAGGTTAGAACCATTTTTTCTAAGTTCCATCAAAAGCCTTACTAAAATCTCTCAAAAATTGCACTTCAATGCACCACTTCCAAACAGCATCATGTAAAAACCATTATAATTAATGCTTAACCAATCAAAATGCTAATAAAAGCCCACCAAGTTACCTTCAGCACTCACGTTCTGCATTCAACCATGACAGAGGTAGGTTTTTGAGTAGCCTGGATGCAGGCAGTGATTTCATGGAGCCTGCACTAGCTGACTGACAGGGCCCAGGAATAAGAAACAGAAAAGAGGAACCAGCTGGTCGGAATGTATTTGGGGACTTTGTCTCTTTACTGCGACTTGCAGTGCGAATTAAGGTGCAACTTGTGCTAACTAATAAATTATTACCTTTGTATTGGCATTCACCTTCTGAGCCATTCTACTGCAAATTATTTCACATTCAAATGTAACTTATGAAGTGACTTCTCATGTGAAAGCCACAAAATTAACACAAATCCCACACACCACAATGAGCCTAAACACACTATTGAAAGACAAAAAAGAAGATTTTGGTGTGCAGTTTACAATAATGAAAAGCTTCCATTCTAGACTGCTGGGGGTAAATTTACTAAGAATCGATTTTGGTTGAGATTAGAAATCACCCATAACTGCTCCTTATCACTGGAACACAAATCGCATATTTACATTTTTTTTTTTTAAATCTACAGTATTCACCCTTTAGTCACTGAAGGCCATTGTGGTGTGGTCTGCTTACTGTTTTTCCCAGCTCCACCATGCTTTTCGTGGTGTTGCTCATTTTCAGCAAAAAGTCATTACTGACTACTACTTGTCAGTGTCAGAACTTGATTAGATTGTGTTACCAGACTAGTGTTTGGGATTGGAGCTGGAGGTGAAGCTATATCTGAGATACTGGGCGGCTTGATGAGATTCCTGCACATGGACCAAAACTCAAAGATATCACGGTTTCACTTGGAATTACTGAGGACTGTGCGCAGAAGACTAGTTGAAATGGAGGTGACTAGTCGGCTCTGGCTAATGAGGCTGAGAATACATGGATCCGATGGGACATGACTATGGAGACCAGAGGACTGGACACCGTACTGGCTCTGGGAGTTCTGGATGCTGTGTTGGGTACAGCGGTACTGTGGCTGGTTACTGGGCTGGTACCAGTGGTTCTGGATTCTGTGCTGGATGCAGCGTTACTGTGGCTGGACACTGGGCTGGTACTTGTGGTTCTGGATGCTGTGCTGGATGCAGCGTTACTGTGGCTGGACACTGGGCTGGTACTGGTGGTTCTGGATGCTGTGCTGGATGCAGCGTTACTGTGGCTGGACACTGGGCTGGTACTGGTGGTTCTGGATGCTGTGCTGGATGCAGCGGTACTGTGGCTGGACACTGGGCTGGTACTGGTAGTTGTGGACACTGTGCTTGTTAAAGCGTTACTGACGCTGGACACCAGCCTGGTACCAGTGGTTGTAGACGCTCTGCTGGATACAGTGGTACTGTGGCTTAACACTGGCTTGTAGCAGTGGTTCTAAACACTGTGCTGGGTACAGCGGTACTGTGGCTGGACACCTTTCTGGTACCGGTGGTACTGGACACTGGGCTAGGCATAGTAAAACAGGAACTGGACACAAGACCGGTACAGGTATCCAAAATTATAGACTCTGTGATCGCACGCTGAGGAGCACAGAAACTGGGCTCATGCTGAGGCTGTAAGACTTGTTGCGCTGGCAACCTACCAGGAAGTCCCTTTATAGGGATAGCAATTTGTGGATTGGTTAGAAAACCAGCAACTGAATTGTAAACATGGCGCACCCATACTCCAGAGTCAGCGGGAGTCTTAACATGTGGTACGCCCGAGAATCCTGCACTAAACAGTATGTAGGCACCAGCAAGAACCGGGAGAGTGAACCACTGCAGCCGGAGACACATAAGATGGAGCACCTGCAGAAGCTGCAGCAACAAGAGCGACCAGCTGCCGGTAGACTCCCGGCACGCCTTGAAAAGACCCGACAGGAAAGCAATGGGATCTGAGTCTAAGATCTCCAGTAAGAACCATGACACTACTGGCACCACTTGGCCAAACCAGCCATCCTGCTAAAACTGGTTGTGTGCTTCTTCTGTGCCACTTGGAACTGATAACACTTTTTGGCAGCACCTTAGGTGGTTGCTCTGTCTCAATCATTCCTAGCCATTGAGGAGCTGATTCTGAGCTGCACAGATCAAACTACGTTTTTGCAAACAGCACATGTATAGAAGTGACTTGTATGCATTTTTGCATATACTGTATATGTCCATCCTATTCTGAGTTAGACGCAACTTGGCCAGATCTGTCTCTCTTGAGAGCATTTTGTTATTGCATGGAAATACCCTGACTTATAGGACTGTCATCGGAGTGTTGTGGGTGTGAAACAAAAGCTCTGTGTTATTCTGTGCCATGCATACAGAGAAGAGAAGCCTAGTTCAGATGGATCTCTTGCGCACAACATGGGCTGGTGCAAGTCCAGATGTTAATGTTGACAGTTTTGGCTGCCAATGTAAAGCCAGTTGGAAGCACAAGTATCTGTGTGCACACACGCAATCCCCTGCATTAGTTGTATGGATACTCACATTAGCAAAAGTAGTAAAACACACATCCGCGGCTGCCCACAGCTACAACGACTTTGCTTGTGACTTATGGTACACAGTGAGACAATATCAGCTGTATATGACATTTCCGGCCAAATCGGAATGACATATCGTGTATATGGTTCAGTGTGTATGCCCAATATGCGGATGACTGCGGTCACTAATGACCAGCTGTATGGCCAACCAGGCAATAATGATCATGCCATGGTGTATGCTAATGAAGGACGGAACAGTGATTCCGCCAGGGTCATAACTAGTACCTTATGGACCCCATAGCAAATCCTGAAAGGACCGCCCATTGTCACTACAATGCCCCTTATGGCGAACAGGAGAGAGAGAATGAGGGATGTGAGAGATAGAGGGTGTCAGGGAGAGAGAGAGAGAGAGAGAGAGAGAGAGAAGCAAGACAGAGGGAGAGAGAGGTGGGGTCAGGGAGAGAGAGAGGGTTTCATGGAAAAAGAGGGATTGAGAGAGAGGGCATCAGGGAGAGAGAAGGTGTTAGAGCGAGGGGGAGGAGCTAGAAAGAGGGAGGGGATCGAGCAAGATTAAGAGAGTGTCAGGGAGAGAGGGAGCGAGAGACAGTGTCAGGGAGAGAAGGAGGGAGAGACAGAGTGGGAGAGCGTGTCAGGGAGAGAGTGTGTCAGGAAGAGAGACAGTCTCAGGGAGGGATAGAGACGTTATCAGAGAGAGAGGGAGAGATAGTGTCTCAGAGAGAGAGAGAGAGTCTGAGTGTCAGGGAGAGACAGTCTGAGTGTCAGGAAGTGGGAGATGGAAGTAGTGAGAGAGAGACAGTGTTAGGGGGAGCTGCGGCCCTGGAAGCAGCCGTGGCCCCATAGCAGCTGCACCCCTTGCACCCTCGGTAGTTACGCCACTGCATTCTGCCCTTGAATATACCGTGGTACACATTGTTCTGATGTGTACCATCGCCCGCCATATCGTCCCGGTATACATCATCTCAGTGTGTACCAGGGACATGCAGTCAGGGGAGGCAGGGGAGGCAGAGCCTCACCTGTCATGCTCCCTGTCATTCTCCAGAGTTTTGACTATATAATGATTAGAATAATACAAAGATGATATTTATAACAAATAATCATCTTCTTTGTATTAAAGTGATCATTTGTATAGTTAAATCTCTGCAGGTTTTAGGATCACTGTCGATTTGAAGGGAGAAATGAGACGTGAGGCATCAACAGCTCTGCCTCACGTCTCATAGTTGGGAACTGCTGCAGCGCTCCCTGTGGAGCGAGGAGGGGAATCACAGTGGCCAATCACACCAGTCAAAACAGATCCAAGTGAGGCATGCCTCACACTGGCTGGAGCTGTGATTGAGGACCTCGGTCATGTGACCATCCAGGAAGAGACCGAGCCACCGCGTTAGGAAACATTCACGCTAGTGATGGGAAATCTAGTTCACTTTGGTGATTAGTTCATTATGAACTAGTTCACTCAAAAGATTAGTTCAGAAGATTAGTTCATGTAGTTCATTTAGTTCATCATTTCACTCGCTGACTCTGAGACTGAAAGGAGTGATTAGGTTTAGAACTAGTCTAGACTATTACACATAGGGGTAAATTTACTAAGATGGGAGTTATATTTAAGATGGGATGTTGCCCATAGCAACCAATCAGATTCCAGGTATTATCTTCTAGAAGGTGCTAGATAAATGAGAAGTAGAAGCTGATTGGTTGCTATGGGCAACATCCCATCTTAAATAGAACTCCCATCTTAGTAAATTTACCCCATAGAGTAGGTATTTCTAATACTAGCTCATTGTAGGAGTTATAATCTTTTTAAAATGATCAGATATGTTTAAAATGTCAGATTTTTTTTTATTTTTAAGAAAAGCAATAAGTTATATAGCAACCTTATAGTGACATATGTAGCTCTGCAATATTAATCCCATTGTTGGTACTCCTTTTTACTTCATAATATGCAAGTGAAAGACCCAAATTCAGAGTAATGTCATAAGTCACTTTTTTCTGCTTTTAAAATACAATAATTAAAAGAAAAAAGTCCCTTTGCCCCAATGTAACAGACCTTAGAGAGAGATAAAGTGGAGCTGTTGTAAAGTAACCAATCAGCTTCTGTCATTTATCTTCAACAATATATAAAGTGACAGAAGCTGATTGGTTGCTAGGGGCAACTGCTCTACTTTATGTCACTTGAAGGTTCATAGTACATATCCTCCTGTGTCTTCTGTGGAGTAATTCTACCCTACAGGATAGTATGCAGCACTCAGCACTGTGTCTTTAGCTGATTGGGAGTGTAGCTTGTCACCTAATATACTGGGGGAACGAATCATGGCTATATGCAGTTCAGGATCAGCTCCATACAATGCATATGCCTGTGCACAGCAGTGCCACACATGGTAGCTTAGAAGTACTGTACTGACTTGTATGGCTGTATGAGTCATTGAACTGATCAGTGATCTGTAATGAATCACTGAACTACTGAACTACTTGCAAGGAGAGTGACTCATGAGTCGTCAGGACAATGCAGTTCACTCAGCTCCACAGAGTCCACTGACTCCATGAGCACAGCAGTGACCCCTGTGGCAGCTGAGGTAAACTGACTCATGAGTATTCAGTATTCACACACACACACACACACACACACACACACACACACACACACACACACACACACACACACACTCTGATTGGTTGCTATGGGCAACATCTCCACTTCTATAGAACTACCTAAGTATATGTACCATCATATTTTAATTATTTAAAGTCTGAACGTTCATCAGACAAACATACATATCCTCCTATGTCTTGTGTAGAGTAATCAGACCCTACAGGATAGAATGCAGCACTCAGACCTGTGTCTTTGGCTGATTGGGAGTGACAGTGTACCTTGTGATCACCTAATATGCTAGGTGAATTAATGATGGCTATAAGCAGTTCAGTATCAGCTCCATACAATGCATATGCCTGTGCACAGCAGTGCCACACATGGTAGCTTAGAAGTACTGCACTGACTCGTATGGCTTTATGAGTCAGTGGGGTAAATTTACTAACATTCGTAATTTTTCGTTTGAGGTCAAAGTTCAATCACGAATGACATCGAAAGTGTAAATATGCAGCTTTTTGAATTTATTACGACTAATTTACTAAGCTGCCGTATTCTGCATTTTCGTTTTTTCCGATGTCGATGTCATTCGTTTTTTTAGGCAGTGTTTTACGTGAGTGACTTGTAAAACACTGCCGACTTTAATACAATGAATCTCGGCCGGATCTGAGAGATCCGTGCTGGGCTTCATTGTGCACCTTGTAAAAAAAAAAAAAATGTTTAAACTTAAAAAAAAAATTGCGTGGGGTCCCCCCTCCTAAGCCAAACCAGCCTCGGGCTCTTTGAGCCGGTCCTGGTTGCAAAAATATGGTAAAAAAATTGACAGGGGTTCCCCCATATTTAAACAACCAGCACCGGGCTCTGCGCCTGGTCCTGGTTCCAAAAATACGGGGGACAAAAAGCGTAGGGGTCCCCCGTATTTTTGAAACCAGCACCGGGCTCCACTAGCTGGACAGATAATGCCACAGCCGGGGGTCACTTTTATACAGCGCCCTGCGGCCGTGGCATTAAATACCCAACTAGTCACCCCTGGCCGGGGTACCCTGGAGGAGTGGGAACCCCTTCAATCAAGGGGTCCCCCCCCTCCAGCCACCCAAGGGCAAGGGTGAAGCCCGAGGCTGTCCCCCCCCCATCCAAGGGCTGCGGATGGGGGGCTGATAGCCTTTATTGAAAGTGTTGAATATTGTTTTTAGTAGCAGTACTACAAGTCCCAGCAAGCTGGTACTTGGAGAACCACAAGTACCAGCATGCGGCGGAAAACCGGGCCCGCTGGTACCTGTAGTACTACTACTTAAAAAATACCCCAATAAAAACATAAGACACACACCTTGAAAGTATAACTTTAATACATACATCCACACCACCATATACACATACTTACCTTATGTTCACACGAGGGTCGGTCCTCTTCTCCATGTAGAATCCATGGTGTACCTGTTGAAAAAAATTCTACTCACAAAATCCAGGGTAGAAGGCTCTTCTGCTTGTAATCCAGTTGTAATCCACGTACTTGTCAAAATAAAAAAACGGACACCCGACCTCGAACTGAAAGGGGCCCCATGTTTTCACATGGGACCCCTTTCCCCGAATGCCAGGAACCCCCTCTGATTTATGTCTAAGTGGGTTCCATCAGCCAATCAGGGAACGCCACGTTGTGGCATCCTCCTGTTCGGCTGTGTGCTCCTGTACTGTCTGACAGGCGGCACACGGCAGTGTTACAATGTAGCGCCTATGCGCTCCATTATAACCAATGGTGGGAACTTTGTGGTCAGCGGTGAGGTTACTTTCGGTCAACTGCTGACCACAAAGTTCCCACCATTGGTTACAATGGAGCGCATATGCGCTACATTGTAACACTGCCGTGCGCCGCCTGTCAGACAGTACAGGAGCACACAGCCGATCAGGAGGGTGCCACAACGTGGCGCTCCCTGATTGGCTTAAGAAACCCACTTAGACATAAGTCAGAGGGGGTTTCTGGCATTCGGGGAAAGGGGTCCCATGTGAAAACATGGGGCCCCTTTCAGTTCGAGGTCGGGTGTCCGTTTTTTTATTTTGACAAGTACGTGGATTACAAATGGATTACAAGCAGAAGAGCCTTCTACCCTGGATTTTGTGAGTATAATTTTTTCAACAGGTACACCATGGATTCTACATGGAGAAGAGGACCGACCCTCGTGTGAACATAAGGTAAGTATGTGTATATGGTGGTGTGGATGTATGTATTAAAGTTATACTTTCAAGGTGTGTGTCTTATGTTTTTATTGGGGTATTTTTTTAGTAGTAGTACTACAGGTACCAGCGGGCCCGGTTTTCCGCCGCATGCTGGTACTTGTGGTTCTCCAAGTACCAGCTTGCGGGGGAGGCTTGCTGGGACTTGTAGTACTGCTACTAAAAACAATATTCATTTTTTTACACAATGGCTATCAGCCTCCCATCCGCAGCCCATGGATGGGGGGACAGCCTCGGGCTTCACCCCTGGCCCTTGGGTGGCTGGAGGGGGGGGACCCCTTGATTGAAGGGGTTCCCACTCCTCCAGGGTACCCCGGCCAGGGGTGACTAGTTGGGTATTTAATGTCACGGCCGCAGGGCGCTGTATAAAAGTGACCCCTGGCTGTGGCATTATCTGTCCAGCTAGTGGAGCCCGGTGCTGGTTTCAAAAATACGGGGACCCCTACGCTTTTTGTCCCCCGTATTTTTGGAACCAGGACCAGGCGCAGAGCCCGGGGCTGGTTGTTTAAATATGGGGGAACCCCTGTCAATTTTCCCCCCATATTTTTGCAACCAGGACCGGCTCAAAGAGCCCGAGGCTGGTTTTGCTTAGGAGGGGGGACCCCACGCAATTTTTTTCTAAAAATGAACACTTTCCCATCCCCTTCCCACTGATAAACATGCACGGATCTCATGGATCCCTGCATGCCTATCCAAACACGGGATAAAAAAGCAGGTCTGTTTTTTTTTAGCACTTTTTTACGAATTGTATTTCTGCACGGCAGTGTTTGGCTATTGTCGGCAGTGTTTGTGATTTGCACTTTTTAGTAAATTCACGATTTTTACCAAATTGCAGGCGTATTTGACCGATGGTGTATTGATTCGTGATTTTTTCCTAGGACTTCCAAAATATTACGAATGCCCTCATCACTGCCGTGATTTTTGCTTAGTAAATTACCGAGATGACACTTTGAAGAAAAAACGGCATTTCGGTCAAAATTGGGACCTTAGTAAATATACCCCATTGAGTCAGTAAACTGATCAGTGAACTGTAATGAATCACTGAACTACTGAACTACTTGCAAGGAGAATGACTCATGAGTCGTCAGGACAATGTAACTCAATCAGCTCCACAGAGTGAGTCCACTCCATGTCTGAGCACAGCAGTGACCCCTGTGGCAGCAGAGATGTACTGACTCATGAGTATTGCTGAGTGAGAGCTGAATAACAACAGTGCTGCTGCAGCTGCACCTACACAACACCCAGCAGAAGATTAAGCACAGCAGTATGCACAGAAGCCAGTAGTACCAGAAGTAGCAGCAAGTGTTTGGATATCTGGACTAATAGGACAGTGATTATATCACAGAAAGGTGAGCAGCATGACAACACATGCTCACTCACAGACACACATAGACTTTGGCCAGGCAGTGCAGATGCTATTTTTTTTATTAGATCTGTATTGCTGGGCTGTGTTGTACTTTTAACTTTCATTTTACAGCATCAGATTCAGGAAGTGAAAATCCAGTGAAGTGAATGAGACAGTGAGAAGCCTAATGCAGCTGCTGGCTCTATTCTGTCTGTGTCTGACTCCTCCTTCCTGATGAACTAATCTTTGCCAAAGCTGTGAACTGAACAAACTAGTTCACTTTGAAGATTAGTTCATTTTGAACTAATCATTCATGAACTACCCATCACTAATTCACGCTGGCTGACCATTGTCTGCATCCCGGACCTGCGGTGTAGTGACTGCACACCCTCCTGCTGCCCCCCCCCCCCTAGACCCGCTGGTAAAGTGACCGCACCCCTACCCCCACCCCCCACCCCTCCTCCCCGGACCCGCTGTTAAAGTAATCGCAGCACCCCCTCCTCGGACCCGCTGTCAAAGTAACCGCAGCACTGCCCCCCCCCACCCGGAGGCGCTGTTAAAGTGACCGCACGTCTGTCTCCCCGGTCCCGCTGTTATAATGAGCGCTTGGACCCGCATCCCGGGAGGAGATTGCAGCACTGACCAGAGGAAGCCTGGCCGTATACCTGGGGAGAGGGCCGCAGACCTGAGTCCCCTGTCCGCCCACCAGCCGCCAGCAGCCCACCGCTCACCGCTGCCAGCCACCAGCAACAAATGAGGTAATGTTCCCCTGTTGTCACCTCTTTCCCTGTCGTTACCGTCCCTGTCCCTACTGTCACTCTCTGTCTCCCTGCTCTCACTGTCGTCACTCTCTCTCCCTGTCGTCACTCTCTCCCTGTCATCACTGTCGTCACTCTCTCTCCCTGTCGACTCTCTCTCCCTGTCGTCACTCTCTCTCTCTCCCTGTCGTCACTCTCTCTCTCCCTGCTGTCATAATTTCGGCTCATTTAGTGTGCTACAATGTGAGTTTCGGCTCATTCAGTGTGCTACAATGTGAATTTTGGCTCATTCAGTGTGCTACAATGTGAATTTCGGATCATTCAGTGTGCTACAATGTGAATTTCGGCTTCATTCAGTGTGCTACAATGTGAGTTTCGGCTCATTCAGTGTGCTACAATGTAAATTTCGGCTCATTCAGTGTGCTACAATGTGAATTTCGGCTCATTCAGTGTGCTAAAATGTGAATTTCGGCTCATTCAGTGTGCTAGAAGGTGAATGTCGGCTCATTCAGTGTGCTACAATGTGAATTTAGGCTCATTCAGTGTGCTACAATGTGAATGTCGGCTCATTCAGTGTGCTGCAATGTGAATTTCGGCTCATTCAGTGTGCTGCAATGTGAATTTCGGCTCATTCAGTGTGCTATAATGTGAATTTCGGCTCATTCAGTGTGCTACAATGTGAGTTTCGGCTCATTCAGTGTGCTACAATGTGAATTTCGGCTCATTCAGTGTGCTACAATGTGAATTTCGGATCATTCAGTGTGCTACAATGTAAATTTCGGCTTCATTCAGTGTGCTACAATGTGAGTTTCGGCTCATTCAGTGTGCTACAATGTGAATTTCGGCTCATTCAGTGTGCTACAATGTGAATTTCGGCTCATTCAGTGTGCTACAATGTGAATTTCGGCTCATTCAGTGTGCTAGAAGGTGAATGTCGGCTCATTCAGTGTGCTACAATGTGAATTTAGGCTCATTCAGTGTGCTACAATGTGAATGTCGGCTCATTCAGTGTGCTGCAATGTGAATTTCGGCTCATTCAGTGTGCTGCAATGTGAATTTCGGCTCATTCAGTGTGCTGCAATGTGAGTTTCGGCTCATTCAGTGTGCTGCAATGTGAGTTTTGGCTCATTCAGTGTGCTGCAATGTGAGTTTCGGCTCATTCAGTGTGCTGCAATGTGAGTTTCGGCTCATTCAGTGTGCTACAATGTGAGTTTCGGCTCATTCTGTGTGCTATAATGTGAATTTCGGCTCATTCAGTGTGCTGCAATGTGAATTTTAAAAAACAAATCTCTTTAATCATTTTCCATTCCCTATTAGATTGTAAGCTTTTGAGTGGGGCCAGAATCTATCTTGTTATATTCTTATGCTGCATTCCATATTTGTTAATTGTATGCTTACATTGAATACAACAGTGGACTATTTTGACAGCAACCCTTTTATAAACAGCAGCTAGTAAACAACCAAAAACAAACTGAAATATTAAATTGTAACCTTTGTATGTTTGGCTGCACAATACTTTGTTGCGATTTTATGATGAAGATTTGCAAAGAAAATCATTAAACAATTATTTGGATATTTAAAGGTTTTTAATGTTTTCAAATATTGTATAGATTTATTTTTACGAAGTATTTGTTTTTGTTAATTGAATAATATTATATAAATACCATATAGTGTATTTGTATCAATTCAGTAAGTAAAATTTAAAATAAACAGCTAAAATAGGGATACTATACCTTAATTAGTTTTTATCTAATACCCCTTTCACACCGCAGCTTGTACCCGGTAATTTGACGTTTTTACTGGCTTCCTAAACGGTTCGAGCTGCGATGTGAAAGGGACACCTTCAATTTACCGTTTACAAAATACCGGTATTTTGAAACAGTAAAAAAAAGCAGGGTCCTACCCGTTTCAGACCCGTTTAATTGTGCAGTGTGAAAGGGTCTGAAACGGTATTTGCAAGCCCCAGAAGGTGATAGGCTGTCTCCATGTGTGATGTCACCAGGCAGAAGCAGGAAATAAACATTTAAAATGACAACCACTGTTTTGTATGGGTGAAACGGGTTCAGTGTGAAAGGTACCAAAACGATAATGAAATGGTAATATACTGGTTACAACATGCAATGTGAAGGGGGTTTAACTGCTCAGACCCGTTTTAAGAACCGTTTAAAGAACCGTTTCAAAAGCAGGTTTTGCGATGTGAAAGCAGCATAATAGAACTTAAAAATATATAAATACTGTATAAAAATGTGTACATGAAGGCTTTCTCTGCATATTCTGTGACACTGCATGTTTCAAACATCCCTTCTCTGGCATTACAGCAATTTAAAACATATGGGGAGTCCAATTCTTGTGGGCGCATGACAGAGCAATTCATATGTTCTGGCCGCCCATTAACTATCATGTTTGTTGCACCCAAATAGATGGGGTTTTGCAGCATATAGCGTCTAAACCCATCTAAAGGTAGCATGGATGGTATAATGATTAGCATTATTGCCTCACAGCACTGTGTGGAGTTTGTATATTCTCCCCGTACTTGCGTGGGTTTCCTCCGGGTACTCCGGTTTCCTCCCACAATCCAGAAATATACTGGTAGGATAATTGGATCCTAAAAAATAACCCTATTGTGTATGAATGTGCATGTACTTGTGGTAGGTACTAGGGAATATAGACTGTAAGCTAAACTGGGGCAGGGACTGATATGAATGGGCAAATATTTTCTGTAAAGTGATTTGGAATATGTTTGCAATATATAAATAACATAGGAAAACAAGTCCTGTTTAGGATGCCCAGACAACTGACTTTTCGCAAATTTCTTCTCGCCATCTCCGGAGGCTTCAAAAAGAAATGTGGCCCTCCCTTGGCATTCCCAAATGGAGACATAGTGGCAACCGAGTGGGACAACCCCCCCCCCCCCCCCCCACACACACACACAATTGAATTGCCCAATTATTGTATTTATAGATTTAAAAAAATTCCAAGATCTGTGTACTACTGTACATGACACAGAATGGACGACTATCAATTATCTATCAATGACAAAAATGTCTTTACCTAGATAGACTAAAGACTGAAGAACAGTATTTTCATATTTGCTGAAGACAATTTAATTTAAAAATAAAATGAGGTTAGTGTCCCATTTACAAAGCTGAATTTGTGTACTTAATAGTAGACTTTTTTTTTATTTAGACCAGTTTAATATGTGATTAGAATGAGATGTTTTGTGATGCATTTTTGGGGGGGCAGAATCTGTAAGTAATCAATCAGTGATACATAGTCACTCTTGCATATTGCCTAAAAGGGCCCTGAAATTGTCTCTCCATGGTACAGTATCCTAAAAGCTATCCAGGTCCAGCAAGCTGGGCCAGGGCCATGTTGTATGCAGTGCGCATATTTTTAGACTACTGATCGCAATCTGCGCTGATACAAGTAATTACAGCAATGTAATTACCCTGCCGCTCAGCTAACGAGCACACTGGAACTAATTGCTGTGCAGCTCTGGTAATTGGAATCGTGCAGCTAATTGCAGTTTTCCACTGCCTCGTAATTAACACATTGTCTGCCAGTGTTGAAATACAGGCTGCTTCTGCTACCAAGTGGTATAGATATGAATGCAGTATATTATCCTCTTAGTGAAAATTACATATTTACAGTAAATGTACCCACCTAGCTTCACCACTTTACTGATGGTACTAATGCTTTCTGGGAAGTCTGCACTGAAAACTACCTTTGCATCAGTGTTGATACAAGAACATTAAAACTAATGTTCTTCAATGGAGGCTGTTTCTACCTAATCATATTTATTATTTATTTTTTGAGATTTTATGATCTTGATTGGAAGAAAGAGTTTCATCTCCTCAGGAAACCCTTTCCAGACCGGCAGGAATAACACACACGTTTCTTTAAATTTTTCCTGGCAATGTATCAGGGCTTTTGCCAGGGAGCCCCGAATTGATAAATTGCTTGGACACTGCTCTGTATAGTTGCAATATTCACTGACAGAACAGACCTACTGAAAAAATGGACTCCTACATGTGCTAAAGCCCACCGTCATCTAGGCATGAATTCTCACACTTTTGATCTTGATGTTTGCAAGAGAACAGATTCTGTCAGTGCTATGATATTCTGTGAGACCCACTGTCCAGAGCTGTTACATTGGCAAGGGAGCTGTGTCTGGTGGATGATATTGAGGATCCTAGGTTTCATTTGTGGTTGATTGTATCATATAATATTGCAAATATAAACATCGCCAAGTATGCTGGTGCTTTATAAATAAATATTAATAAATATAATATTTGACAGGACATCATGTTTACTTCTCTGATAGATTAATATATTCATGTATTTAAAATAGTATTTAAATGTTAAAAAAAATATTAATACCAGGTTTTTGTCTATGAAAAACATAATATAAAAGTAGTATAAATAGTTGAAGTAGAAAATCTAGTGTGCAGTTTCCATGGCAATGTGACCCAGCAGGTTACATCGCAGCAAAGATCCTGGCCTTAGAGTATGTTGGAGATGCTTCTAATAAGAAACATTTTTATATCCTATTTTTCTGGCAGGGACCGTTAACAGCCCATGTGCTGGTCTATTCTGTATGTACTGAAAAGGAACCCTTCAACATCTGTCTGGAACTGCCCAGTAATGCCCAGAGAAAAGGTCAGGAATGAACCTGCCGCAGGGAGCAGAAGAAGCTGATTTGATTACATTCAATGTGCCAGAGTGTTCTTGTGTGAAACAGCTAAAATTGCTCAGAAAATGAAGTATAATTAATTTATTTTTGTTGGAGTATACTGAAAAATATAGGCCTATTAGATATTTTTGAGAAGGTTTTCCATAGATCCATTATGCTGCCATGCAGAGCAGAGCAGCTGCTTAAATAATTATAATTCCACACCAAACATATACATGTGTATATTTATTTATGTATTTATTTATATATATATATATATATATATATATATATATATATATTCAAATTATTGTAGGCAGAGCTGGACGGAGATGCTCGAACTCTAACATGTTCAGGCAGGGGCGTATCTACCCATTGGCCAGGATGGCACTTGCCAGGGGCGCCGGCTGAGGAGGGGCGCCACCCGGCAGTGTCATCCGTGGCCATGGGTAGAACCTAGTGTGCCCCAGTCCCTCTGAGCAGTGCCTGGCAAGGACGGAGACTCGCACTGCATTTACTTACTGTTAACAGCGCCGGTGCTCAGTACCGCACTACAGTAAGGACGCTCTAAAACTACAGCTCCCAGCAGCCCTTGCTGCTGGGAGCTTTTGACAGCAAGGGCTGCTGGAAACTGTAGTTTCTTTAGCGCTTTATCACGGTAATGCGGCACCGAGCACCGGCGCTGTTAACAGTAAGTACATGCGGTGATACCCGTCCCGTTGCAGCCGACCAGTGTGAGACACCGGGCCACAGTGCTTAATGAGTGGTGGGCGGCGCAGCAGCTCCTGCAGGTCCAGCTGGAGGTGTGAGGAGTGGCCGGGAGGTGACAAGCGTCACCCCCCCTGCCCATGGAAAACGCGCTGTTCAAACGGATCCTTTTGTGAGTAGGGGCACACTGCACACTGTGGAGACTGAGAGAGGAAGGATGTACAGTGGCGCACACTGCACGGGGTAATAGTAAAGAGAACACTGCCCAGTGGAGGGGGGGGAGGGGTGTATTATGGAGAAGAACACACTACCCCAGTGGATCCCAAAGTTTTTTTAATCACGGCACCGCTGGGCCTAAAGTTTATTATTCAGAAATTTAGAAGAAATATTACGTTAAGTTAATAGTGTTTATATGTCATCCTTAGGGTCAGTTATGTGGTGAAGGACAGGATTTGCTTCTGTTTGTTCACATATTGTATGATTGGCAGTCACCAGCACTGGTATTCCCTACTACATTGACCATAAATACTTTCCCGGGCAGGTTAATAAATCATGGTAAATTAAATTGCTGCTGCTAAATACTGGCCACAGGGCCTGATTCAGACTGATTGCTGCTGTGGCACAGTGGGCAATTATCGATTGACTGTGCATGGGTATGCACCACAATGCACACGTGTCACCAAATAGCTTGTGCGGAAATTTTGATTGCACAGCCATTCACAAGCTGATTGACAGGAAGAGGCCATTTGTGGGTGGTAACTGCCCGTTTTCTGGGAGTGTCAGGGAAAACACAGGCATGCCCAAGCATTTTCTGGGAGGGTGTCTGATGTCAGCTCCTAACCCGATCAACCTGTTCTTTTCGCACTGTAGGAGTTAGTCCTGGACTGCACACACTGTAAAAAACATTCAGTGGTGAGTGAGTTATAAATGGATTTGCAGCTGTCCGCTGACTGAGGGATATTTTACACATGCAATCACACACTTGCACGGGCGAATTAACACTCCCCCTTGGGCAGCGACTACCTGATCGCAGGACAACCAAATTTGTAGCACAGCGATCAGGTCTGAATTAGGCTCACACTGTAAGGAGCACTACTGTGTGGCATAATGGGTATAAGGGGCACTACTGTGTGGCGTAAAATGAGTAAGGGGCACTACTGTGTGTTGTAATTTGAATTTGTGGTACTATTTTGTGGCCAAGCCCTGTTTTCAGCACACACGCCTTCCCTATTTCAAACATGGGGGGGGCGCCCATCCCCTTACTTTGCCAGGGGCGCTCCGACTCCTAGATACACCCCTGTGTTCAGGTATGGAACACTAACATCAATGATTTCCTCTTGTCAGGTGAGGGCAGTGGACAAACTGTTTACTTAGATCATGGCATGTAATGATGGTGACACAAAATGGAGATTGCAGCTAGCTCAGAGTTCTTTTTCACAATGGGGGTAATTCTGAGTTGATCGCATCAGGAACTTTGTTAGCAGTTGGGCAAAACCATGTGCACTGCAGGGGAGGCAGATACAACATGTGCAGAGAGAGTTAGATTTGGGTGGGTTATTTTGTTTCTGTGCAGGGTAAATACTGGCTGCTTTATTTTTACACTGCAATTTAGATTGCAGATTGAACACACCACACCCAAATCTAACGCTCTCTGCACATGTTATATCTGCCTCCCCTGCAGTGCACATGGTTTTGCCCAACTGCTAACAAAGTTCCTGCTGCGATCAACTCAGAATTACCCCCAATAACAATAGTCTGGTGATGTACAGAGCAAATCATTTGGGGGCAAACTTAATGTAGCCCATGTTTTTGTAGCAGTAAAGGAAAACTACAGAAGTAATGACTCCCTAAGCAATTATTTGCAATTTCCTGTATTTTTGACTGTGAAATGTGTTGAGTCATAGAAACACTAGAAAGACACCATAATAATGAGATATAACAGCAGAGGAAATAACAGTAGTCAATGCATCTGTCTCTTTTGCTTCACATAGGCATATCTATAATGGGTGCAAGGTGTGTGGTACACACGGGCCGCTGGGTCTAGTGGGGCCCACACCGCACACCCTGCACCCATGATAAAACTACTTAACCCTCTATAATATTGCGGCTATTTTCCCGGTGATTTGCGCATGCACAGTTGAGGCGCCCCCACGATAGCAAGGTGCGTGTGCCCTCTTTTCCCGGAGACCTATGCATGGGCAGTAGGCTCTGGCATACAACTAGAGTTTACTCACTGCCAGAGAGGAGGGACCCCCCATGGAGCCTGCATACGGGCCTTCTCCTCTCTTAAAACACCCCTTTTGCTTAATTTCCCTTTTTGTAGGTGTGTACTTATTTAACTACTAAAAAAGGTATTGTTCTTCCTTCCAACAGAATGCATTTTTTCTTTAATATATATGTGTTGTGCGTGCACATTTCTTTTTCCCCCTTGCGTGTTTCAGTCTTTCTTCCTATTTCTATGTCTGTCTCTCTGTCCCTCTCACGCACCATGTCTGTTTTTCTCCGCCCCTTTTAAATGTGTGTTTCTCTGTATTGTGCATGCCTGCTCCATTTAGACATACTTATAACTACTGAAATTCATTGATTGCTTACCCCAACCTAATCTCAGATATACAGTAAACCCACAGCAAAAATTGCATTTAACATAACACCTATGGTTATGCGACCGTAGATGGTGTTTGGGGTGGATCTGGTTAGGATTCCAGCATTCACTAACCTGGATACCGGGATAGTTGGGATACTGATGCCAGAATCTTGACTCTGTTTGGAATACTAATGCATGGGATCCTGACATGGACCACAATGCCAGTGCTGGGATCTCATACGCTGGGATCCTGAATGTAAGTAGGCCGGAGCTGCTGAGAGGTAAGCCGTGAGGTTAGGCTGCAGGTGTGTGTGTGTGTGTGTGTGTGTGTGTGTGTGTGGGGGAGGGGGGGATGGAAGGGGCTTAGGGTTAGGCTGAGGGAAAGCAGAGTTAGGCTTAGGCACCACAAGGGAAGGTTAGGGTGTGTGTGTGTGTGTGGGGGGGGGGGGGGGGGGGGGGGGGCGTGGGGGAGAGAGTTAGCTTTAGGCTGCAGGGAGGGGGGTTTAGGGTTAAGCACAATGGGGGAGGGTTAGTGTTAGGCTGTGGGAGGGGAGGGGAGGGTTGCCGGTAAGGAGGATTAGGGATGTTAGGAATTAGAAGTAGCATAGTTACCTAGTAGGTGACGGGATCCTGAGCATTGGGATTCCGCTGTCAGTATTGTGACTGCAGGCATCCCAAGCGCCAGGATCCTGATACCATCCCATTTGAGGAATGCCTTAGAGCAGATTTAAAAAAAATAACCTAAACCATACTTGCCTACTCTCCCAAATGTCTAGGAGACTGCCAGGAGAGCAGGAAAGAGGGAGTTTTCACCCATTTTCAGTTACAGTGGTGTCGTGCCGTCTGTGCTCCCTCTGGCTTCCTGCAGCATCCCTGAGACCTGTGGTCACTCAATTGTAAATGTGCAGTTCCTGCTTTTCTGCATCATGTGCGTCACCATCCTGGGCAGTATTACATTATCTGCTCTCACAGACCAGATGATTTATCCAGTCTACTAATTCTAAGAGCACCTTATTTAACTGCTGATTGCTCATTGTCTGAACAACATCTCTTGTCTAAGGATAAGTACCCTGTCTTCTGGCTCTGTTTATGTTCCAGTATATCTCCCAACTGTCCGGATTTTGGCGGGACAGTCCCGGTTTTCTGGGACTGTCCTGCTGTCCCACCCATGAGTCACAGTGTCCCGCGGTGGTGGTGGTGGTGTGCAGTTGGGAGACCCTTTCACCTGCGGAAGAGCAGCAGTGAATAGATGCTCTGCGCATGTGCACAGCTTCTATTCAGCTAGATAGAGGGACGGGGCATGCCAGCAGCTCACAGAGCATTCGGCTAGCCCTCCACAGTGGTGAAAATGAGGGCGTGGCCATGCTAGCTGCACTTCTATGTGGCCACGCCCCCTACTCACGTGGCCATGCCCCCTCAATTTGTGCGCGTCTGTGTCCCTCCTCAAAACTTTGTAAAGTTGGGAGTTATGGCATTCTGCTCCAGTGCTACTTGGAAAACCTGCTCTTGCTCTAGTTTTGCTGTGCAGCATATTTCGTTACAGACTGCCTTTGGTATGCTCCAACACCCAATTCCAGTGTATCATAATCTGCTTCTAAATATGCTACATTCTGCTACATTGTGCTACTGCCTCATGACGAACAGCATTACTAAGCCACCCAGTTTCATTCACACTCTACCCAATACAGTTTACCCAAGGGGCCCGACCTGAATCAAGCCCCTAGTGCTGTGATAAACTTGACATTCACTTTGATTTCTCTTATTTCCCAAAGTGGAGGTACTAAAAATTGGCAAGTAAGAAATAAACCCATCCTGGTGATACACATAAGTTTTTAAAAATCAAGATAATGCAATATATGGGGGTCATTCAGATCTGATTGCTGCCATGCGTTTTTCGCACAGCGGGTGATCAGGTACTAACTGCGCATGTGTATGCACCGCAATGCGCACGCACGTCGGACAGCAACAATGGGCATCGCTGGTCAGCGACGGGATGATGCGAAAAATCTGTTCGCACGGGTGTTCGCAAGGTGATTGACAGGAGGAAGCAGTTTGTGGGTAGTAACTGACCGTTTACTGGGAGTATCTGGAAAAACGCTGTCGTGCCCAAGCGTTTTCAGTGAGGGTAGAGAAAAATTTATCAAGAAGATAAAGGATTGGGCGCTAAAATGAGCTGTTTAACTAAGCTGCTGCTAAATATTCGGGATAGTCACACCCAAATTGAATTGCCAACCAAAACAAAACAATATAGCAGCGCTAATACAAGAATTAAAAAATAGAAGGATTGAGTACCAATTGGTATAATTTAATAAACCATAAAACACGCTCCTCTAACATAAGCATATATACACATAACATCAAATAGTGCTAAAAAGGGGGGGGGGGGGGTCACAATATGTGTGCCTTCTCTGTGTGGTCCGTTCCTGTTTAGTATAGACCGGGTAATCAGCAGATGTAAAATTTGTCATGGACCGACAGCACAGTCCTACAGAGTTATTTACCACTTTAAGCCGCTGGAGGTAAAAGTCCCTTGAAGTTGACTCTTTGCAAAAGTCCGTGATTGTGGGTCCTCACTGCATCGCTGTATCCTCTGCAGATAAAGGGGATCAGTGATCAGTGGTAGCTCTGTTCTTAATAATCACCACAGTGGTTTTTGCTGACAGCAAGATCCGGTCCTGGTTCGGAGCACACTTGGGCAGTAGTAGTTCAGAAGAATAGTGACCCCAAAAGCCTCCTTCCTGACGCGTTTCGCTGCAGGTCCTGCAGCTTTATCAAGGACCTGCAGCGAAACGCGTCAGGAAGGAGGCTTTTGGGGTCACTATTCTTCTGAACTACTACTGCCCAAGTGTGCTCCGAACCAGGACCGGATCTTGCTGTCAGCAAAAACCACTGTGGTGATTATTAAGAACAGAGCTACCACTGATCCCCTTTATCTGCAGAGGATACCGCGATGCAGTGAGGACCCACAATCACGGACTTTTGCAAAGAGTCAACTTCAAGGGACTTTTACCTCCAGCGGCTTAAAGTGGTAAATAACTCTGTAGGACTGTGCTGTCAGTCCATGACAAATTTTACATCTGCTGATTACCCGGTCTATACTAAACAGGAACGGATCACACAGAGAAGGCACACATATTGTGACCCCCCCCCCCCCCCCTTTTTAGCACTATTTGATTTTATGTGTATATATGCTTATGTTAGAGGAGCGTGTTTTATGGTTTATTAAATTATACCAATTGGTACTCAATCCTTCTATTTTTTAATTCTTGTATTAGCGCTGCTATATTGTTTTGTTTTGTTTGGTTTTCAGGGAGGGTGTCTGACGTCAGCTCCGGACCCGATCAGCCTGTTGTGATCGCACTGGAGGAGTAAGTCCTGGGCTGTGTAGAGACTGCACAAAGTGGATTTTAGCAGCTCAGAGTACACATAGGATCGCACACTTGCGCAATGAATATACACTCCCCCTGGAGGTCGCGACTATCTGAACGTAGGACAGCAAAGTTAGCAGCCCAGTGATCAGATCTGAATGACCCCCTATGTTTGGTAATTTTCAGGAGGGCATACAATACATTCAAATCTTTGCAAGGTTAAGACTTTTTTCTGACTTTTTTAGTCACAGTTTATTTGCTGCCTGGCGCTTTAAACAAAGTAATTAGATGACTCCTAAAACTCCGGCTGCAGAGTGGTCACAGCTATGTCTTGAGGAAGTCTCCAGGTTGCTAGGAGACTAAATGCTTTGACGCCCACTTCTCTTGTTCACTCTCCCGCTATTGGATCCTCCGCTTAGTGCTCATCAGCTTGCATCAACTCCCTTTATGCTGCCTATACATGATCCCCTGCTGTCGGACCTTGCCTCCGGTCTCATCAGTGTGGCATGGGCTCCACTAGCTGTGCGGCGGTGGATGGCACCACAGACAAACCGGGTCCCGCATCTCCTTCACGCCATTGTGGGAGACTAAGAGCACCAAACAGGACACAGGTAGTGGATCATTACCTATACAGGTGCACCTGTTGCAAACGGGACATTGCCACATTGCTATCTTTACCACGTGTACAGCCTTACACGGAATGTCTATCATTGATATACAGGGACCAACACAGTGGTAACTATACATAAAGTTCTGTGACTGCATGCTGTTATACTTACCAACTAATCAGTGCATGTGCTTAAGACAGCATAACAATTAGCGGAGTTTCCACAACTAAACCCCACTGTGACGCCGGTGTAAGGGTTATTCATTTCTTTGGGAGAGACTATTATTTAACCATTACTAATCTATATCAACCAATATTAATCAGTAATCTGTGGTATAAGTTCAAACCCAGCAATCAGTTGTCTTCAGGTGACTTCAGGAGCTTGCAAGCTCATATTATGCGTTTCCATTTTTAGATTTGTTAAAATACTGTTTGTAACATTGTGACTTTTTATTCATAAAAAATTATTTTATATTATTGAGCTTCACTGTGTCCGTGTCATTTTTAGTGGACAGCACAATTCGGTTTTATGACACTACAATTTCCTCACTCCAAGCGCAGTGATTCTTTTTTCCTGAGACTTTTTTCTGCCAAGAGGTGCCATTGCACAGAGAACAGGGTTCCTTGAGTGGCACCATCGCTGTACCCCCGTCCCTGCATCTGGCTAGCAGTGTGCCTGGAACATTACCTTGCAGCCAGTACCGCTGCTGCGGTGATGCCTCAAGCATACATGCACATTCAGCATGTATGGCCCCCTGAAGCATCCTCAATATTCAGAAATTGCAATTGTGTGCGGGAGGGATAGCAAATTTTACTGCTGGAGGATACTAGTGTGAGATACTGACTAGGAGCCCTAGGACAGAAATCTGGAAGATACATTTGTCAAATGTGGGAAATGAACACTCAGGTATCGACAGTAGTAGCAATGTATTCTTTCTTGAAATTAATATATGCATACATGAGAAGTTGACCAAGGCCTACATTATATTGGAGATCTGTATTTTGTATCCATTAAAGTTGGATAATTATTTTCTTCCCTGACAGCCTTACTTCAGATCAAAGAAGTTTTGCTCTGCAATAAGCCTGTTTTCTGATGCTGATGTCAGTAGACAGCAGGATGCACAGTCTGTGAGAGACACAAACTCTCCATGTCAGGCCCTGCAGGGTGTCTGAGATGGTAAAGAATTCAAGAGCGCAGTTCCATGGAGTTGTGGTGGGGGATTTTATCATGCTAGAAAGGAATGTTATTTTGTGCAGGGTTGTGAAATGGTCTTTTGCAAAAGAACAAATTTAAGGTCACTTACAAAGGATGAACAGATTGCTCTACAGTGTATTACAGTTTTGGACTCGTTTCACCTTTTTGTGTAATTGGGGCAGATGTATTAAGCCTGGAGAAGGCATAAGGAGTGATAAACCAGTGATAAGTGCAAGGTGATAATGCACCAGCCAATCAGCTCCAAACTGTTAATTTACATACTGGAGCTGATTGGCTGGTGCATTTATCACCTTGGACTTATCACTGGTTTATCATCTCCTTATGCCGTCTCCAGGTTAATACATCTGCCCCACTGTGTTTCCTTTTCTGCCAAATTAATGTAGAATTGCTGAGCAAACTGTCCAAAATTTTTGGAGGGAGTGAATGGTTTCCAACAAGGGTATGGAATATTTACCCACTTTTGCATCTGGAGTAGTACAGACACAAAATTAAGATTTTGCATAGTAGAAATGTAATGAGATGAAAGGGTGCATTTAGGGGTTTTCTTGTCGAACAGGATGACGCATAGTTTTGTAGTAGATACTGTATTATGTCTTGTCCTATATAATTATGAGATAAAAGACTACCCATATATAGTTCACCCCTCTCCCAAAATCCTCTGTCAGTCCCAGAGCTGGACAGCCTTGGTTAGTGTTAGTTTATAGTAGGTGTCAAAGAGCATAGGATTAATAAATAGATAATTCAACTCCACTTCATTCTACGTTTCAATGCATACACACTGTTCAGAAAATGTCTATGCATTGAAATGTTAACCTAAGTGATGGTTGTGTCATTTATTTAATAATCCCTGAGTGTCGCTTTACTCACTTTGTGTATGTATGTATGTGTATATATATATATATATATATATATATATATAATTTCTGCTGCGGGGTACACTGGGCTCCACAAGGATTGGACAATGGGGTGTAGAGTAGGATCTTGATCCAAGGCACCAACAGGCTGAAAGCTTTGACTGTTCCCAGAATGCACAGCGCCGCCTCCTCTATAACCCCGCCTCCCTGCACAGGAGCTCAGTTTTGTAAGTTGGTGCTGCAGTAAGCAGGCACTGAACAGAGGGGCTGCTCTAGGCAGCCCTAAGAAAAGCTTTTTATGAGGTAAAAAGTGAAGACTTCAAGGGCAGCAGTGCTGGTAAATGTCTTGTGACATTCACTGCTGCAGCTCCAGCTCTCCCCAGCGGCGCTGTACACTCCCGAGCCCAGGTTGCCGGGTACCTACAGCGGAGGCTCCGGTTTTCTTCACGTTAGACACACACGGCTGGGGCTCTCCAGGATCGCGTGGCCGTGCTTCGGAGGTGGTAAGTGGGTCCCGCTTGCGGGACCCGGTCTTTATCGCGATCCGTCCGCGGTCAGTGGGAGGCGGACCGCGCGCGCTGGCGGTGGACACTGTGGATACAGGCGATCCCACTAGATCACCAGGGCATGGGCGCAGGTCAGGTTTTCTCTCTGAACCAATTTTTATATCGCCCACAGTACCCGGTGGTTTTGCCAGCAGAGGAGATAAGGCTTAGACCTGAAGCCCCTCCCCCAGCCCCAGGGCGCCATTTCTAGCAAGTGTTCCCGCCCTGGAGCTGCATATCTGTCTTTTCCTCACTCCCTGTCAGTGTCTGCGGCGCCATTATCCCTCAGCTCACTGTTCCTGGGACTGCTTGGGCAAATCCTCCTATGTAAAGCCGCCTGGTTGTCAGTGCTGTGACTTTACATGACACTTAAGTATTCTACCTGCCTTTTTTAGTCAGTGTTAGTAAGAAAGAGTGCATTTAGTCAGGGTTTTCTAGTACAATTACCCTGTGATATACATCCAGTTTTTACTGTGTACTGTTATATCTATTGTTATATAGCTGTGTAAGCTAGTCCAGTGCAGTATTATTGTCAGTAATAACCTCTGCATTGTACAAACTGTGACTATCTGTGTGTGCATTTGATAGCTGAGTGGTGTCCATTTCGTGTCTTTCACTCAACCTGCTATCCCTATACTCTATAACCTGAGTGGCTTGGTGCGTCAGGTTTTATCTAATATAGGATTTTTACAAAGATATACTGTTTTCCGTATTTTTCTCTGTGATTTAGTCACCATATCTCTCCTTCTGCTTCTGAGGGTAACGGTTCTGGGGCTGAACACACTGCCGGTGTTGCTGAAGCCACAGACCCATTTGAGGAGAATATAGCAGCTGTGGGCTCTGGTTCTGGGGTCTCCTTGCCCCCCAGTGGGACTGTGGCAACAAAGGCACATACTGACCCACCGTGGGCCGCTTTTTCCACGCTTCTGCATACGCTAGTTCATAAACTAACACCCCCTATGGGACCCTCAATGCCGGTACAACCGTATGTGGTCCCTGCAGCTAACCCGCCGTGGGCGGACGATTTATCTGCTCAGTTAAAGAAGTTGAACCAGTCCCTGACTACTAAAAAGTCTGACCATCGCTCGCCTAAGTCCAAGGGGTCCTCTAAGCGAGCGCTTGTCTCCTCACAATCCACTGCTGTCACTGACACCTCGTCTGATGAAGACGGCACGTATACTGACCCCATAGGTTCTGACTCAAATACGGCTGATGGGGAGGGTAGTTCACATGTGGATGTTCCTGATCTTTTGGAGGCTATTAAGTTAATTCTACAGATTACGGATGATCCCGAGCCATCCGTCCCTCCTAAGAAACCAGATAGGTTCAAGCGTCAGAAGGTGGTTAAACAAGTTTTACCTCACTCTGACCACCTAGTGGATATACGTCAGGAACCCTGGGAAAACCCGGGTACGAAGTTTGTGCCTCACAAGAAGATGCTGGCTCGCTATCCCCTCGCGCCAGAGCTGTCTAAGAATTGTGAAACGCCTCCTCCAGTGGACTCACACAGTGGCGTAACTACTGCCCCCGCAGTCCTCGCGGTGGCTTGGGGGCGAGGGGCTGCGGGGGCGCCACTGATTTACAGCAGACTGACATGCGGACGAGCGTCCGCATGTCAGTCTGCAGTCTCCTTCCCTCCGCCGCTTGTTGGAGGGACACGGAGGGCACACAGCGCGCCTCCCTGTGTCCCTCCTGCTGCATCATCTCCGGCGGCCGCGGGTCTAATAGGGGGAAGTGCCGTCCGTGAGCTCTAATTGGCTCACGAACCGGCACTTCCCCCTATTAGACCCGCGGCCGCCGGAGATGATGCAGCAGGAGGGACACAGGAGAGACGAGCTGTGCCCTCCGTGTCCCTCCAAAAAGCGATGACGACGGCGGCGGGGGGGGGGGTAAATATCTGGCACTGGGGGCATATATGGCACGGGGGGGGAGGGGGGCATATATGGCACGGGGGGGGGGCATATATGGCACGGGGGGGAGGAATATCTGGCACTGGGGCATATATGGCACTGGGGGGGAATATCTGGCACTGGGGGCATATATGGCACTGGGGGGGGATATCTGGCACTGGGGGCATATATGGCACGGGGGGCATATATGGCACTGGGGGGAATATCTGGCACTGGGGGTATATATGGCACTGGGGGGGGATATCTGGCACTGGGGCATATATGGCACTGGGGGGAATATCTGGCACTGGGGCATATATGGCACTGGGGGGAATATCTGGCACTGGGGGGAATATCTGGCACTGGGGGGGAAGGGGTATCTGGCACTGGGGCATATATGGCACTGGGGGGGAATATCTGGCACTGGGGGCATATATGGCACTGGGGGGGAATATCTGGCACTGGGGGCATATATGGCACTGGGGGGGATATCTGGCACGGGGGGAATATCTGGCACTGGGGGCATATGTGGCACTGGGGGGGTATATGTGTACCTGGCACATGGGGGGGACGACTATATTTGGCACTGGGGCATGTAAGTACCTGGCACCGTGGGGGAATATCTGGCACTGGGGACATATGTGGCACTGGGAGCACAGCCCTAGCAACAAGGACTACCTCCTAGCAACGAGCATGACACCCAGTGCATGAAACACCTGGCAACGAGCATGACACCCAGTGCATGAAACACCTGGCAACGAGCATGACACCCAGTGCATGAAACCCCTGGCAACGAGCATGACACCCTGAGCATGAAAACCCCTGGCACCGTGCATGGAACCAAGAGCATGAAACCCCTGGCAATGAGCATGACACCCAGTGCATGAAACCCCTGACAACGAGCAGGTAATTGAAAAGTAATTAGAAGCCTTACTGTAGGACTTAATGTGTAATGAGCATTACGGTGTGTGGCATAATGTATCACGGACATTGCGGTGTGTGTCATAATGTATCACAGGCATTACGGTGTATGGTATACTATATCGCGGGCATTGTGATATGTGGTATAATGTCTCAGGGTCATTGCAGTGTGTGGCATAATGTATCACGGACATTGCGGTGTGTGTCATAATGTGTCAGGCATTACGGTGTGTGGTAGACTATATCACGGGCATTGTGGTATGTGGTATAATGTCTCAGGGTCATTGCAGTGTGGCATAATACATAACGGGCATTGCGATGTGTGGCATAGGGTATAACGGGCAGGGCATTGCGGTATGTGTCACAGGCATTACGGTGTATGGTATACTATATCACGGGCATTGTGGTATAATGTCTCAAGGTCATTGCAGTGTGTGGCATAATGTGTCACAGGCATTGTATGTGCTATAATGTATCGGGCATTGCAGTGTGTGGCATAATGTATCACGGACATTGCGGTGTGTGTCATAATGTGTCACAGACATTGTATGTGCTATAATGTATCAGGGGCATTGCAGTGTGTAGCATAATGTATAACGGGCATTGCGATTCCTGTCATAATGTGTCACAGGCATTACGGTGTGTGGCATAATGTGTCACAGACATTACGGTGTGTGGCATAATGTGTCGGGGGCATTACAGTGTGTGCATATTGTGTCGTGCATTATTGTGTGCGGCATAATGTCTAAGGGCCATTGCAGTATGTGGCATAATGTATACTGGGCATTACTATAAGGAGGAAAAATGACAAATAATGTAAGGGGCATGAATCAGGATTATTTTTCTTTCCTGTGGTGGCCAACGTCTGGGCGTGCAGGTTGCAAAACTGGGGTATAAGGTAGTCTTTTCCTGCAATGCCACGCCCCTTTATGCGAAACCACGCCCACTCCAACAAAACCACGCCCCTTTTTTGGCGCGTGCATATTTATCCCTTTCTTGCTCCCAATTATGGAGCAGGAAGGGGGGGGGGGGGGGGCGCCGAATAATTTTTTGGCTTGGGGGAGAAAAATTTCTAGTTACGCCACTGGACTCACATGTGGCCAGGATGGTGGTTTCCTCAGCTCTGCCTGTCACTACCGTCACGTCTCTAAAAGAGCCTACGGATAAGCAAGTGGAGAGTTGTCTGAAAGCGATTTACACCCTCACGGGTGCTGCGCAAAGGCCCACTATTGCAGCTACATGGGCTGCCGAGGCTATTGAAGCGTGGGCCTTGGAGTTAGATACTGAAATCTCCTCTGACCATGCTAGACAATGATTGTCATATATTGTCACAGCTTTTCGCTATATTAAAGAGGCGGCTTCGGATGCCGGTATCCTGGCAGCCAAGGCCTCTACTACGTCAGTCCTGGCTCGCCGGATATTGTGGCTGAGATCCTGGTCTGTGGATCTGGACTCTAGAAAAACCCTTGAGGTACTCCCTTTCAAGGGAGATATTCTGTTTGGGGAGGACTTAAATAAGATACTGGCTGACTTGGCTACTGCCAAAACTGCCTGTCTACCAAATACCGCTCCTTCTGTCCCGAAGGCTAAAGGTACGTCCTTTCGCCCTTCAGGTAAAGCAAAAGGTCAGGCATACCACAAGCAGGCCCGCACTTCCAAACCTGGTAAGCCAAAGCCCAAAAGAGCCTGGGATGCCTGTCAGCCAGCTTCCAAGACCGATAAGCCTGCCGCATGACGGGGCGGGCCGCCCCCTGGGGGATCCCAGGGTGGGGGGCCGGCATCTAGGGTACACCCAGGAATGGTTGAAGACCACTTCAGATGCCTGGATACGGGAAGTCGTCACTCGAGGTTACGCCATAGCCTTCAAAAACCGCCCCCCTCATCGATTTTGCCAGACAGACGTCCCGTCTGACCAGACAAAGGCAAACACTCTGCATTCGGTGGTACAGACCCTCCTGGATACAGGAGTTGTAGTACAGGTGCCTCTTGCTCCGAGGGGCCGGGGGTACTATTCTCTGCTGTTTCTAGTCCCGAAACCGAATGGGTCCTCCCGGCCCATTCTCAACCTCAAGGCATTGAACAAGTTTGTGAAGGTTTCTTTCCACGTTCCGTATGGAAACCCTTCGCACTATAGTTCTGGCTTAGGAACCTGGGGACGACATGGTCTCCCTGGATATACAGGATGCTTACCTGCATATTCCTATAGCAGCGTCACATCAGCAATACCCGAGGTTCGCTATTGGCAACCTTCATTACCAGTTTCGGGCATTACCTTTTGGTTTAACAACGGCTCCGCGAGTTTTCACCAAAGTAATGGCGGTGCTGACGGTGGTACTCCGCCGTCAAGGGGTCAGGATACTGCCGTACCTGGACGACTTGTTAATCCTGGCAAATTCCCCAGAACTTCTCCTGTGTCATCTGGATATGACGGTCTGGTTTCTACAAGCCCACGGGTGGCTCATCAACTGGAAGAAATCCTCCCTGGTCCCTGCTCAGAGCATGGTGCACCTGGGAGCGCTATTGGACACTCACAACCAGCGGTTGTTCTTGTCTCAGGAGAAAGTCCTGAAGCTTCAGGACAGGATTCGTTGCTTCCTTTCTCGTCCGCAAGTATCGATACATTCGGCGATGCAGGTGCTGGGCCTCATGGTCTCAGCATTCGACATGGTGGAGTATGCTCAATTCCATTCTCGCCCCCTCCTGAGGCTGATTCTAGCCAAGTGGGACGGCCTGCCTCACTGGATCAGGTCTCACATGATCTCATTGACTCCGGAGGTCCGTCTGTCGCTACTTTGGTGGCTCCGGGACCAACAGTTGTGCAGGGGCCGTCCCTTCTGGATATCCAACTGGGTCCTGTTGACGACAGATGCCAGTCTAAGAGGTTGGGGCACGGTGCTGGAGCAACACTCCCTTCAGGGTCGGTGGACCAAGGAGGAATCTCTCCTCTCGATCAACATTCTGGAATTGCGGGCGGTCTTCAATGCGTTGAACCTGGCCCAGCAAATACGGTTGGACAACGCCACCACAGTGGCTTACATAAATCATCAAGGCGGCACTTGAAGCCGTTTGGCAATGAAGGAAGTCTCACGGATTCTACGTTGGGCGGAACGCCATCTACCGGCCATATCGGCAATATTCATTCCGGGAGTCCTGAATTGGGAAGCGGACTTTCTCAGTCGTCAGGACGTGCATGCCGGCGAGTGGAGCCTCCATCCAGAAGTGTTTCAACGCCTAGTGGAAAAGTGGGGTCTTCCAGATGTAGATCTGATGGCGTCTCGACACAATCACAAGGTTCCGGTCTTCGGAGCAAGGACAAGGGATCCTCAAGCAGCATTCGTGGATGCGCTGGCGGTGCCGTGGAGGTTTCGGCTGCCGTACGTGTTCCCTCCGGTGTCACTCCTGCCCAAGGTAATTCGGAAGTTCAAGCAAGAAAAAGGAAATCTGCTTTTCATAGCTCCGGCGTGGCCCAGACGGCCCTGGTTCTCAGACCTGCAAGGCCTATCGTCAGAGAGTCCACTTCTGCTTCCACAACGCCCAGACCTCCTCGTTTAGGGCCCCTGTGTCTACCAGGACCTAGCCCGGCTGTTTTTGACGGCGTGGCTCTTGAAGCTTCCATCTTGAGGGCTAAGGGTTTTTCTGAAGAGGTCATTAAAACTATGTTGCGGGCCCGGAAACTGGCTTCTGCTCGGATTTACTATAGGGTCTGGCATTCCTACTTTGTTTGGTGTGCATCTAATAATTATGACGCTTCCAAGTTTAGTACAGCCAAACTTTTGGCTTTTCTGCAGCAGGGCCTAGATTTAGGCCTGCGTCTGGCCTCCCTCAAGGTTCATATTTCGGCCTTGTCAGTGTGGTTTCAGAGAAAATTTGCGACTTTGCCTGATGTTCATACTTTCACTCAGGGTGTGTTGCGTATTCAACCTCCCTATGTCCCGCCTGTGGCTCCTTGGGACTTGTCGGTGGTTTTGGAGGCGTTGCAGGGGCCTCCGTTTGAACCCCTGGGTTCAGCTGACCTTAAGTGGCTTTCCCTTAAGGTGGTGTTCTTGCTGGTTATTGCCTCTGCTAGAAGAGTGTCGGATCTGGGTGCCTTGCCTTGTCCCATATCTAATTTTTCACCATGACCGGGCGGTTCTTAGGACTCGTCCCGGATATTTACCTAAGGTGGTTTCTTCATTCCACCTTAATCAGGAGATTGTGGTTCCGGCCTTTGTCTCTCCTGATTTGTCTCCCAAAGAGTGGTCTTTGGATGTGGTACGGGCTCTCCGTATCTACGTGAAGAGAACTGTTTCTATTCGAAAATCTGATTCTCTCTTTGTTTTGTTTGGATTTCACAAACGTGGCTGGCCTGCTCACAAGCAGACCCTGGCCAGATGGATTAGAATGGTGATTGCACATGCTTATGTGAAGGCTGGTCTGTCAGCTCCTGCTCACATTACGGCCCATTCTACTCGGTCTTTTGGACCTTCTTGGGCGGCCCAACGTGGTGCGCACCTTGAACAATTGTGCAAGGCGGCTACGTGGTCCTCCGGGAACACGTTCATAAGGTTCTATGCCTTCGATACTGCCGCTTCCCAGGATGCTTCCTTTGGACGCCGGTTTCTTGTGCCCGCTACAGTGCGTCCCCTCCCATAAGGAACTGCTTTAGGACATCCCCATTGTCCAATCCTTGTGGAGCCCAGTGTACCTCGCAGCAGAAAACGAGATTTATGGTAAGAACTTACCTTTGTTAAATCTCTTTCTGCGAGGTACACTGGGCTCCACAAGGCGCCCACCCTGACGCACTTAGCTTCTTTGTGTTGGTATGGCATTAGGCGCTGACACTTCTCTTGTCGTGAGAGTGTGGTGTATGTGGCTACTAACCGTTGTTGTCTCTTTTCCTGCTACTGCATTGGGCTGGTTAACTAAAAACTGAACTCCTGTGCAGGGAGGGGGGTTATAGAGGAGGCGGCGCTGTGCATTCTGGGAACAGTCAAAGCTTTGAGCCTGTTGGTGCCTTGGATCAAGATCCTACTCTACACCCCATTGTCCAATCCTTGTTGAACCCCTGCGAGGTTCTGAGTACCTCGCAGAAAGAGATTTAACAAAGGTAAGTTCTTACCACAAATCTCGTTATACCGTATATTTGCAAGGACAGCATAGTTCCACATGAAGTTAGTGTGGAATGTGCAGATATCCCAGGTTTAGCAGAGCAAAAGCAGCAGGAATGAAGGGTCCAGTTCAGGTGTTGCCTCAATCAGTTGTCAGCCAGGAGGTGGGCTAATTAATTAAGCTGCATCTGTAATAAGAATGTGTTCAGTGCACAGAATGGAGCATTTGATGGGGACTGGCATCCAGAAGGGGGTATGGGAATGTCAGGGCCACTGGCCTCTTTTACTGACAGGAGCAATCTCCGTGACATCAGCGCGTGGCTGTGAGGATGTTAGACGCGCTGACGTCACTGAGCTTGTTCCTGAATGCGGGATATCCGAACAGAGGACTCTGTTGAAACAGCCTGTAACGCTTCACTACTGTGTGTCATTCGGAGGCAGAGTAGTGGGAGCGTGAGGCTGATTATCATGTTTTAAGATGTATGTGAGCTTTTACTTTGAGTAAATGAAATATGAATTAAATACGGTGGGCGCCCACCTTTTTTTCTTTTACATGTTTTCTGCTGAGCTGGTGGTCACGGCTTATTGGAGGAGGTTGCACAAAGCATCTTTTTCTCAGAAGCAGTGAGAAGGAATTTATTCTAAAGACTCTGAGACATTTTTAATAATTTTGTGCACTTAATTTTCTTCGATTTTATCTATCTATCTATCTATCTATCTATCTATCTATCTATATATCTATCTATCTATATATAGTATATCATTTTATGGCAGTAAAAATTAAAGAAGAAACCAGCCATCCAGTTCCATGCATACAATCACTCTCCACACATTCTCTATAGAGCTGAATGGGGTCATACACAGCTTTTGCTGTTTAACGCAGTAATGTAATAAATAGGTCACTAAGAGCCTAATTCAGCATGGATCGATATTCAGGGAATTCACTAATTGAGCGATTATCGAATGACTATACATGCGTAGCTTTCACATGGCGCACGCATGAGGGGTAATAGCGACAGAAAATGTGTACAGATCGCAATGTAGCCGCTGTTTGACTGGAAACCAGTGTTTCAGGGCAGAAACCTGCCATTTTCTGGGTGTATCAGAAAAAACGCAGGCGTGCCGAGGCGTTTTTGGGGAGGGTCTCTGATGTCAGTGCAGGCCGTCTCAGTTGCAGATCAGTGGCAACCTCAGATCTACTTACATTTGCTCAGACAGCAAAAAATCATAGACATTCCAGAAATTGCATATGCATCTGTGAGTGGATGGTGATCTGCGATGCATTCGCAAACTTGAACGGGACGTTTTTTCTTCTTGTCAGGCGTCACCTTTCTACTCGCAGACAACTTAAATTTCTCAGAATAACGATCCATACTGAATTAGGCCCTAAGACTTATAAGACAAATTACATTTAAAAAATAAAGTTAACACATAAATCATAACTTGCTATATACCTCCCAAATAAATTTGCAGTGATGTGCACAGTTTCACAAGCGAGTTTTGTGGTATAATAGGCTGTTTTACAAAGGTGCGATGTTCTGCCACAACAATGTTTGAATACTGCAGTTGCTTTACAATTCTGGAGTGTATCTGTAAAGTTGCATTCTGGCCAACTGTTACTGCGAATGAAGCTGGAAGGATGGTCCAAGTCGTGCTGTGTGGTAACCCCAGCGGAGTATGACTGGCGAAGCAAACTACATTTGGCCACCAAATGTGGAATGAATATGAAAATAATCCTGGAACAGTATTGATAATTTTGCTAACTTCTAAAACTAATATTAAAAAATAGAGATGAGCGCCGGAAATTTTTCGGGTTTTGTGTTTTGGTTTTGGGTTCGGTTCCGCGGCCGTGTTTTGGGTTCGACCGCGTTTTGGCAAAACCTCACCGAATTTTTTTTGTCGGATTCGGGTGTGTTTTGGATTCGGGTGTTTTTTTCAAAAAACCCTAAAAAACAGCTTAAATCATAGAATTTGGGGGTAATTTTGATCCCAAAGTATTATTAACCTCAAAAAACATAATTTACACTCATTTTCAGCCTATTCTGAACACATCACACCTCACAATATTATTTTTAGTCCTAAAATTTGCACCGAGGTCGCTGTGTGAGTAAGATAAGCGACCCTAGTGGCCGACACAAACACCGGGCCCATCTAGGAGTGGCACTGCAGTGTCACGCAGGATGGCCCTTCCAAAAAACCCTCCCCAAACAGCACATGACGCAAAGAAAAAAAGAGGCGCAATGAGGTAGCTGACTGTGTGAGTAAGATTAGCGACCTTAGTGGCCGACACAAACACCGGGCACATCTAGGAGTGGCACTGCAGTGTCACGCAGGATGTCCCTTCCAAAAAACCCTCCCCAATCAGCACATGATGCAAAGAAAAAGAAAAGAAAAAAGAGGTGCAAGATGGAATTATCCTTGGGCCCTCCCACCCACCCTTATGTTGTATAAACAAAACAGGACATGCACACTTTAACCAACCCATCATTTCAGTGACAGGGTCTGCCACACGACTGTGACTGATATGACGGGTTGGTTTGGACCCCCCCCAAAAAAGAAGCAATTAATCTCTCCTTGCACAAACTGGCTCTACAGAGGCAAGATGTCCACCTCATCTTCACCCTCCGATATATCACCGTGTACATCCCCCTCCTCACAGATTATCAATTCGTCCCCACTGGAATCCACCATCTCAGCTCCCTGTGTACTTTGTGGAGGCAATTGCTGCTGGTCAATGTCTCCGCGGAGGAATTGATTATAATTCATTTTAATGAACATCATCTTCTCCACATTTTCTGGATGTAACCTCGTACGCCGATTGCTGACAAGGTGAGCGGCGGCACTAAACACTCTTTCGGAGTACACACTTGTGGGAGGGCAACTTAGGTAGAATAAAGCCAGTTTGTGCAAGGGCCTCCAAATTGCCTCTTTTTCCTGCCAGTATAAGTACGGACTGTGTGACGTGCCTACTTGGATGCGGTCACTCATATAATCCTCCACCATTCTATCAATGTTGAGAGAATCATATGCAGTGACAGTAGACGACATGTCCGTAATCGTTGTCAGGTCCTTCAGTCCGGACCAGATGTCAGCATCAGCAGTCGCTCCAGACTGCCCTGCATCACCGCCAGCGGGTGGGCTCGGAATTCTGAGCCTTTTCCTCGCACCCCCAGTTGCGGGAGAATGTGAAGGAGGAGATGTTGACAGGTCGCGTTCCGCTTGACTTGACAATTTTGTCACCAGCAGGTCTTTCAACCCCAGCAGACCTGTGTCTGCCGGAAAGAGAGATCCAAGGTAGGCTTTAAATCTAGGATCGAGCACGGTGGCCAAAATGTAGTGCTCTGATTTCAACAGATTGACCACCCGTGAATCCTTGTTAAGCGAATTAAGGGCTGCATCCACAAGTCCCACATGCCTAGCGGAATCGCTCCGTGTTAGCTCCTTCTTCAATGCCTCCAGCTTCTTCTGCAAAAGCCTGATGAGGGGAATGACCTGACTCAGGCTGGCAGTGTCTGAACTGACTTCACGTGTGGCAAGTTCAAAGGGCATCAGAACCTTGCACAACGTTGAAATCATTCTCCACTGCACTTGAGACAGGTGCATTCCATCTCCTATATCGTGCTCAATTGTATAGGCTTGAATGGCCTTTTGCTGCTCCTCCAACCTCTGAAGCATATAGAGGGTTGAATTCCACCTCGTTACCACTTCTTGCTTCAGATGATGGCAGGGCAGGTTCAGTAGTTTTTGGTGGTGCTCCAGTCTTCTGTACGTGGTGCCTGTACGCCGAAAGTGTCCCGCAATTTTTCTGGCCACCGACAGCATCTCTTGCACGCCCCTGTCGTTTTTTAAAAAATTCTGCACCACCAAATTCAAGGTATGTGCAAAACATGGGACGTGCTGGAATTTGCCCATATTTAATGCACACACAATATTGCTGGCGTTGTCCGATGCCACAAATCCACAGGAGAGTCCAATTGGGGTAAGCCATTCCGCGATGATCTTCCTCAGTTGCCGTAAGAGGTTTTCAGCTGTGTGCGTATTCTGGAAAGCGGTGATACAAAGCGTAGCCTGCCTAGGAAAGAGTTGGCGTTTGCGAGATGCTGCTACTGGTGCCGCCGCTGCTGTTCTTGCGGCGGGAGTCCATACATCTACCCAGTGGGCTGTCACAGTCATATAGTCCTGACCCTGCCCTGCTCCACTTGTCCACATGTCCGTGGTTAAGTGGACATTGGGTACAACTGCATTTTTTAGGACACTGGTGAGTCTTTTTCTGACGTCCGTGTACATTCTCGGTATCGCCTGCCTAGAGAAGTGGAACCTAGATGGTATTTGGTAACGGGGGCACACTGCCTCAATAAATTGTCTAGTTCCCTGTGAACTAACGGCGGATACCGGACGCACGTCTAACACCAACATAGTTGTCAAGGACTCAGTTATCCGCTTTGCAGTAGGATGACTGCTGTGATATTTCATCTTCCTCGCAAAGGACTGTTGAACAGTCAATTGCTTACTGGAAGTAGTACAAGTGGGCTTACGACTTCCCCTCTGGGATGACCATCGACTCCCAGCGGCAACAACAGCAGCGCCAGCAGCAGTAGGCGTTACACGCAAGGATGCATCGGAGGAATCCCAGGCAGGAAAGGACTCGTCAGACTTGCCAGTGACATGGCCTGCAGGACTATTGGCATTCCTGGGGAAGGAGGAAATTGACACTGAGGGAGTTGGTGGGGTGGTTTGCGTGAGCTTGGTTACAAGAGGAAGGGATTTACTGGTCAGTGGACTGCTTCCGCTGTCACCCAAAGTTTTTGAACTTGTCACTGACTTATTATGAATGCGCTGCAGGTGACGTATAAGGGAGGATGTTCCGAGGTGGTTAACGTCCTTATCCCTACTTATTACAGCTTGACAAAGGGAACACACGGCTTGACACCTGTTGTCCGCATTTCTGGTGAAATACCTCCACACCGAAGAGCTGATTTTTTTGGTATTTTCACCTGGCATGTCAACGGCCATATTCCTCCCACGGACAACAGGTGTCTCCCCGGGTGCCTGACTTAAACAAACCACCTCACCATCAGAATCCTCCTGGTCAATTTCCTCCCCAGCGCCAGCAACACCCATATCCTCCTCATCCTGGTGTACTTCAACACTGACATCTTCAATCTGACTATCAGGAACTGGACTGCGGGTGCTCCTTCCAGCACTTGCAGGGGGCATGCAAATAGTGGAAGGCGCATGCTCTTCACGTCCAGTGTTGGGAAGGTCAGGCATCGCAAACGACACAATTGGACTCTCCTTGTGGATTTGGGATTTCAAAGAACGCACAGTTCTTTGCGGTGCTTTTGCCAGCTTGAGTCTTTTCAGTTTTCTAGCGAGAGGCTGAGTGCTTCCATCCTCATGTGAAGCTGAACCACTAGCCATGAACATAGGCCAGGGCCTCAGCCGTTCCTTGCCACTCCGTGTGGTAAATGGCATATTGGCAAGTTTACGCTTCTCCTCCGACAATTTTATTTTAGGTTTTGGAGTCCTTTTTTTTCTGATATTTGGTGTTTTGGATTTGACATGCTCTGTACTATGACATTGGGCATCGGCCTTGGCAGACGACGTTGCTGGCATTTCATCGTCTCGGCCATGACTAGTGGCAGCAGCTTCAGCACGAGGTGGAAGTGGATCTTGATCTTTCCCTAATTTTGGAACCTCAACTTTTTTGTTCTCCATATTTTATAGGCAGAACTAAAAGGCACCTCAGGTAAACAATGGAGATGGATGGATTGGATACTAGTATACAATTATGGACGGACTGCCACGGTTAGGTGGTATAAAAAAACCACGGTTAGGTGGTATATATTATAATAATAATACAATTATGGATGGACGGACTGCCTGCCGACTGCCGACACAGAGGTAGCCACAGCCGTGAACTACCGCACTGTACACTGGTTGATAAAGAGATAGTAGTATACTCGTAACAACTAGTATGACACTATGACGACGGTATAAAGAATGGAAAAAAAACCACGGTTAGGTGGTATATATTATAATAATAATACAATTATGGATGGACGGACTGCCTGCCGACTGCCGACACAGAGGTAGCCACAGCCGTGAACTACCGCACTGTACACTGGTTGATAAAGAGATAGTAGTATACTCGTAACAACTAGTATGACACTATGACGACGGTATAAAGAATGAAAAAAAAACCACGGTTAGGTGGTATATATTATAATAATAATACAATTATGGATGGACGGACTGCCTGCCGACTGCCGACACAGAGGTAGCCACAGCCGTGAACTACCGCACTGTACACTGGTTGATAAAGAGATAGTAGTATACTCGTAACAACTAGTATGACACTATGACGACGGTATAAAGAATGAAAAAAAAACCACGGTTAGGTGGTATATATTATAATAATAATACAATTATGGATGGACGGACTGCCTGCCGACTGCCGACACAGAGGTAGCCACAGCCGTGAACTACCGCACTGTACACTGGTTGATAAAGAGATAGTAGTATACTCGTAACAATTAGGATGACACTATGACGGTATAAAGAATGAAAAAAAAAACCACGGTTAGGTGGTAGGTATATAATAATAAATAATACAATTCTGGTCGGACGGACTGCCTGCCGTGTGCCGACACAGAGGTAGCCACAGCCGTGAACTACCGCACTGTACACTGGTTGATAAAGAGATAGTAGTATACTCGTAACAATTAGGATGACACTATGACGGTATAAAGAATGAAAAAAAAAACCACGGTTAGGTGGTAGGTATATAATAATAAATAATACAATTCTGGTCGGACGGACTGCCTGCCGTGTGCCGACACAGAGGTAGCCACAGCCGTGAACTACCGCACTGTACACTGGTTGATAAAGAGATAGTAGTATACTCGTAACAATTAGGATGACACTATGACGGTATAAAGAATGAAAAAAAAAACCACGGTTAGGTGGTAGGTATATAATAATAAATAATACAATTCTGGTCGGACGGACTGCCTGCCGTGTGCCGACACAGAGGTAGCCACAGCCGTGAACTACCGCACTGTACACTGGTTGATAAAGAGATAGTAGTATACTCGTAACAATTAGGATGACACTATGACGGTATAAAGAATGAAAAAAAAAACCACGGTTAGGTGGTAGGTATATAATAATAAATAATACAATTCTGGTCGGACGGACTGCCTGCCGTGTGCCGACACAGAGGTAGCCACAGCCGTGAACTACCGCACTGTACACTGGTTGATAAAGAGATAGTAGTATACTCGTAACAATTAGGATGACACTATGACGGTATAAAGAATGAAAAAAAAACCACGGTTAGGTGGTAGGTATATAATAATAAATAATACAATTCTGGTCGGACGGACTGCCTGCCGTGTGCCGACACAGAGGTAGCCACAGCCGTGAACTACCGCACTGTACACTGGTTGATAAAGAGATAGTAGTATACTCGTAACAATTAGGATGACACTATGACGGTATAAAGAATGAAAAAAAAACCACGGTTAGGTGGTAGGTATATAATAATAAATAATACAATTCTGGTCGGACGGACTGCCTGCCGTGTGCCGACACAGAGGTAGCCACAGCCGTGAACTACCGCACTGTACACTGGTTGATAAAGAGATAGTAGTATACTCGTAACAATTAGGATGACACTATGACGGTATAAAGAATGAAAAAAAAAACCACGGTTAGGTGGTAGGTATATAATAATAAATAATACAATTCTGGTCGGACGGACTGCCTGCCGTGTGCCGACACAGAGGTAGCCACAGCCGTGAACTACCGCACTGTACACTGGTTGATAAAGAGATAGTAGTATACTCGTAACAATTAGGATGACACTATGACGGTATAAAGAATGAAAAAAAAAACCACGGTTAGGTGGTAGGTATATAATAATAAATAATACAATTCTGGTCGGACGGACTGCCTGCCGTGTGCCGACACAGAGGTAGCCACAGCCGTGAACTACCGCACTGTACACTGGTTGATAAAGAGATAGTAGTATACTCGTAACAATTAGGATGACACTATGACGGTATAAAGAATGAAAAAAAAACCACGGTTAGGTGGTAGGTATATAATAATAAATAATACAATTCTGGTCGGACGGACTGCCTGCCGTGTGCCGACACAGAGGTAGCCACAGCCGTGAACTACCGCACTGTACTGTGTCTGCTGCTAATATAGACTGGTTGATATTTAAAGAGATATTAGTAGTATACAACAATACTATACTGGTGGTCAGGCACTGGTCACCACTCCTGCAGCAAAAGTGTGCACTGTTAATTAATATAATTGTACTCCTGGCTCCTGCTAACAACCTGCAGTGCTCCCCAGTCTCCCCCACAATTAATTATAAGCTTTTAATTTATACATTGATGACTGTGCAGCACACTGGGCTGAGCTGAGTGCACACAGACTGAGTCACACTGTGTGACTGACTGTGCTGTGTATCGTTTTTTTTTTCAGGCAGAGAACGGATATAGCAGAGAGAAGTGAACGGATATATTATATTAAATAAAAGTTAACTAGCAACTGCACTGGTCACTGACTGTGGTAAACTAACTCTGTCTGCGACTCTGCACAATCTCTCTCTCTCTATCTAATCTATCTCTATTCTAATGGAGAGGACGCCAGACACGTCCTCTCCCTATCAATCTCAATGCACGAGTGAAAATGGCGGCGACGCGCGGCTCCTTATATAGAATCCGAGTCTCGCGATAGAATCCGAGCCTCGCGAGAATCCGACAGCGTCATGATGACGTTCGGGCGCGCTCGGGTTAACCGAGCAAGGCGGGAAGATCCGAGTCGCTCGGACCCGTGAAAAAAAACATGAAGTTCGGGCGGGTTCGGATTCCGAGGAACCGAACCCGCTCATCTCTATTAAAAAACGCTATTAAATCTCCCAAAATATGCTCTGGTCTCCCCACACAACTTGAGCATTCCCAGATTTGCTGGCGATCTTGGCCAATTTCTGGGTATTGTAAAATAATGGTGTATGCATCATACTCATGCTCCCTTCAGGATCTGTAAATCATAATGGGGTATGATTTACTACCTGGAAAACATTTTCACAGTCATGGAAGTATAGTTTAATAGGAGTTCTTTTGATGAAGTATATCATTCATATTGCAAGCGGACACATTGTTTTCTGGACTACAGTATATACACTGCAAAGTTACAGCTAGACACTGTTAGTTTAAAAGCCAAACCTGTATATTATCGAGTTAAGTGGAACAGAACATTTAAATTTCTAAATCAGCAGCGCACTGTGAAAAAAGAACTTCAGAGACACATAGCCCAACTTTGTATTATTGAAATGTACAGGCCTCAGGCTACTGGAGAAATGGTTTATAGATGTGCATGTCTGAGGCACAGAGTGTATTTGTCACCAGTCGTATTTCAGTTTTTCTACTTTAGAACATGGGAATATCAAGGCTGATATATGGTTTTACAGAACATCATTTGGCATGACTCGGATGCAGAGAAATGATTATTAATCTTGAACTGTATAGCAGATGCAGAAAGATAGGTAAAATGCTTCTAGCTCTTATAAATACAATCTATAAATTATGAAATATATCAGGATTTAGAAGTTGTGACAACATTGCAGTTATTTTGCCTTTGATTAATGCTCTTTATGTTTACTTACATCTAAGTTTCTAGGTTTTATATACACTAGTACGTCATAGTTTTATCTTCTGGCTATTATGTTATAAATTGCTTGACCAGCATTTTAAATTCATTTGATAGCAAATTTATTTTTACATTTCTTACTTCAGAAACGTTTGGACACTTCCTCATTCTACTGAATTAAAGAGAAATTACATGAAAAGCAGCAAACTTTACTAAAGGCTTACTCACCAATGTCAGAATATGGTATGAAGGGCCTAACCATAATCAAATACATTCCAATATACCAGGGGGAGGGGAACCTACCACATAATGTTAAGGGCTATGGAATCCGAGCTACAGAATCCAGTCCTCTTTACATACTTAATATGTATGAGTAACCAAAATGGACTGGCCACTGAATAGGATCATATGTTTCTAAAAACGCCATTGAATTGTATTTAGAAAATCTAAATTTATATAGTACATACTGCCCACTCCTTAAAACTCTTTTAGGCCAGATAGGAAAAGTAGGTAGGTATTGTATTGTATACAGACTAAATCAGATACTAACAGGTAATTCCGCAAGACCATTTGTATCATGTAATATCATAAACCACACACCATTGTCAGAACCAAATCTTACCGGAGATACAGTATTTAAAACTATGAACTGCTGCTGAAAATCAGACGCACTGCAATATGATTCCAAAACATCATTTCTCGTAGATTGATGTACTTTTTTTATTTTATATTTTTGTTTTGTCTGATCACAACTGCTGATTTGCAAACGCTGCTATAACTTTAAAACGGTTTTCCAACTTGTGACATTTGATTTTCCTTACTCCCTTGGCCTGCAGTTTGCAATAAATCACTCTGAACTAGCACAAACCACAGGTAATTACAGCGGAAGACCTGTGATGCCTCAATGACAGAATGCCATCCAGTGGTTGAGTAAGTTAAATGCAAGATTTCACTACTGCTACCATACTGCTTTTCCTTCAGCACTGCAGATGCACCCTATAAGTTTAAGATACTAAGATATATCACTATAGTTTAGAACTGGGGCTGTGCTTAGAAAATGCATACATCATTTCTCTAACGTCCTAGTGGATGCTGGGGACTCCGTCAGGACCATGGGGAATAGCGGCTCCGCAGGAGACAGGGCACAAAAGTAAGCTTTTAGGATCACATGGTGTGTACTGGCTCCTCCCCCTATGACCCTCCTCCAAGCCTCAGTTAGGTTTTTGTGCCCGTCCGAGCAGGGTGCAATCTAGGTGGCGCTCTCTTAAAGAGTTGCTTAGAAAAAGTTTTTAGGTTCTTTATTTTCAGTGAGTCCTGCTGGCAACAGGCTCACTGCATCGAGGGACTTAGGGGAGAGAAGTGAACTCACCTGCGTGCAGGATGGATTGGCTTCTTAGGCTACTGGACACCATTAGCTCCAGAGGGAGTCGGAACACAGGTCTCGCCCTGGGGTTCGTCCCGGAGCCGCGCCGCCGACCCCCCTTGCAGATGCTGAAGATTGAAGAGGTCCGGAACCAGGCGGCAGAAGACTTTCAGTCTTCATCAGGTAGCGCACAGCACTGCAGCTGTGCGCCATTGTTGTCAGCACACTTCACACAGCGGTCACGGAGGGTGCAGGGCGCGGGGGGGGGGCGCCCTGGGCAGCAATGTATAATACCTGTATGGCGAAAAATACATCACATATAGCCCTTGAGGCTATATGGATGTATTTAACCCCTGCCAGATATCACAGACTCCGGAGAAGAAGCCCGCCGAAAAGGGGGCGGGGCCTATTCTCCTCAGCACACAGCGCCATTTTCCCTCACAGAAATGCTGGTGGGAAGGCTCCCATGCTCTCCCTTGCACTGCACTACAGAAACAGGGTTAAAACAGAGAGGGGGGGCACTGATTTGGCGATATGAATATATATTAAAATGCTATAAGGGAGGAACATTTATAGAAAGGTTGTCCCTGTATAATTATAGCGTTTTGGTGTGTGCTGGCAAACTCTCCCTCTGTCTCCCCAAAGGGCTAGTGGGTCCTGTCCTCTATCAGAGCATTCCCTATGTGTGTGCTGTATGTCGGTACGTGTGTGTCGACATGTATGAGGAAAATGTTGGTGAGGAGGCGGAGCAAATTGCCTGTAATGGTGATGTCACTCTCTAGGGAGTCGACACCGGAATGGATGGCTTATTTATGGAATTACGTGATAATGTCAACACGCTGCAAGCCGGTTGACGACATGAGACGGCCGGCGAACAAATTAGTACCTGTCCAGGCGTCTCAAACACCGTCAAGGGCTGTAAAACGCCCATTTACCTCAGTCGGTCGACACAGACCCAGACACGGACACTGATTTCAGTGTCGACGGTGAAGAAACAAACGTATTTTCCTTTAGGGCCACACGTTAAGGGCAATGAAGGAGGTGTTACATATTTCTGATACTACAAGTACCACAAAAAAGGGTATTATGTGGGATGTGAAAAAACTACCTGTAGTTTTTCCTGAATCAGATAAATTAAATGAAGTGTGTGATGATGCGTGGGTTTCCCCCGATAGAAAATTATTGGCGGTATACCCTTTCCCGCCAGAAGTTAGGGCGCGTTTAGAAACACCCCTTAGGGTGGATAAGGCGCTCACATGCTTATCAGAACAAGTGGCGGTACCATCTACAGATAGGACCGTACTTAAGGAGCCAGCTGATAGGAGGCTGGAAAATATCCTAAAAAGTATACACACACATGCTGGTGTTATACTGCGACCAGCGATTGCCTCAGCCTGGATGTGCAGAGCTGAGGTGGCTTGGTCGGATTCCCTGACTAAAAATATTGATACCCTTGACAGGGACAGTATTTTATTGACTATAGAGCATTTAAAGGATGCATTTCTATATATGCGAGATGCGCAGAGGGATATTTGCACTCTGGCATCAAGAGTAAATGCGATGTCCATATCTGCAAGAAGATGTTTATGGACACGACAGTGGTCAGGTGATGCAGATTCCAAACGGCACAAAGATGTATTGCCGTATAAAGGGGAGGAATTATTTGGGGTCGGTCCATGGGACCTGGTGGCCACGGCAACTGCTGGAAAATCCACCGTTTTTTACCCTAAGTCACATCTCTGCAGAAAAAGACACCGTCTTTTCAGCCTCAGTCCTTTCGTCCCTATAAGAGTCATATCTGCCCAGGGATAGAGGAAAGGGAAGAAGACTGCAGCAGGCAGCCCATTCCCAGGAACAGAAGCCCTCCACCGCTTCTACCAAGTTCTCAGCATGACGCTGGGACCGTACAGGACCCCTGGATCCTACAAGTAGTATCCAAGGGGTACAGATTGGAATGTCGAGACGTTTCCCCCTCGCAGGTTCCTGTAGTCTGCTGTACCAATGTCTCCCTCCGACAGGGAGGCAGTATTGAAAACAATTCACAAGCTGTATTCCCAGCAGGTGATAATAAAATTACCCCTCCTACAACAAGGAAAGGGGTATTATTCCACACTATATGGTGGTACTGAAGCCAGAAGGCTAGGTGAGACCTATTCTAAATCTGAAATATTTGAACACTTACAAAGGTTCAAATCCAGATGCAGTCACTCAGAGCAGTGATAGCGAACCGGGAAGAAGGGGACTATATGGTGTCCCGGGACATCAGGGATGCTTACCTCCATGTCCCAAAATTTGCCTTTCTCACCAAGGGTACCTCAGGTTCGTGGTACAGAACTGTCACTATCAGTTTCAGACGATGCCGTTGGATTGTCCAAGGCACCCCGGGTCCTTACCAAGGTAATGACCGAAATGAGGATTCGTCTTCAAAGAAAATGGACGACCTCCTGATAAGAACAAGGTCCAGAGAACAGTTGGAGGTCGGAGTAGCACTATCTCAAGTAGTTCTACGACAGCACGGGTGGATTCTAAATATTCCAAAACCGCAGTTGTTCCGACGACACGTCTGCTGGTCCTAGGGATGATTCTGGACACAGTCCAGAAAAAGGTGTTTCTCCCAGAGGAGAAAGCCAGGGAGTTATCCGAGCTAATCGGGATCCTCCTAAAACCAGGAAAAGTGTCAGTGCATCATTGCACAAGAGTCCTGGTAAAAATGGTGGCTTATTACGAAGCGATTCCATTCGGCAGATTTCACGCAAGAACTCTTCAGTGGGATCTGCTGGACAAATGGTCCGGATCGCATCTTCAGATGCATCAGCGGATAACCCTATATCCAAGGACAAGGGTGTCTCTCCTGTGGTGATTACAGAGTGCTCATCTTCTAGAGGGCCGCAGATTCGGCATTCAGGATTGGATGCTGGTGACCACGGAGGCCAGCCTGAGAGGCTGGGGAGCAGTCACACAGGGAAAAAATTTCCAGGGAGTGTGATCAAGTCTGGAGAATTCTCTCCACATAAATATACTGGAGCTAAGAGCAAATTTATAATGCTCTAAGCTTAGCAAGACCTCTGCTTCAAGGTCAGCCGGTATTGATCCAGTGGGATAACATCACGGCAGTCGCCCACGTAAACAGAAAGGGCGGCACAAGAAGCAGGAGGGCAGTGGCAAAACTGCAAGGATTTTTCGCTAGGCGGAAAATCATGTGATAGCACTGTCAGCAGTGTTCATTCCGGGAGTGGACGACTGGGAAGCAGACTTCCTCAGCAGGCACGACCTCCACCCGGGAGAGTGGGAACTTCATCGGGAAGTTTTCCGCATGATTGTGAACCGTTGGGAAAGACCAAAGGTGGACATGATGGCGTCCCGCCCGAACAAAAAACGGGACAGGTATTGCGCCAGGTCACGAGACCTTCAGGCGATAGCTGTGGACGTCCTGGTAACACCGTGGGTGTAACAGTCGGTGTATGTGTTCCCTCCTCTGCTTCTCATAACCAAGGTATTGAGAATTATAAGACGTAGAGGAGTAAGAACTATACTCGTGGCTCCGGATTGGCCAAGAGGGACTTGGTACCCGGAACTTCAAGAGATGCTCACAGAGGACTAATGGCCTCGGGAGCTAAGAAGGGACTTGCTTCAGCAAGTACCATGTCTGTTCCAAGACTTACCGCGACTGCGTTTGACGGCAGGGCGATTGAACGCCGGATCCTAAGGGAAAAGGCATTTCGGAAGAGGTCATACCTACCCTGGTCAAAGCCAGGAAGGAGGTGACCGCACAACGTTATCACCACATGTGGTGAAAATATGTTGCGTGGGTGAGGCCAGGAAGGCCCCACGAAGAAATTTCAACTAGGTCGATTTCTGCACTTCCTGCAAACAGGAGTGTCTATGAGCCTCAAATTGGGGTCCATTAAGGTTCAAGTTTCGGCCCTGTAGATTTTCTTCCAGAAAGAATTGGCTTCGGTTCCTGAAGTCCAGACGTTTGTCAAGGGAGTATTGCATATACAGCCCCTTTTGTGCCTCCAGTGGCACCGTGGGATCTCAACGTAGTGTTGGGATTCCTCAAATCATATTGGTTTGAACCGCTCAAATCTGTGGATTTGAAATATCTCACATGGAAAGTGACCATGCTGTTGGCCCTGGCCTCGGCCAGGCGATTGTCAGAATTGGCGGCTTTGTCTTACAAAAGCCCATATTTAATTTTCCATTCGGACAGGGCAGAACTGCGGACTTGTCCCCAGTTTCTTCCTAAGGTGGTGTCAGCGTTTCACCTGAAACAACCTATTGTGGTGCCTGCGGCTACTAGGGACTTGGAGGACTCCAAGTTGCTAGACGTTGTCAGGGCCCTGAAAATATATATATATATATATATATATATATATATAAAATTCCAGGACGGCTGGAGTCAGAAAGTCTGACTTGCTGTTTATATTGTATGCACCCAAAAAGCTGGGTGCTCCTGCTTCTAAGCAGACTATTGCTCGTTGGATTGGTAGTACAATTCAGCTTGCACATTCTGTGGCAGGCCTGCCACAGCCAAAATCTGTAAATGCCCATTCCACAAGGAAGGTGGGCTCATCTTGGGCGGCTGCCCGAGGGGTCTCGGCTTTACAACTTTGCCGAGCAGCTACGTGGTCAGGGGGGAACGCGTTTGTAAAATTCTACAAATTTGATACCCTGGCTGAGGAGGACCTGGAGTTTCTCTCATTCGGTGCTGCAGAGTCATCCGCACTCTCCCGCCCGTTTGGGAGCTTTGGTATAATCCCCATGGTCCTGACGGAGTCCCCAGCATCCACTAGGACGTTAGAGAAAATAAGATTTTACTTACCGATAAATCTATTTCTCGTAGTCCGTAGTGGATGCTGGGCGCCCATCCCAAGTGCGGATTGTCTGCATTACTTGTACATAATTATTGTTACAAAAATCGGGTTGTTATTGTTGTGGGCCATCTTTTCAGAGGCTCCTTCGTTGTTATCATACTGTTAACTGGGTTCAAATCACAGGTTGTACGGTGTGATTGGTGTGGCTGGTATGAGTCTTACCCGGGATTCAAGATCCTTCCTTATTGTGTACGCTCGTCCGGGCACAGTACCTAACTGAGGCTTGGAGGAGGGTCATAGGGGGAGGAGCCAGTACACACCATGTGATCCTAAAAGCTTACTTTTGTGCCCTGTCTCCTGCGGAGCCGCTATTCCCCATGGTCCTGACGGAGTCCCCAGCATCCACTACGGACTACGAGAAATAGATTTATCGGTAAGTAAAATCTTATTTTTGCTGGGATCTAGGGACATAACTTTTATATTCATGTGGTACTAGTTACTAGTAAATTAGTATTCTACTATCTGATGATTATTGTGATTGGTCATCTTTGAAGAATGAATGAGTCTTGCCTTCATTTCCTACTACCCATACCAGCAAACACCCCTCATCAGAAAATTAGGACAAATTTGGCAAGGACCTATGCACCCAAACCATGCCCAGATCTGTTCATTACAAAGCCATTCCAGGTGAGCAGGTGAGTACACTGGTTGGTATGCTTGCACCACTGCAACACCAAAGGAGAAATATGTGTCTATAGAAATGAATATGGCATACTGTAGCAGAAATGCTGAACATATTTGGGGTGTGCTCTGTTTTCACTCTCGTGCCACCATTTTGAGCCATTGAGTTTAAGGCACTTTTGCAAGACTACTTGTACCCCTTTTACTTACAATATAAACCACTGCACTAACCTGTCTCGGACCTAGATCACTAAACACGGGTTGAAGCCAGGGTTTCAGTACTTATCCCCTTTCAGATGTGGCTGCTAAACCTGTTATTTCTGAGTCGTCGCCATTCACACCAGACCCGGGTCTTCCAATGACATGGGTCTTCTGACTGGTAGTGGGCACTTTACTACTCTGCCTGCAAATCGGATCCTTTCAGACACGACCTTAGTCATCGTGACCTGGCTTATTCCTTTCACACTACAGGGGACCCGGGTTGGTCCTGAGTATAACCCTGTACCGAGCAAGCTCGCAGACCCGGGACTTCACCTTGGGTCATTTCTGTTCACACATACGGTAGCCAAGACACTGGTGTATGCGTGTGCCCTGGAAAAAAACAGGTTTCTGAAATATGTGTCATTAGGAGGTGGGAGGGACCGGTTTCCAAACAAGCAGCAAACTGGTCCCAAGAATCGCTGATCAGATGCAAGGATTGCAGGGATATTATGCATATTACATTACATTATTAATCCACATCTACCTTTATACTGTTTTACTTTAGCTTTATAGTTGATTGATGGAAATTATCTCATCAAGTACCCACCCACCTCCCTGTTTCCTGCTACTCCCATCTCCTGAATGTGAAATATAAATAAACCTGTAAAGACTTGCAGTATTCTTTTAGGTGTATCATAGGTAAACACAGGGGGTGGGGATTCCAGTTGCCCGGAAACCCCCCTTTCCCACATCCAGGTTAGCGGCCACTACATGCAGTGACGGTGGAATGGAGCTGCTGTGACTGCACAGTGGAGCAGATTTTCCAACCAAGTCTGCTCAATCATTGCAGCAGAGAGAGAATCTGGTAAGTGACTTACTGTGATCATTGGGCCTGCATATGTCTGAAGTACTGTTTTGGAGCAGACCCTGGGCCACATGTACTAAACCTTGAAAAGTGATAACTTGCACGGTGATAACACATCCTGTAACATGACAGCTAGGAGCTGATTGGCTGGTACTTTATCACCGGGCAATTTATCACTTTTCAAGGCTTTAGTACATCTCCCCCCTTAGCTTGTTACATGCTAATTATGCATCCTTCATGGTCTGGCAATATCTAAAATCTGGGCAACCCCCCTCCCAAAATCTTGCATTTGCCCCTGCATATTCCATTGCAGATAAACAATATGCATGGACTTGTAACATTGAAGAAATGTAAATGAATTTGGGAAATGAAAAACTAAGTAAAAAGGTCTAAGCACCATTTTTCTCCATATAAACTTGGTGGTTCATTTCAATATATGCTCATCTGTCCAGACAAAGCACTTTCTATAGAAAGATGTATGCTGCATAAATAACCGATTTTAGTCAGCTAATGATGCTACACTAGTTGTGCTTTCTATGTTATATTTGTTATGCTAAAAAAACGAATATAATGTTTTAGGACTTAATGCAGACTCTACATGTGTACTTAATGGAGAGTCGAGTTCTAACACTGATGCATTACACTTTGCTTGTGTATACTACAGTAAGCTTGAGAAAGCCTCTTTATAGCAGTACTGAATAACTGCTGACTCTTCATTCTCCATTGCATCCTTTTAGTAGTACAGTATACTTTCTCTCTCATTAAAAAGCCTTTTAATGTGATATGCAGTTTCCACCAAGATATTTACACTAATTAATAAATTATGTGAGCCGCGTCATTCGGGTCAGTGACACCCGGTGTCCTGCATAAGCCCCCTGCACGCCCGTAAAAGAGAAAGTGTTCTCAAATGGGAGTGGTGTGGCATGCCCACGTTTCCATCACTTCCAGGAAATGCCCGGTATTCCCAGCGACTCTGCCTGCGCTGCCAGCTCCTCCTCAGTGACAGTAGTCAGGTGCTGCATGCTAAGATCACAGTACAGCACCTGTAGTCATGTATCTACAGTATGATGGGAGGACAGCATAACTGTGCTGTAAACAGATAATTCTACCAGAAATGATCTAAATGCATGACTAAAGAGTACACCTTTATAGAAAAGAACCGGATGTGTTGCGAAAGCTGTAGGGGACTATTTGCAAGTCAAAAATTAGCCTTGTATACCAGTTATTTTATTACCAGTTTTACATATACAGCGCACACATATTTTCCGAAGCGCTTACAGAGAATATTTGTTCATTCACATCAGCCTGTGCCCCAGTGGAGGAATATTCCCTGCCACAATTACACGCAAACACATTCACGCTAGGATTAATTTTGTGGGAAGCCATTTAACCTACAGTACCAGTATATTTTTTGACTGTGGGAGGAAACCGGAGGACCCAGAGGAAACCCAAGCAAGTACGGAAAGTATATACAAACTCAGTTAGGGCCATGGTGGGATCAAACCCATGACCTCAGTGCTGTGAGGCAGTAATGTGTGAACTTCCTATAATAAGTATACAGCATTTGTATAGTCTACTGCAGAGGTTCTCAAACGTGGTTCTCAAACGTGGTCCCCAAGGCACCCCAAGAGTTCAGGTTTTAAGTTTATTCATGCTTGGAAACAGGCGACTTAAGTAGATCTCAGTCAATTTGTTTTAACCATCTGTGCTGATCCATGGATATAGCGAAAAACCTGGACCGTTTGGGGACTGTGTTTGAGAATCTCTGGTACTGTGTAATAGTCTTAGCTTAGCTGGGTTATGTTATAGCCATTAGCCGAACCATACCCTTTTCAGACAGAAATCCCAGCAATTACCCGGCATTTTAGTGCTGGGTCGTTTTGCCGGTCTCTGCCTAACTCTCCCCTTTCACACAGAGAAGCAAATTACTGGGTCAAGAATTTCTACCCGGTAATTTGCAGATCAAAGTGGGTAGGAAAGGGTCGAAATTCCCGGGTCTCCAACCCTGGTAAATTCCTGGGTCGAAGTCCCGGGAATTTCAACCCGGGTTGACCCTTTCACACAGAAATAAGACCCTTGTTTTTTTTGGCAAATTACCGGGTAGAATTTCACCTGCGAATTTGCCTGTCTGACATTTTTCTTCCAACCCGGGTCTAAAAATCCAGTTTGGATGCGTTCACACTAGACGCACCCAGGAAAATCCCTAGTAGAAAGTAGGATCGTGGTCCCGGGTCGTTTCTGTTCACACATAGCAAATGCCCGATTCAATGCACATACACGGGCAAAAACCTAGGTTTTTCTATGTATGTCTGATTCTCCTGAAAGGGGTAAGTTACTAGGGTCAGGCAGACACCTGGGAATTTGCCAGCTTGATAGACCTGGAGATGTGTTAGAGTCTAATAAGGCAGTGTAGGTAAATGTACCTGTGCACACACACACACACACACACACACACACACACACACACACACACACACACACACACACACACAAAATGCCTGGTAAAGTAATTGTGAACCCATTGCTTTGCAAACCATGCCGCAATGCAAGGGCTACAAATACATGCAGGATAAATACAAGATGCGTTTGCATGGAGCCTGCTTATGCCAGACAGTTGTTGTTTTTTTTACACAGTAATTTATATATCAGTTTACACTCACCCCTCCTAAATCTAAATCTGTTTGCACATTTTAAATCTCCCCCACCTGCAATGCAAGATAATTTCTTTAATCTGGGTCATGCGATTTACACAGGTTCTGTTGCTGATTAAAACCATGTTAAATGCAGACCTGAATTTAACAAGCCACAGAACATATTATAGGTGTAATACTACTTATATATATAGTGTACCCCATGTTCTGAACTTTAACCATGCTTATCTCATACCACCCAACTGTCCCGATTTTCACGGGTCAGTCCCGTTTTTTGGGACTGTCCCGTTGTCCCACCCACGGGCTGCAGTGTTCCACGCTCTGTGTTTGTGTGTGTGTGGGGGGGGGGTACACTTATGAGGCTGGGGGCAAGACCAGCAGCTACCAGAGCACTGGGCATACCCTCATAGTGACAAAAATGGGGGCGTAGCTACAGATCGCGGCATTCTCATGAAGCATGGCCCCCTTTGCCCGAGGCCACAACCCTTTTCGGTCAAAGAGTGACAGGGTCCAGACTTGGACCTTAACAATGTTGGGAGGTATTTATTTGATGGTTTTTATATCTGTGGGACTACTTCAGTTACTTGTTTTTGTCAGGTTCAAAAAGTAGAAAAATGCAGTATTTATTTTAAACACGTTATTTGATTAATCATTACTGGATAAGAGCAGTTCAGAGGGTAAAGTGAAAATTGCTTCTTCTTGAGAAGTATTACCAATTGTAATGCTTATTAAATTAATTGAAATCATAGTAGCTTTTAATATGTCTGATTTGTAATCACTGATAATATAATGGCTCCACTGCAGCTTCACATTTTACATCTTTTAAAATACTGTTTATAGTGTAATAAAAAGGCTAAGTGATATATCAGTATCATTGAACTTTCCAGCTATACACAGATGTCGGTTCCTACAGTATGTTTCATTGTTGCTCAAAGCCATGAGATGGAGGATGGCTGAAAATATTGATTGAGGAGAGGGGGATGCTTTATATACTAGCTGCCAGACTGTGAGTTTGCACTGCGGGGGTCATTCCGAGTTGTTCGTTCGGTATTTTTTTCTCGCAACTGAGCGATTAGTCGCTAATGCGCATGCGCAATGCCCGCAGTACGACTGCGCCAAGTAAATTTGCTATGCAGTTAGGTATTTTACTCACGGCATTACGAGGTTTTTTCTTCGTTCTGGTGATCGTAATGTGATTGACAGGAAGTGGGTGTTTCTGGGCGGAAACAGGCCGTTTTATGGGTGTGTGCGAAAAAACGCTACCGTTTCTGGGAAAAACGCGGGAGTGGCTGGAGAAACGGAGGAGTGTCTGGGCGAACGCTGGCTGTGTTTGTGACGTCAAAACAGGAACGACAAGCACTGAACTGATCGCAGATGCCGAGTAAGTGTGGAGCTACTCAGAAACTGCTAAGAAGTGTCTATTCGCAATTTTGCTAATCTTTCGTTCGCAATTTTGATAAGCTAAGATTCACTCCCAGTAGGCGGCGGCTTAGCGTGTGCAAAGCTGCTAAAAGCAGCTTGCGAGCGAACAATTCGGAATGACCCCCTGCATTCTAGCTTCAAGATTTTGGGGAGAGGAAGGAATATTTTTGACCTGAACTATTAACCTTATTATGGGGTAATTCTGGATTTTTTCAAAGGGATTTGGGGATCTGTGTTGCATTTTAGATACCAGATAAGGTGCTCTGCATACTAGCTAGCAGGTCAGTGTGTCTTCTCTGCAAACCATCCACAGTAGTTCTTGCTATGTGTACCAGCAACAATGAAAATTCTTTGCATCTTTTTTTTTTAGGACATATATGGATAATATAAATACATTGGGTGAGATTCAAATCTCTGCCCCCCTGTTGCGCCTGCCGGGAGTATTCTAATGTTACTGCGGATGGGCGCAACAAGTTCATTTCAGCTTGCTACCCCCAGGGGTAACAAGCTGAAATGTGTGTAAAGAGACCCGTTTGGATGCCCAAACGGGTCTTTTCACGATCACGCCTATTACTTTGGTTAGGTTTAGGTGCTTTGCGCACCTGTGCTTTGCGACTGTAATGGGCGTGATCAGCGTGATAACGGGGGGCATTTGAATATCGCCCCTCTATCTCCCGTCACTTTAGACGGGAGAAAGGGGGTGCGATAAGATTTTAATTCCCCCCATTGTGTCATTACCTTCTTTGTAGTTAGTTTTTATGTAGAATAATGCATTGCATTATATTGCATTATACTGTAGTAGTTCTACTTCAGGAGGGGTATACTAGATGGGCCAAGTGGTACTTATCTACCGTAAAATTCTGTTTCACCTTGCTGAATTCCCCGTCTTTACCACTCTTGCTTCCTGCCCTCAGCTACCCTCACACCTGCTCTCACCAGGGACGTGCAGTCAGGGGAGGCAGTGCCTCCACTGTCGTAATGAGCAAAATAATACAAAGAAGATATTTATAACACATATTCTGTGTTTATATTATTTTAATCATTTATGCTGCGAAACTGCAGCCAAATATGAACGGGAGGCAGCGAGAGCAGGTGACCCATTGACAGAGCTGAGCCTGCAGCCCACATCAAAGCACACCCCTGTCAATGGGGCAGATGTGATTGGCCAGCTGGATCACACTACCACCAGTTAGGAGTAGCTTCTGAATCTGCGAGAATAGGATGCTGTGCAGTGTCAGAGCTCTTCCAGTTCCCGGCACACAGGCAGCAGCTGCGCTGCAGAACTGCACCAGAGCCGCAGTGTTTGGTAAAAGTGTGAGAGCCCTTCTATAGCAGCTCCTAATGACAGACAGTGGTGAGTGGCTGTTTCCTTGAGCTAGCCCTAACACAGGCTCCCCTCCCCTCTCTCTCAGGTTCTCTCTCCTGCTCTGTCACCTCACACTTCCTAACTCCTCCCCCCATTCGCGGCTGATACCGCTGATTGACAACATGCAGCATGCTGCGGTCACAATGGGAGGCAGGACATTGCGCTGCCCGTCTGAGCTGAGATCGGGCAACAGCAGGCAGGACAGCTTACACAGCTCAGTTGAGCCTGCAGCAAGAGGGAGCGCCAGCGCCGTAGCATGTGCAGAGGCCGGCTAGCAATAATATAAACATGCTGCTCCATTTGGGTGGTCGCTGGCAGGGCAGCCCGCTAAGCTGATCTGAGCCGGCAGCAGCGGGGAGCGCCAGAACGTGTTCACGGCTGGCAATAGTAAAACCTGCCAGAGTGCGGAAGGGAGGAGGGGGGAGAAGGAGAAGAGAGGCTGCATAGCAGGTTGCCTCTAATGCTAACAAACTGGACTGGCTGCTGCCACTAACAAATATGGGCGCTGGTCCTGGGGGAGGGCTGCTGCACATACCCAGAGGCAGCAGCTTCTCCTCCCTCAACAGCACTGTGCTTTCAGCCAGCCACCTTGTCCAGACTGGATCCTCCTGCCTCTGACCTCCTCGTCGGCCTGTACTCGTGTCCGCCGGCCTCCTTCACTGACACCCTGCATCTCACCTCAAAGTTGAATGTTGATCAGTGCGGTGAGTAACCTGGTAGCCCTGTGTGTAACACTCTGTACCCCCTATCTATGTGTGTGTGACCCCCTGTACCTCCCCTCACCCTGTGTATGTGACCTCCTGTACCCCCCCTACCCTTGTGTCTGGCACCTTGTACCCCCCTAGCTCCCCTGAGATACCTGCTGTGGTCCCTCCTTCTTACATTCAGGAGATACCTTTAAATAAACGTGTATTTTTTACGGGGATATAGTTGCACATATACTTTTATAAATAAGCCCCTTTGCCCCTAGCCAGAGGAGATATTATCCCTGTGTTGGGAGCAGGAAGAGGAGGGGCAAATACTGCCATGTCCTGCTTAGGGGCAAGTAAGTAGTGTGCCGGTAAGGGGGGCAGACAGGACCCATAATATCAGTATAATTATACTGTCAGTATATACTACAACAGGCAGTGTAGCAGTTTCAGCAGAAAGCCTGTGCTGTAATGTTCTGCAGAGTTTAATTTTACCGAAAATATGGGTGGGGGTATGCCAGTACTTTACTTTGCCAGGGGCGCTCAGATTCCTAACTACAAACCTGTTAACCAGTCTGCAATTTCCACTCCTTGTGTTGTTCAACTGTATACCAATTAACACTGGTACTCTTTGCGGCTCATGCTAGTCCCCTAGATCTCCCTATTGTGGGGTGTTGAGAAATTTGGATCACCACAGCCGCAGCTCCAGAACTATATTCTAGGCCAGTGGTTTCCAAACTTTTTTGAATTATGGCGCCCTAGAGTATCAGAATTTTTGTCATGGCACCACTAGGCTAAATAGTTTCATATTGAGAAATTCTGAAAAAATATAAAATTAAGTAAATTGTGTTTATATGTCATCCTTAGGTTCAGTAACGTGGTAAAGACAGGATTCGCTTCTGTTTGTTCACATATTTTTTGACCGAACGTCACAAGCACTAATTTGAACTGGTCTGAACTTCCAACCCAGGGCACCCTTTCTAGTACCCCCCACACAGTTTGAAAACCAATGTTCTAAGCTATTATTTTCACGTTGGTAACGAAGGATTATTTTAGTGAGGAGCTTAAGCTCCGCAGGCACACTAGTTTTATGGCTCTAAGAAGCAAGGATCCAGTCATAAACTAGTTTTAAATTGTTTCAAATACATATTACCAGGATTGAGACTTTGTATCATTCCTACAAAGCATCATATGGGCAACATTGAGTCCTTTTGAGCATTTTATATGCTGTGCCTTCCCAGCCACTGACCTCACCGCTCGTCACTGGCTCTCACTGCTTACTCCTCATGTTATCTGATTGTCTTCCCCTTCCCTTTAGTTTGTAAGCTCAAGGTCCTACTTCTCTTGCACCCCAGCTATACTGTACGCCTCCTCCTTAGGGTTCTCTCCGTCCACATACATTGCTTTTACACCTAATAAGTGTATCTCAACCAGTTAGCTGTGCCCAGACAAATGGGTACAGGCCTCAGCCTACACTGAAGACCTCGTCAACTTTTTGCTTCTGTACCTGTATTGAGAATTTGTATGTTTGTTACCTGTTTACTGTAGTGGACAGGCTACTGCACTGTTCCTGTTTTTCCCCTTGTGGTGTCTGATTATGTTCCCTATGTGGGATCAGTATGGTTTGCTGGTGCACGGGATCCCGGTGGTCGTAATACCGATGCCGGGATCCCGTGGTTTGAGAAGCCGTCAGGGGTGTGTAAGGGGAATTCCCCCCACTCCCCAATCCCCTATCCCTCCCTACCTGCAGCCTAACCCTAACCTCCCCCCTTGTTGCCTAACCCTAACCACCCCCCCGTATGTGCCTAAACCTACCCTCCCCCCCCCCACACACACAGCCTAACCCTAACCCCCAGGACGCGGCCTAATCCTTACTCTCTCCCCGCAGCCTAAACCTTACCTCCCCCCACGTCACTTACATGACTCGCGGTGTGGCCTTGTTCGGGATCCCAGCTGTCGGTGGTCCAGCGCCAGAATGGTGTACCCATTCTGGATGCCAGTGTTGCCATTCAGAATAGGGTCGGTATTCCGGTGTTGGTATTCTGGTTGCCGGGATACCGTCAGCTGGGATCCTGACTGCATCACCCCATGTACGCTGCTGGGGACCACTTGTGGCATCCTATAAATAGTATATAATAATAATAATAATATATTTCCTCTCTATATGCTATTTACCTATACTGTTGTGCTTTGTACATTTGGTTTATACTACCATGTATTTTTATATTGACAGCTTTATATTGAAAATTGTAAAAAAAAAATTGAATACAAACATATAGAAAGTAATTTAATACTTTACACTTTGACTTTACACTAAAGTTTCTTTACATACTGATTCTATTTAGATGTTGGGGCTGATTCTGACTTGGTAGCAAAGCACAAAAAGCAAGAAACTGTGCACCTGGACATGCCATGTACTGCAATTTGGACAAATACATTGTACATGTATTTATTTATTTTTTGCATGCAGGGTAAATGTTGGCTGCTGTTGAATGTAGCCCACATAAACTGGGAAGCTTTCTTTTTCTACTGCAATTTAGATTTGAGGTTGGACACGCCTCTCTCAAATGCACATCTCTGCACATTTTACATCTGCCCCAGGGTGGTCATTCCGAGTTGTTCGCTTGTTGCTGATTTTCGCTGTACTGCGATTTGTTGCAAAATGTGCATGCGCAAGGCACGCACGGCGCATGCGCTTAGTTATTTAACTAAAAACTTAGTAGATTTGCTGTGGATCCTGCAGCGCTTTTCAGTCTCTCTGCTGATCGGTGAGTGATTGACAGAAAAGGGGCGTTTCTGGGTGGTTACTGAGCGTTTTCCGGGAGTGTGCTAAAAAACGCAGGCGTGTCAGGGAAAAACGCGGGAGTTTCTGGAGAAACGGGGGGAGTGGCTGGGCGAACGCAGGGCGTGTTTGTGACGTCAAAACAGGAACTAAACGGACCGAGCTGATCGCAATCTAGGAGTAGGTCTGGAGCTACTCAGAAACCGCAAAGAATTATGAAGTAGCAATTCTGCTAATCTTTCGTTCACTATTTTGCTAAGCTAAGATACACTCCCAGAGGGCGGCGGCCTAGCGCGTGCAATGCTGCTAAAGCAGCTAGCGAGCGAACAACTCGGAATGAGGGCCCATATGCAGTGTGACAGGGTTTTGCCAAGGTGCAGAGTTACTTTATTTGTTGCTTTAATCCAATTCAGAATCAGGCCCTTAGTATTTAAAGGTGCAGTTGCCTTGGGCTAGCATTTCAGTAAGAAATTGTCTGTTTTTTTATGATTGAATTAGGTCAAGAACATATATTTAAAGCTTATTCAAAACTTGTTTTTTTTAACGTTTGTAAAATATTGGGAGTAATTCAGACCTGATCGTAGCAGCAAATTTGTTAGCAGTTGGACAAAACCCTGTGCACTGCAGGTTAGGCAGATATAACATTTGCAGAGAGAGTTAGATTTGGGTGGGTTATATTGTATCTGTGCAGGGTAAATACTGCCTGCTTTATTTTCACACTGCAATTTAGATTTTAGTTTAAACACACCCCACATAAATCTAACTCTCTCTGCACATGTTATATCTGCTCCCTGCAGTACACATGGTTTTGCCCATCTACTAATAAATTTGCTGCTACGATCAGGGCCAGTATTTACTAAAAATCCGAGTTTGGCCGATTTGTGTTTTTTTTTTCTGAGTCCCAATTCGGGAATTCACTAAGCACCAATCTCAGCAGTGTCTGGTCTATTCGTAATGGTTTGAATGACAACGTTCCGAAATACGAATGAATAGACCATCGGTCAAACGCGGCTGTTATTTCATACAATACGGGCATTCACTATTCATTCGTATTTGGGTGTTAGTCTCTGAGTGCTCAAGTGCGGGTCTATTTTTTTTCGATTCGTTAAAAAAATCTGCAAAAAAATAGACCTGCTTTTTCCAGTCGAGTTTGGATAACTATGCACGGATCAATGAGATCTGTGCATGGTTATCTATGGGAAAGTGTCTGTTTAGTGTAAAAACTGGAAAAAAAATTGCGTGGGGTCCCTGATTGGCTGAAGGGACCCTCTTTGACAGGAGTCAGGGGGGGTCCTGGCAGTCGGGGAAAGGGGTCCCATGTGTAAACATGGGACCCCTTTCAGTGCGTGGTCGGTTTTCCGTTTTATTATTTTGCCAAGTACGTGGATTATACAAAGGTCTGATTCTACACTGGATTATGTGAGTATAATTTTTTTCACAGGTCCCCCAAGGATTCTACATGGAGAAGAGGACTGAGCCTCGTGGGAACATAGGTAAGTATGTATGTATGGAGGTGTGCATGTATGTAATAAAATTATACTTTCACTGTGTGTGTGTCCTGTTTTTTTGGGGGTATTTTTTTAGTAGTAGTACTACAGGTACCAGCGGGCCCGGTTTTCCACCGCATGCTGGTACTTGTGGTTTTCCAAGTACCCGCTTGCGGGGGAGGCTTGCTGGGACTTGTAGTACTGCTACTAAAAACAATATTCACATTTTTTCACAAGGCTATCAGCCCCCCATCCGCCGCCCTTGGATGGGGGGGACAGCCTCGGGCTTCACCCCTGGCCCTTGGGTGGCTGGAGGGGGGGACCCCTTGATTTAAGGGGTTCCTACTCCTCCAGGGTACCCCGGCCAGGGGTGACTAGTTGGGTATGTAATGCCAGGGCCGCAGGGACCAGTATAAAAGTGTCCCCCGGCTGTGGCATTATGTACCTGGCTAGTGGAGCCGGTGCTGGTTTCAAAAATACGGGGGACCCCTATGCTTTTTGTCCCCCGTATTTTTGGAACCAGGACCAGGCGCAAAGCCCGGTGCTGGTTGATGAAATATGGGGGAACCCCTGAGATTTTTTCCCCCATATTTTATCAACCAGGACCGGCTCAAAGAGCTTGAGGCTGGTTGTGCTTAGGAGGGGGGACCCCACGCAATTTTTTTCAGATTTTTAAGACTTTAATCAACTTTTTAAGGTACACAATGAAGCTCTGCACGGATCTCACAGATCCGTCCGGGATTCCTTGTGTTTTGTCAGGCAGCGTTTTACTCATCACTCCCGTAAAACACTGCCTGATATTACAAATCACATCGACATCGGAAAAAACTAATGTGCAAAACTCGGCAGCTTAGTGAATGATCGTATCAGGATTCAAAAAGTTGCAGTAAAATGCACCCGATACCATTCGAGTTCAAACACCCTTCAAAATGGCCAAAACACGAGTCATTCCAAGTTGATCGCACGCCGCCGATTTTCGCTGCGCTGCAATCAGGTCTCTACTGTGCATGCATATGCACCGCAATGCGCACGTGCGTCGTACGGGTACAATGTGGATCGTTGCTGAGCTATGGAATTAACGAAGACTCCATACGCACAGCCGATCGCAAGAAGATTGACAGAAAGAGGGCGTTTCTGGGTGTCAACTGACCGTTTTCTGGGAGTGGTAGGGAAAATGCAGGCGTGTCCGGGCATTTGGAGGGCGGGTGTCTGACGTCAATTCCGGCACCAAAAAGACTGAAGTGATCGCAAGGGCTGAGTAAGTTCAAACCTACTTTGAAATTGCACAAAATGTTTTTGCAGAGCTCGGCTGCACAGGTGTTCGCACACTTGCAAAGCGAAAATACACTCCCCCGTGGGCGGCGACTATGCATTTGCACGGCTGCTAAAAACAGCTAGCGAGTGATCAACTCGGAATGCCCCCATGGTCTTTTCAAAACATCGGAACATTGCAACAATCACCATCGGACCACAGGAACAGTGGGACCATTGCAACCATTGTGATTTTAATTTCGCCTGCGGCTATAGCCACTAGGTACACATTACGGGGCTGATGGGGGAGCCCATATAGGGTCTGATTCAGAGGTGGATTCAGATGAATCCGTGTCTTTTGATAGCTGCCCATCTGTAAAGCTTTTCCATCTGATTATGGACACCAGTTTAAACGGGTGGTCTTCAGGTTGCCGACTGTCGGGATCCCGGCGCACAGTATACTGGCGCCGGAATCCTGACAGCCGGCATACCAACAGATTTTCTCCCTCATGGGGGTCCACGACCCCCCTGGAGGGAGAATAAATAGCGTAGCGCGCCACCGTGCCCGCAGCGTGGCAAGCGCAGCGAGCCCGCAAGGGGCTCATTTGCGCTCACCATGCTGTCAGTATGCCAGCGGTGGGGCTCCCGGCGCCGGTATGCTGGTCGCCGGGAGCCCGGCCGCCGGCATACCATACTACAGCCGTTTAAACAATTTAGTGTCTGTGTACGCAAACACTTCAGCGACACACCTGCGACACTCCCATGCAGATGCGGATTAAATAAGGAGGGTGCTCATTTGCAGCCTCTATGCAGTCTTCATGGCACTGATATAAGTATTCTTTGGCACTGTCTACTGCGCGGGTCTTCAGGACATGGGGCCCACGCTGTGTTCCCAGTGATTTATGTACAGTACTGCAAATTGTTTGTTTTATTTTTTAGGGATTTCCGCACTTGGGAAGTAGCAACAAATTGCCCAACTTTGTCAACGTTTTTATATATGCATTTATAATTTATTTCCATGCATTTACATATGCTTTCAATCTGCATGTTTTAAACATGCATCTTAGATAAAATAGGATAGTGTAATCTTGGGCCTGATTTAGAGTTGTGTGCAATGTCAATATTGTTCGCAGTGGAGCAATTTTTCTTTACCACTGCACATGCGCCAAATCTGCACTGCTTAGTAATAGTGCATGTACAGAGGATTATTTACAAGTTGAGTGATAAGTAGTCAGCATTTGGGAAAGGCAACTCAAGTGGCAAGAAAAACACAGGTGAATCTGGTCCATTTTCTGGGAGTGCCAAAGTCAGCCACTGTGAATTTGCTCACAGCTGGGAGCCACTCTGTCTGAGACAGCATAGACTTTCTCAGAATTTCAATGATCAACTGATGTGCAGCCACTCTTTCCACTTTTATACATCAGCGACCAATGTGAAACGCCAGCCGTGGGCATTAGCATATTTTCGCAATTCAACAGCGAGCGAAATCGCATTTTAGTCTGTATCTAGATCAGGCCCCTTCTTCAAGTCAAGCAAATGCGTACATGTTTCATCTAATTGCCTTTACAAAGACCAGTACTATAATGCACTCATGTTTAGGCTATTGAAAACTTTTCACCTGTGCGGACACCTATCAGACACTCTGAAGTGAAATAATAAGCATTCCAAACAAATGCACTCACAGTGCAAGCAAGATATATGCAAGTAAAATTCTGTTTTTTACATGTGCTTGATATGCATCTTAAATGTAAAATTTTAATTCCATTTTTGACGTAGCTTTATGTGAGGCACTTAAGGACGCGATTGCGTATATTTAATATTTGCCTACATATCTGCTTACCTCTCTGAAGTCCTGCGTCAGCCTGCAGTGCAGAGTGGCAGAAATCGTCAGGAAATTTGTGCAGCGGCCATTTTCCTGATGATTTGTGCATGTGTAATAGAGAAATCACTGGCAACACGATGTAGGCACCATGTTCCAGGAGGCATGCACATGTGCAACAGACTCTGGCACAAAGCCTGCAAACAGGCCCTCTCCTCTCTTATATCACGTCTGTTTTACTTTGTCTTAAACATTAAAGCTTTATTACTGGAGCTAGCATTACTATTTCAGAATGACAGTAGCAGAATAAAGTGAGTAAAAAAGTGCTTGATCATTTTAATAAAAATTTTTTTTCTATGGTCAATAGCTTCTATTATTTATTTATTTTTTTCCAGCCTAACTAGCTCCTTCATGTGCATTTCTGTACCATGCATGGCAAAGCGCAAAGTTATTACCTACAGTTATTACCTACCACTCTGGGCCACAATCTTTGGGCAACTGACTCACTCAGCTACCCAGTGATAATTTTTTGATCAGTTATGGTGATAAGTGTTAAAAAAAAAAATATAATGATAATATATATAATATATATATATATATATATATATATATATATATATATAAAATCTTATGTCACTCCTTTTGTTAAAGCTAAATTTCATACAACAATAATTAACATTATTATAAATTGGCTAAGTAAACTAAGTAAGTTTACCTTTGCATGTAGTATTGTTAATAATTATGCAGTGATAACATTGATAATATATTGATTATTAGTCCTTTAAATTCTTAAATTTAGCAGATGTCATGTAGTGTTTGGAGGTAATCTGGGATCACAGGGTTAAGAATTACTGCTACATGGAGGATAAACAACTGATTGTCAAGGACAAGGAGACTTTCAGACCCAAGTGACCTATTCCCTGTCAATACTGCGTCAAAGCACTGAGGATCTGATCACTCACACATAATAACTGAACGGTCTCTGAAACGAGTTTTAGCATAGATAGGACTGACAAGCTAGAACAAGCCAGAGAAATCCAGAATGAAAGTAATGAGCATGGTTAGTGGCACCCTTCTAAAGGAAAGAGTGGTATGTGTAGAATGTGACTGCCAGCCTTGGAGAGTGAGCTTTCTTGCATTGTACTTATTTTTGCCAGCAGGAGAGAAGAGATGTCCAAACATGAACAATTTCCAAAAGACTATAACCCAAAGAGCTGTCACTGTCAAATGTTTTTAAAGATGTATAATGAGACTGGCATCATAAAAGACAGACACTGCAAATAGTAGGCAATTGTCTAAATATAGAGCATTCTATCCATTACACTGTCATTAACTAAAATTACATTCATGGAGGGTGGACACATTTTCCAAGGGGTATATACTCATCCAGGGAGACTCCAAGGTGAGTATTAGTCATCCCCTGAGACAAGAATCCAATTATGTATACTGTGTCTCATGACAGATATATATCCATGAAGAGGGATGCTTTGACCCAATGAGACAGACTGGTGTTAAGGCCAGGGACTTTCTTTCACTGAAAGAGACTGATTGTATACTATTGTCTTGCTGGTTTTAATATGTATGTCCTGTTTAAAGAAGCAAGTGTCTCTTGTTTGATGCATCCCAGAGATTACTGCTATGACAACAGCTGGGCTGTTGCTGAAAACTCAACTCCTGGCACTGGCATAAAGAGGGATAATCATGTGATTACCATACAGGAGGGTCTAGGGTTGGAATTGGCACCTAGCAGAAACAGCAACAGCCTTGCTACTAAGCTTCTACACTGCAATGAGACATCTAAGACTCAGTTCCCACTTACTGAAGGCTTCACAGAAGAGTAAATTATTTTGTCATTGTAATATTAGAATAACAACACAATGTAAAATAACATTGAATGTGCATTATTTACATTTTTCTCTTTCAAACTGCCTTTTTTACTTTGGAAATTGTGGTTTTATTTTTTGTAGCAGGAGGTGATAAATAATGGCTCTTTCATATATGTTCTTTTTTTGGTCAAAATATATTAAATGCACCAACTTTAAGAGGAAAACATGTTGCTGCTTGAAACAGTAAAAATACAGTAGTCAGATTCTCTATGACAGCGATCAGCAACCTGATACATTTCAAGGGCAGTAATCGCTGCCCTCTCACCTTCAAAAGGCCTCGGTAATACATTAAACCAATACATTTAGTCAAAGTAAAAGTCCACCTGCAACAACATATCATCAGGCATAGTAATGTAAGACAAACAAGTGTTACAAGCTCTAACAAACAAATATATCAATTCAGTGTGATGGAACGTACAGCTGGGAAACAGACCAAATAGCACAAAGAAGGAAAGAGCTGTGGACTAAGGGTGAAGGTTCGGAGTGCCACATGGGATGCTAATGCCACTTGTTGCCCATCACTCCTCTAAGTTGTCTGTTTTTTTGTTTTTTTTTAATCTCTTTATTTGTGGGAGTGGAGAGAGAATTGTACAACATCCAGAAATGCACATAAAGAAGAAAAGAAAAAACAATAAACTGGCAAAATATTGTCAGTGAGTCAAAATACATAAAGCAATAAAGTACATTCCTGATAAAACAAACAGTATCAAATCCACATATTTTTTTAGGGGGAAAGGGCGGTAACTAAACAAGTCTACAGTAGCACAACAACTGTATGAGGGGAGCTAGAAGGGAAAATGGGGAAAGAAAGGGAAGGAAACGGAGGGGGGAGAGAACAATACTGCTACAATCCGTGTCATTGATGGTAGAACATATGGAAGAGAAAAAATGGGCTGAGGAGAACTCCGAATACATAACCTTAAAAAGGAAGTGCAATCAAATGAAAGTCAAAATTTAGAAGGAACCCGGAAGTTGTCTATGGAAATATAGGTACCAGGGGCTCCAAGTGTTTTGAAATTTGGCCACTGAGTCTCGAAGCAGGGCGGTGAGGTATTCCATTGATGCAATAAACCAAATATTGTTTATCACATTTTGCATAGATGGGGCTGTGGGCTGCTTCCAATGTGACGCTATCAATATCTTGGCCGCATTAAGGATATGAGTGCAGAGTCTACTCGAGGATCTAGGGATCCCTTCCAATGATTTGTATAACAAGGCGTGTAAGGGGCTAATGGGGGAGGAAATTTGAAGAATGCTCCTGATGAGGGTGAGGATGTCATTCCAATAAGACCTAATCAACGGACAATCCCACCAAATATGCAAAAAAGAGCCCACGGCTCCACACTTGTCTGTTTTTATGGAAACAAGTTTGTTGTTTTAATGTGAGAATAAGGTTTGCTTGTTGTAAATGATAAGCTAGGCATTTCATAGCTGTTTATATCAGTGGTTCACAAACTTTTTTGAATAACAGTGCACTAGACTCTAGGGCTTAGAGTATCAGAATTTTTTTCACGGCAAAAAGTTTCTTATTGAGAAATTTGGAAAGAAATATTAAATTAAATCAATTGTGTTGATATGTCATCCTTAGGTTCAATTGTTTGGTGTGAGGACAAGATCTGCTTCTGCTTGTCCACATATTTTATGATTGGCAGCCACCAGCGCTGGTTTAGCCTATTACATTGACCATAAATAATTTGAATTGGTCCTGGACCACCAACCAAAGGCACCCCTGCAAGTGCCCTGAGGCACCCAGTTTGATAACCACTGCTTTATATGTTGTGAGACTTTCATAAATGTTCTATTTACCCTTGGTTAAAGTATCATAGGTCAAAAAAGTTACTAGATTTATGTTCTTAAAGCTTTAATTTATGTATCACAATACTTAAAAACATTTCAAATATTAAAGGATCCAACTGTTTTTTTTACGCTTTATATATAAAGTTGCATGGGTACCCATTAGCAGACTTTAGAAAAGTGAATGATCACAAAACCCTGCTTATTATGCACCAGGGATTTATGTACAGAAGAGGGACACTGGGGTGCTAGTGATCACTGGAAATGACTCAGGTACATGATATATGCACTGTATAATGGCATTGCAGAAGTGAGGTTTAATTTTTTATGAAAAAAGAATTCATAACATACTAACTCTTTGCCAGATAGATACCTTACGTCTAAAGAAGAGGTATATGCCTCATAAATATTTCTTGTACACCCTTCCTGCATGAGTTCAGTTTAGTATAAAAACTGCTATTAAAATTTAATTTATACTTTAGTATGTACATTCACTTTAAAATAATATTAAAATATAACTGCAAAATGGCTACCTATTATTTACATGTCAAAGACAGACATCTGTAATGGACAGCAGAGAACTATCAAGCTGCTCTAGTGCACCAGCAAGTATCCACTAGGCATCTGGTTCCCCCTTTTTAGAGGCAGATGCTGATTACAAATAGACATTTTGACATAAATTTTCTTAAAAGTTAATAAAGATTATAAATATACCTAAAACAGAAACCTACTTTATAAACATATAGTTAATGTAGCCCAGAATGATTTCTGTAGCAAAAAGCTTCCTTTAAATAGTCACATCTTACTTCTATGACACTTTTTTCAAAATAAGTACAAACGCATAAACATGCAAGTGTAGAGCGGCCCATACATTGGCAATCACAGAAAAAAAAAAACAAGATTCACTGGATCTGCGTTTTTCCTCCCCGATTTAGCGACTCTCCAATCCACCAATATGCGCTCATACTGTGCATTGCAGAGATTTGACTGTGACTAGCAGATAATTTTCATTCAAAGATCAGAAGATCAGATCTGTAAATCATGAAATTGCCCATTATAATGGTAAAATACTAGTAACGGTCTGAAAATCTGCTTATTGTTACCATACTCTAGCAATCTATAGCCTTGATTGGTTGGTGAAATCCAACATGTTGGACAACCTCATTTACTGGTTCCGATCACTTTTTGGTTGGAATGGGCGATTGGTGAACCCTGTACAGTACATGGGTTTTGTTTGTTTGTTTACGCAATCATCTGCAAAACGCAGAATTGTCCCAATGGATTGCTGATGTGTGGGCATCATAACTCATTCCGATCCTATTAAATAAAACTCCAATGTATCTTTCTAAGAGCCCTGTTAAAAGAATTAACATTTTAGTGCTGAAGGATTAAAGATGAAGGTGTAAATGCAATAATAGTAGAGCAATGCTTAAACTAAGTAAGTGCACACCTCATCTGTAAATGGGAAATAACTTGTTACAAACGCCCTGGTAAACATTAGGGTCTGGTGACTGTGCAGAAACAACATCATTAGAAAACACTGTAGTCAGTGGAAGCTGCCATACTATCTTTCAAATTTTTGGTGTCAGACATATTTCAAAATAAAAAAGTGCCCTAAGTGGCTTTATTAAGACATATATGGTGGATTAAATAAGGTTGATAGACACTACTACTTTACATGAAAAAGGTGAAAGGGTAATACTGCTTGAATATATTGTATGTTGCAGTGGCATTTGTTTTCTAAATAAACAACCCCTTGCTTGCCAGATCCATTGCACAGGTGCCGGGACCTGGCTGTCTCCTTGCCTCCTCTCTGACCATGGGTAGCAGCAGCCCCCCTAACCAAAACAGGTAGGAGCCGCTGCAGGTTACAACTACCTTTCCATATTATAGTACAAACCGAATCCCTTTGGGATTATTGTAAAGAACGTCTGACTTTAGAAGTACTTTACGTACATGACAGAGTTATGGATTGTATAACACACTAAGCAAACTGAATAGGAATAGAATATAATCTCATTATCCAATAATGTGCACCCAGTACCTACAAACATTGAAGGTAACCATTTAGTTGGCAGAATCAATTTTTATGAGAATCCAGCTTATCAATTCACTAACTGTCGGTAACTTCACTTAGGCACAAAACGGTTGTCTCACCAGGGTGCAGATGACTGGGTTCATTGTAAAGACTATGATCAGATGCCGTATTAACTTGACAATGTACCATGCTCCATTTTCCCACAAATAATGAAAATCCACTTCAGCGTTTTTGTTCCTTTCAAAGCCTGGCCTAGTTTTACAAATTATCAGGAGAATTGTTTGTCTCCCCAGGTTCAAAGGGTTTTGTTACTTGTATGAACACAGTGGCCCAACTGCTCCTTCTTTTATTGTCCATAAAATGCAATGCACTATCAATGTATAACACATTAAATATTTAGGAAACTGCAGATTTTAGAATTGAAATGATTACTCACACACACAGTAAACAGAATCTATACATTACTACTTATGAATTATAAATATGCCAAGGTGAACTTTTCAATCTCTCTCATCACTGCCATTTTTTCCTCCTGTATCCCGCCCCTATTCTTAATTGGTGCTCAGACAGAAAAAGAGAGCAACATAAATCCAATTACCTCCTCACTGGGATGGAACTAGCAAGATCTGACAACCAGGGACACTGTTATTGATAAGACAAAACATACTGCACTCACAGTGCTCAGAAATATAGTAAATAGTATGTTTTGGTTTTTATAATATACAGATTTCACAAACAGTGTAGGTTTTTATTTTTATATAAATATGTGTTTGCATTTAACTGTTTTCACTGTCACAGAACATTCCTAAATTCACATAAGGTTGCTAAAAATATAATCAGCTTGACTCCATGCATGCTTTTGTTCTATTATAAAGAAGATAGGACATCACGAGGGAAAAAGCAAAGAGGCTTTTCTTGTGAATTGTTGTATCAAAATTGCATGGATTCAAATTTGGTGCAGCTTTAAGAAAACAGACAAATACCATGATGTTCCGCTATTCCTCTGGAAATACTACTGTCTGCTACTAATACTTCAGTCCTGCATACCCCTCTATGATGCAAAATATAAACCCCTTGAAGCATAACTGTCAATCTTACAGCAACACCACGGTCTACACACCAAAACAGATCCTCACAATCTGCACAATACTTGCTTTAAACTAAATCTACAATAATGCACAAAATTACTACCTGTTAATTTGTAAAAGCATAATTTATTGTGTCTGTCAAATTTAACAACTTTTTTTTAAATAACAAAAAATGCAATAAAATTGTACTTTTTGTGTAGTACTGTGCTTGATTTAACCCCTCGCTGTGGTTAAAAAAAGCATGGGAACTCATTACAGGCCTATAGTATATGTCATAGGAGAGTTTAATCCATCATTACATATTGTCTGACAAGCGTTATAATTCAGTAAACAATAATATCTGATATAAACAGGTGTTTCCACAAGCTTGCCTTTTCTTTGAAAATCTGATATGAAGTGTATATAGTTTCTATATTACATGTGGTTATCTGTAGAAATAAATTTTGATGAGATATATAGATAAATGTGTAGAATAAAAATCATTTGTGTATAAATGCAATATAATATCATCTTTATATACCAGGTATCCACTCTATAACATTTGCTTATTTTTCGTCCAGAAACTATTAACATTATTTTCTTTCAAACAAGAAAAAATATATGTATGAAAAAAATAAAACAAGACAGCAGTAAAGGAAAAAAACAAAAACAAAATAACATTGTGGATTTAAACAAATATTCATAAAAAAATATGAAAATAAACCCAAAATGTTCAGGGTTTTTATATTTAGCAAAGAAAATAGATTTGTTTTAAGAGAAACAAAGAAAAATGTCATAGCCTTAAAGTTGGGACATTGATTAGAATACTGAATAAAACAAAATTTCCTGCTGATCTTTTTAGAAAGACTTGAAAAAGGAAAAATAATGAAAAAAAGAAGAAGAAAAAAGTACTCACCAAGCAAGAAAATGTCAGAGGTAAAAAGGTCACAAGAGAAGAAGGGAGTTAATAGAAGAAAGGTAGGATGAGAGGTAGAATTGAATGTGGAAAAGGGCAGATGCTCAGATACAATGTATCAGCTCCTGTACCAGGCTGGATACAAAGTAACAGCATCAAGGGACTGGAGTCTGCATTCTACCCACTAGATCAAACCATTGTGGAAAACTGGGGGATGACCGACATTCAAGGACACTTAAAGCTGTTAGTAATGAAACCTACATTTTATTTCTTGTACATATATACTGTAACAGATTGTTACAGTTATTGTTTGTGATTCACTTACTGAGTAATAAGCAGCTACTAATGAAAGAGATTTTTTTCCCCCTATCACGCTCCCTGCTCCTTTTTCTATATATAGGAGGATCCAGTTGATGCCTTATTAAATAGCTGGAGCTGTATAATGTTGAGCTTCAGATGAGAAAGAAGGGGGAGAGAGGTGGATCTGCTTGTGTGAGCTGTCTCTGCATGATTAATTAAGACAAAATAACACTATTTGTATGCCTGATAGATATGAGTTCATTTGTGTGTCTATGCAAGTGTGTGTTTAATTCAAGGATACAAATTCATGCAGGAATTAACATAAAATAAAATTTGGTAAACCTTCAGTATACTGGGTTTTATTAAATACTGTATACTTAAGCCAATCAGACCTTCCCAACTATGCAAGTATCTGGTTAAAAACAAAGTGTCACACCTTGAATTGAATAGGTCGCATTGTAACAGTATTAATTTTAAGGATAGTTACAGCAGATATTCTACCAAAGTATATACAGTTTAAATAGCTAGTGGAAATTGAACAAATCATCCTTTCGAGCCTGCTAATCTAATTTCCTCATACATCAGGGTCCTGCTTCAGGAAATGTTGATTTAGGTTGCTGAGTGTCCAGAGATGGGAATGATGATCAATAAGGAGATACTGGGAGAGATGACTCTCTGAGGAGGCAATATGTCTTAGGTACCTGGGAAGAGGTGTGTAAAAGGTGTGATGATTTAGCAAAATAGCTTTCAGAATTTCCTTCCCAGTTGATTACTCTTTCAGGGTCTCTTAATAGTTTGCACCCCCCTTCCCCCCACCCACACATACATCCCATGGTTTTTACTCTTTAAAAGGATTAAACTGCTTTGTACTACAGCAATGATGCCTGTTAATAATACAGGATGCATGCGGCACCATACACATTCTGTAGAAGCCTGTTGTTGCCGGTGCTTTGCAGTTCATCTACCAGAGATAGTAGTAACATTACTGATGTGGGACTCTACAGACATCATTCAACGCTATAATCACTTTCTCATTGAAAGAGATGATACCTAGAGCACATAGGTTTATTAATGCAATACTGTAAAATCCAGTCCCACAGGCTTCTTCTCCAGGTGAAAGTTATCATTTTTATTAACATCTCTGAAGAAAACCATTGTTAATAATGACATGAAGTTATGCTATATTCTGTTGGAATATGCTATAAATAGGAAATGTAGTATATGCTTTATGCATTCTGTACACTGGACCTGACAGCATAGGCCTCCAGGCTTTTTCCAGGGAGAATAGAAATCTTTCACATAAAAAGGGTTAACCCCTTAAACTCCACTAAACCTAGGTACCTTCAATATCTGTCAATTGTCTGTATTTTTTTTTCTTAACGTAGCCTGCTGAACAGTAGTGCTACAGGTTCCTGTCTATAAACTACTTTTCATATCCTAGATCTGTAAAAAAAAAAAGTTTCTTGCACAAATTTTCTACAAACTTTAATTTACTTAGATATAGGGCGGGATGTAATGAACTCCGAGTCTGATGACTGCGGGATGCAGGCAAAACGTGGACGTTTTTAAAGGGGCAATCATGTACAGGCCATAGTTTAGCCTTGTACATGATTTCCCCTTTAAAAAAAATGTCCGAGTTTGGCCGGCATCCCGCACAGCCGCCGGATCCGGAGGTCATTACATCCCACCAATAGAGTTAAAAAATATTCCTGATCTGATCACCTGCTAGAAGTGTACAGTATATATTTTTCTCTCATCCTCAAACAACAAGGGCCCTCATTCCGAGTTGTTCGCTCGTTCTTTTTCATCGCATCGCAGTGAAAATCCGCTTAGTACGCATGCGCAAAGTTCGCACTGCGACTGCGCCAAGTAACTTTACTATGAAGAAAGTATTTTTACTCACGGCTTTTTCTTCGCTCCGGCGATCGTAATGTGATTGACAGGAAATGGGTGTTACTGGGCGGAAACACGGCGTTTCAGGGGCATGTGGCTGAAAACGCTACCGTTTCCGGAAAAAACGCAGGAGTGGCCGGGGAAACGGTGGGAGTGCCTGGGCGAACGCTGGGTGTGTTTGTGACGTCAACCAGGAACGACAAGCACTGAACTGATCGCACAGGCAGAGTAAGTCTGGAGCTACTCTGAAACTGCTAAGTAGTTAGTAATCGCAATATTGCGAATACATCGGTCGCAATTTTAAGAAGCTAAGATTCACTCCCAGTAGGCGGCGGCTTAGCGTGTGTAACTCTGCTAAATTCGCCTTGCGACCGATCAACTCGGAATGAGGGCCAAGGTTTTAGATGGTACCTTCTGTGATCATGTATGAGATGCAGCTCCTGCAGGAGGAGTATTAATAGTATAGTTTATGACTTGCAGTGCAATCTGAATATGGCTTGCTTTTCCATTTCCTCAAACAAAATAACCCCATGTACTCTAGATTGGTTTGTGTCCCTCATTTGTAAAGTACTGCACAGTACAGTTATTATACTAAAACTGCAAGTTAAAAGCAATATCCGAGAGTTGCTTTATTTTTGAATGCAAAATTGAGAGCATTTCAACATTTCACTATTTTTATAATCCCATAATCTGTATTTTGTGGTTCCAGACAGAGTTGTAGCCATGTTTAAATCATTTTTTATGCTCTCACAGGGAAATGCCTCCCAACAACTTTAAGTAAAGATCGTCCAGCATTCATATATTTTATGTTACAATATGCCAATCCAACATTACAATTACATCTATCAGACTTTGTTCTCCTCCATTACTTATCATTAGCTTCTCTAATTTATGATAACATTTTCTATTTCTTAAATAAAACAACTCTTGTGCGATGATTAGCTGCCATGTCATTCTAAAACAGGCTGGCTATGCAATAACATATGGAGCTCCACTGTGATATAGGCCAGGGCCCATTGAATATTTATGCTCTTATATTTTCTGAGCAGACTTTGAGGCATATATATCATCAGAGCCGGCCATAGGCAAACTAGGCAATTGCCTAGGGCATTTGATATGCCTAGGGGCATCAGCAGCTTCTGCTGATTAAAATGATATGAAGCATGCCTATATTCTGTGTGTAGCATTTCATATGCAGATACAGCCACAGTTTCACACAGTATATAGGCATGCTGCATATCAATTTAATCAACAGAAGCTGCTTGTGCATCCTAGCCACACAGCAATGCAAATAAGATGCATTTTCATGAAAAAAAAAAAATGTGCCCGACGTTAGCAATGAGGCAAGATTTATGAGGACACATCTGTATTCATGCAGAGGCAGAGGTCACAGTGTTAGTGGCAGTGTGAGTGTTGTGAGCATGTGAGTAGGTTGGTTGTGCAGTAGTGTTCGGAATATGTGTAAGGAGCATTATGTGTGTCATGTAAAAATGCATTAATAATGTGCAACATATGTCTAAGGGACACAATGTGTGCCATTATGTGTATAAGGGCATTAATAATGTGCGCATATGTGTAACAGGGTACTACTGTATGTGTGTCATTATGTGTATAAGGGCACTAATAATGTGCAGCAAATGTGTAGGGGGCACTATGTGTGTCATTATGTGTATAAGGGCATTAATAATGTGCGGCATATGTGTAAGGGACATTACGTGTAAAAGGGCATTAATAAAGGTTGTCATAATGTGTAAGGCACATTATATTTATAAGGACATTAATAATGTGTCTCATATGTGTAAGGGGCATTACTGTGTGGCATTATGTGTATAAGGTGCTCTACTATGTGGCGTTGCGTATAGAAAGGGCACTACTGTGTCATCTAATGTGAATAAAGAGCAGTAGGGTGTGGTGTAATGTGAATAAGGAGCAATTCAGTGTGATGTAATGTGAATAAGGGGCTCTACTGTGAGGAGTAACGTTTATAAGGTAAAGAAATACTACTGTGGGATGTAATATGAATTATGGACACTATCGCATGATCAAATGTGAATAAAGTTGCAGTACTGTGTGGCGTAATTGGAATTGGGGTTACTATTGTGTGGCCATGCACCTTGTCAGCAAAAACACCCCCCTTTTTGGGCTGTGCGCCAAATGTGCGAACTACTCCTATTTAAATATAGGGGGTACAAACCCCAAAATAAGGACTGCTATGGATGAGGGGTGATGGTGCTGGGAAAGAGGTGCAAGGTCAGAGGCGAGACCAGCGGTGGTGTTAGGGGGCACCAGCCAAAATCTTGCTTAGGGCATCATATTGGCTAGGGCCGGCTCTGTATATCATCAACTGCATTTTTAATTATGTCCCAAATCATAATGCGGTAATGAAAATTATTGCATGCATTTATTAAAGTCAGGGCACCAGGACAGAGGGGGCCGCACAGGGCGGCAGCATAGTGGGCCTGCACAGGGTGGCAGCATAACGGGTCTGCACAGGATGGCAGCATAGCGGGCCTGCACAGGGTGACAGCATAGCGGGGCTGCACAGGGTGGTAACATAGCGGGCCTGCACAGGTTGGCAGCATAGAGGGCCTGCACAGGGTGGCAGCAAAGCAGGTCTGCACAGGGTGGCAGCATAGCGGGCCTGCACAGGGTGGCAGCATAGTGGGCCTGCACAGGGTGGCAGCATAGCGGGCCTGCACCGGGTGGCAGCATAGCGGGCCTGCACCGGGTGGCAGCATAGCGGGCCTGCACCGGGTGGCAGCATAGCGGGCCTGCACCGGGTGGCAGCATAGCGGGCCTGCACAGGGTGACAGCATAGCGGGTTTGCACAGGGTGCTAACATAGCGGGCCTTTCTCAGGGTGGCAATATATTGGGCCTGCACAGGGTGGCAGCATATCGGGCGTGCACAGGGTGGTAATATAACTGGCCTGCACAGGGTGGCAGCATATTGGGCGTGCACAGGGTGGTAATATAACTGGCCTGCACAGGGTGGCAGCATAGCAGGCCTGCACAGGGTGGCAGCATAGCGGGCCTGCACAGGGTGACAGCATAGCGGGTTTGCACAGGGTGCTAACATAGCGGGCCTTTCTCAGGGTGGCAGTATATTGGGCCTGCACAGGGTGGCAGCATATCGGTCGTGCACAGGGTGGTAATATAACTGGCCTGCACAGGGTGGCAGCATAGCGGGCATGCACAGGGTGGTAGCATAGCGGGCCTGCACAGGGTGGTAGCATAGCGGGCCTGCACAGGGTGACAGCATAGCGGGACGGCACAGGGTGGTAACATAGCGGACCTGAACAGGGCAGCATAGATTCTGAAAGATCTTTCTTCATAAACAAATGCATCAGAGTAGTCCATAGGCTGCTATGTGCTAATGTCACCTGAAGATGGTGATAGCTGCAGAGGTAAAGCTGCATGGCATATTTGACCATTTAGTGACCACCTTAGAAACCTGTTGGGGCTGCTTTTGCAGCTGAAAATCGAAGAATTTCGCCAGATATTTGCTGTTTTCGGGTGTCTGGATCATTTGGTTTGGTTATCAAACCTGTTTGATCCTCCCTGCTGTAGTTCAACTGACTCCGGGCAATGAGTGAAGGCTCTCTGATTATCAGGCTATCACTTCGCACCTACTCTGTGTCAGCGTCTATGGCCAATTTAACTAGTGACACAAATTAGAACACTGATCAGTCCAAGACTGCTGTGAGTATCTGTTGCATAGGATAGATGGCTGCATATTGAACAAGACTATTACTATTAGAAGGAAAGACAAAGTTCAATAAACAGGGAGCCACAATTTTTTTGCTTTCTCAGTAATCTCTCCTAATGGAATGAAGACTTGAGCAGGTGGCCTTTTAGTCTCATGGGTGATGTGACAGGAAGAAAAAGGCCAAGATAATATTCTGGGATGTGTGCCTCACACTGATAATTATTTATGAAGTTATTATTACAGCAGTCAGCGTGGTCTGGCTGTCTTGCTTTCCAACACACACATTCTTTTTGCTTATTTCTCTTTTGCTCTGTCATCTCTTTGTCTTCTCATGAATTCTGGATCACATTGCGATATTTTGTGAACATCACCTTGTCTTGTTGTGTGGGTTGAGGACTAGCTTTACACATTGGTAAAGTAGTTTGGTTTTTATCACTCAGTGAGACTGAAGTGATATTCAGCTATAGTTACAACCAGTGGTGGATTTTACCTATGTGGTGCAGGACTGTAGCCCTCAGTTCAGTGAGCTCAGCTGAGCCAGTTGCAGTCTGTGTGACTGCACTGGCTCAGTGTCTTCACTGTGACTAGCAGTGACTTTCTATTGAAAGTGCTACCTGCCAGTTACCTGTAGGACAGACAGTACCATTGGGTGGTGATTCCTCCCTCTGGGACTGCCAGGCCAGGCTGCAATTAGCAGAGAGCTGGCTTCCAGTAGGAAGCCACAACCTGCCTGATCATCAGCCCTAGCCGGCTTCTATGGGCTGCAGCAGGTGCAGTCCATAAAAATTGGAGTTTGCGCATACGCAGTCAAGTCGCTGCTTGTACACATGCTCCAGTCCTGTCGCCAGATCCATTGCGTAGGTGCTAGGACTCGGCTGTCTCCTCGCCTCCTCTCCAGACATGGGTAGCGGAAGCCCCCCTACCCAAAACAGGTAAGAGCAGCCGCAGGTTACAACTACCTTTCTATGTATTTATTGGAATTTTCACACAGAATAGAATAGATGCATTTCCTAGCATAACAACCTGTTCTTCTACTAAGTAATACACAAACAGTATCCGTAGACATAGTACATAACTCAGTCCAGCCAGAGGCATCATATACATACAGTACAGTAGGTAGAAGAACATATTACATAAACATAATGAACACTGTATAGATGATATGACATCTGTCATATTAACTTCCATGAGGACCAATGAAGCATCAATAGCTTTACATTAGCATGAATCATGACTATGAATGATACGTATAGTGGAAAATAGTCGTAATCTAAGATACAAAAAAATGTCAGCAAACCAAGAAACCAGATATGGGGAGGACACATAAAAATGAAAAATGAGGAGAACATATATGATGAAATAGACAACAGAGAGTCCTACTCCTCACTTATATAAAAAAAAATCTGCTGTATAGAAATCCTTTACACAATGACTAACATGACTTAAGGTATATTAAGGTGCCAAGCTGCCAACAGTAACTACCTATAAAGGAACCTGTAGACGCAATTCAATTGAAATTCCAGAGTCTGCGTCTTTGCATCCAACGTATCTTTATATTGCCCCCATTTCTGGTAAAATTAAACAACTCCTTTTTCAATATCTAGGAGAGTTGTCTATTATACTGTAGTTCACTAAACGTATTATATTTGCATTACAGCTTGGACAGTTGGACGAGATCTGGCAGTCCAGTGTTGTAAAATTACTTTTTTTTACCATCGTCATCACTATGGTTTTGCTCGTCACATCTTCAAAGTCCAGGCTTCAAGTTTTGAAATTTGCACATAACAGAGCTAAAGGGTCAAACATAAAATGCAAATTAAATGTTTTGTTTAAATATACTAATAGTTTGTTCCAAAGCTTTTTTAACAATCCCTCAAAGCCCCATGTGCCTTTTTTAAATGATTTTACCATTTTGGTCCCTAAAACACTTAATTGGTGGATAAAACAGTGGTTTATTAATCTTTGGCCTGGACAACCTATGACTCTCTAGCTGTTGAGAAACTATATATCCCAGCATACCCTGCTACAGTTTTAGCATTCCATAATAGCACAACTTTGCAGGGCATGCTGGGACTTGTAGTTTCACAACAATTGGAGAGCCACAGCTTAGTTTGGACATTTTAATGATGTGTTTTTCTTCGTCTTTTTTTGTTGCTGTGATTATTCTCCATCTCCCACATGACCTTTGGAATTGGGATGTGATAGAATAATCGGTAACCAATAGGATTTAAAAAAAGCTGTGAACAGTAACTGTGGGAGGCAGTGAGTGACCTGTCCACTCATGTTAGTAAGTGTGGTCCTTCATCTGAGAGGGGCAGTGTGATAATGTATATGATAAATGTGTAAAAGTAATTTTGTCTGAGGTATTTGTTCCAACCTATGCTGTTTACACTGTGCAAATTACCCATCTTCAGTTAATCTAATGGCACTAATGAGCAAAGGTCCAGTTAATCAATTTTGCAGGAGAAGACTCTGACTCTACTTAGCCTGAGCCACCAGAGAGAGAGGAGGGGGCCCACATAGAGACTGCACAAGAGCCCCCTCCTCTCTTAAGCCACACCTGGTTTTACCCTTGTTCATGTGCAGTACAGTCAAAAAAATGCTTTGGGTTTTCTGGCTGGGTACTATGCCATTAGATGAATGTGCATGTGAAGTATGTAGATATCCGCAACATCCTAGCGTATTTCTTGTGGTTTAGAATCAGTCAAATAAAAAAGTGATCCATTATTTAATGCAGTAGGTTGTATAGTTATTAAAATGATATGCCTTGTTAGCCTACCATATTCTTCCTACTCATTAAGATGAATCCTTCCTTATGATGCATGCACATACAGTGGGTCATTCAGGTGCGGTTGTTCTTCCTATTCCTGTTGCAATGATTTGTCATATGCAATAACGATTATATGCCAATATGGGCAGAAGCTAACCCACGCAAAAGGACGTCCACTGCGATCACATCTTTTGCATACGGCGCCTCGTGATTGCAGAAACATCTGTAACATTGTCACACATCGGGTCGCCATGCAGAGCCTGAGTGCCTCTGAAGATGCGCAGGCTGAGCTGCTCTTCTGGGATGCACAGGACTCTCCAGTAGCAAGTGTGATCACAGCTGCTAACATATGCACGCCCAGAAAATGCCACCCGAACGGCCATGACACGCCTGCGTTCACATGACCACTCCACGTTACCACCCCCAAACACTAACTTCCTTTTGAATCTAAAATCTTACTGCATCCGCACTCACAAATCACTTCCTGCACGTGCTCGTTGCGGCTCAGATGCATGCATAGTGTGGAAACATCGCTCGACATGCGTACAACCGCTGCTTTGCATCCACACCTGAATGACCCCTGCAGTTAAGCTCACGGAGGACAAATCGGGAGCCATGCGTACTGTGCCAGGACTCGCGTGCAACAACAGGAGAGGATACACTTGTAGGTTTCAGGGGCTAAAACACACATTTACTAACAGTGTTGTATATTCATTTCTGCTGCGGGGTACACTGGGCTCCACAAGGAATGGACAATGGGGTGTAGAGTAGGATCTTGATCCGAGGCACCAACAGGCTCAAAGCTTTGACTGTTCCCAGAATGCACAGCGCCGCCTCCTATATCACCCCGCCTCCCTGCCTCCCTGCACAGGATCTCAGTTTTGTAGTTGGTGCTGCAGTAGCAGGCACTTAACAGAGGGGCCACTCCAGGCAGCCCTAAGAAGAGCTTTTTTTCTGAGGAAAAAAGTGAAGACTTCAAGGGCAGCAGCAGTGTTACATGTCAGTGGACATTCACGGCTGCAGCTCCGGCTTTCCCCAGCGGCGCTGTACACTCCCGATCCCTGGTTGCCGGGTAACTACAGCTGGAGGCTCCGGTTTTCTTCTTGCCAGGCACACACGACGGGAGCTCTCCGGGATCACGTGGCCGCGCTTCGGGAGGTGGTAAGTGGGACCCGGTCTTTATCGCGATCCGGCGCGGTCACTGGGAGGCGGGCCGCGTGCGCTGGCGGTGGACACTGTGGCAGTACAGGCGATCCCACTAGATCACCAGGGCATGGGTGCAGGTTAGGTTTTCTCTATAAACCGTTTTATTAGAGCCCGCAGTACCCGGTGGTTTTGCCAGCAGGGGGATAGAGCTTGGACCTGAAGCCCCTCCCCCAGCCCCAGGGCGCCATTTTCTGCAAATGTTCCCGCCCTGGAGCTGCATATCTGTCTCTCCCTCACTCCCTGGCAGTGTCTGCAGCGTCATTATCCCTCAGCTCACTGTTCCTGGGAATGCTTGGGCAAATCCTCCTATGTAAAGCCGCCTGGTTGTCAGTGCTGTGACTTTACAAGACACTTTAGTATTCTACCTGCCTTTTTTAGTCAGTGTTAGTTAAGAAAGAGTGCATTTAGTCAGGGTTTCCTAGTACAATTACCCTGTGATATACATCCAGTTCTTACTGTGTACTGTTATATCTATTGTTATATAGCTGTGTAAGCTAGTCCAGTGCAGTATTATTGTTAGTAATAACCTCTGCATTGTACAAACTGTGACTATTTGTGTGTGCATTTGATAGCTGAGTGGTGTCCATTTCGTGTCTTTCACTCAACCTGCTATCCCTATATTCTATAACCTGAGGGGGCTTGGTGAGTCAGGTTTTATCTAATATAGGATTTTCACAAAGATATACTGTTTTACGTATTTTTCTCTGTGATTTAGTCACCATATCTCTCCTTTATCTCTGCTGGTGCTGACTACACTGCGCAGGGGTTTGGGCTAGCGGTATCGTGCTGCTGACAAATTGTACTGTGTTACCTGATACTGCAAGTTATGTCATGTCTGCTTCTGAGGGTAACGGTTCTGGGGCTGAACACACTGCCGGTCTTGCTGAAGCCGCAGATACCTATGAGGAGAATATAGCAGCTTTGGGCTATGGTTCTGGGGGCTCGGTGGCAATGGGGACAAATAATGACCCGCCGTGGGCCGCTTTTTCCACGCTTCTGCATACGCTAGTTCATAAACTAACACCCCCTATGGGACCCCCAGTGCCGGTACAACCGTTTGTGGTCCCTGCAGATAACCCGCCGTGGGCGGACGACTTATCTGCTCAAATAAAGAAGTTGAACCAGTTCCTGACTACTAAAAAGTCTGACCGTTGCTCGCCTACATCCAAGGGGTCCTCTAAGCGAGCGCTTGTCTCCTCACAATCCATTGCTGTCACTGACACCTCGTCGGATGAAGACGGCACTTACACTGACCCCACAGGTTCTGACTCAGATACGGCTGATGGGGAGGGTGGTTCACATGTGGATGTTCCTGATCTCTTGGAGGCTATAAAGTTAATTTTACAGATTACGGATGATCCCGAGCCATCCGTTCCTCCTAAGAAACCAGGTTCAAGCGTCAGAAGGTGATTAAACAAGTTTTACCTCACTCTGACCACCTAATTGATATACGTCAGGAACCCAGGGAAAACCCTAGTACGAAGTTTGTGCCTCAAAAGAAGATGCTGGCTCGCTATCCCCTCGCACCGGAGCTGTCTAAGAATTGGGAAACGCCTCCTCCAGTGGACTCACGTGGCTAGGATGGTGGTTTCCTCAGCTCTACCGGTCACCACCGTCACGTCTCTAAAAGAGCCTACGGATAAACGTGTGGAGAGTTGTCTGAAAGCGATTTACACCCTCACGGATGCTGCACAAAGGCCCACTATTGCAGCTACTTGGGCTGCAGAGGCCATTGAAGCATGGGCCTTGGAGTTAGATGCTGAAATCTCCTCTGACCATGCTAGACAATGCTTGCCATATATTGTCACAGCTTCTCGATATATTAAAGAGGCGGCTTCTGATGCCGGTATCCTGGCAGCCAAGGCCTCTACTACATCAGTCCTGGCTCGCCGGATATTGTGGCTGAGATCCTGGTCTGTGGATCTGGACTCTAGAAAAACCCTGGAGGTACTCCCTTTTAAAGGGAGATATTCTGTTTGGGGAGGATTTAAATAAGATTGTGGCTGACTTGGCTACTGCCAAAACTGCTCCTCCTGTGTCGAAGGCTAAAGGTACTTCCTTTCGCCCCTTTCGTCCTTCAGGTAAAGCAAAAGGTCAGGCGTACAACAAGCAGGCCCGCACTTCCAAACCTGGTAAGCCTAAGACCAAAAGAGCCTTGGCGGCCCATCAGCCAGCTTCAAAGACAGATAAGCCTGCCGCATGACGGGGCGGGCCTCCCTCTGGGGGATCCCAGGGTGGGGGGCCGGCTTCTAGGGTATACCCAGGAATGGTTGAAGACCACTTCAGATGCTTGGGTACGGGAAGTCGTCACACGAGGTTACGCCATAGCCTTCAAAAACCGCCCCCCTCATCGATTTTGCCAGACAGATGTCCCATTGGACAAGACAAAGGCAAACACTCTACATTCAGTGGTACAGACCCTCCTGGATACAGGAGTCGTAGTACAGATGCCTCTTGTGCAGAGGGGCCGGGGGTACTATTCTCCGCTGTTTCTAGTCCCGAAACCGAATGGGTCCTCCCGGCCCATTCTCAACCTCAAGGCATTGAACAGGTTTGTGAAGGTTTCCAAGTTCCGGATGGAAACCCTTTGCTCTATAGTTCTGGCCTTGGAACCTGGGGACTTCATGGTCTCCCTGGATATACAGGATGCTTACCTGCATGTTCCTATAGCAGTGTCTCATCAGCAATACCTGAGATTTGCGATTGGCAACTGCCATTACCAGTTTCGGGGGCATTACCTTTTGGTTTAACAACTGCTCCACAAGTCTTTACAAAAGTCATTGCTGTGATGACGGTGGTACTCCGCCGTCAAGGGCTCAGGATACTGCCGTATTTGGACGACTTGTTAATCCTGGCAAATTCCCCAGAACTTCTCCTGCGTCATCTAGATGTGACGGTCCAGTTTCTACAAGCCCACGGGTGGCTCATCAACTGGAAGAAGTAATCCCTGATCCCTGCTCAGAGCATGGTGCATCTGGGAGCACTATTGGACACTCACAACCAGCGGTTGTTCCTGTCTCAGGAGAAAGTCCTGAAACTTCAGGACAGGATTCGTTGCTTCCTATTTTGTCCGCAAGTGTCGATACATTCGGCGATGCAGGTGCTGGGCCTCATGGTGTCAGCATTTGACATGGTGGAGTACACTCAATTTCATTCTCGCTCTCTCCAGAGGCTGAATCTAGCCAAATGGGATGACCTACCTCACCGGATCAGATCTCAAATGATCTCATTGACTCCGGAGGTCCGTCTGTCGCTGCTCTGGTGGCTCTGGGACCAACAACTGTGCAGGGGCCGTCCGTTCTGGATATCCGACTGGGTCCTGTTGACGACAGAAGCCAGTCTAAGAGGTTGGGACGCGGTGCTGGAGCAACACTCCCTTCAGGGTCGGTGGACCAAGGAGGAGTCCCTCCTCTCGATCAATATTCTGGAGTTGCGGGCGGTCTTCAATGCCTTGAACCTAGCCCAGCATTTAATTCAGAACCGTCCTGTTCAAGTACAGTCGGACAACGCCACCACAGTGGTTTTATCACATAGTGTAGGCATAAATGTTTTGGCCAAACGCCAATAAAACGGTCCAAAAACTGACGGAAACACTCGCTTTGATTATCTGATCGGTCAGTCTTGATAGAAGTGGGAGGACATATGCAAATTCAGTGTGGCATGGCAGAAAATCTGTAGCTTAAAAAAAATTGCTGTAAAGCTGATTTTGGGACCTTCCGCTGACAGAAAAATTGTGCTGTGCCAATTGTCTGTTCAACCAAAAAACCACATAGTGTGTACCTAGTTATAGTCTATTAACGTTCTTTAATGGTGATATTCTAAAATATCATGCAGGCGAATGGACCTGTACACACAATTAGCACCTGCCAGGCAGAGTTCAGCAAATATAAAACATTTGTCAGTTGTTTGACTTTTTATCATAACAACTTTCTTTGCTGAGAGTTTATTGCACAGGAGCAATCAAGCTCATTTTATTAAAGACAGAGCCAATATTAATGTGCCATTATTAATCCAGGCAGAGCCGAAGCATTCACGTTTTTTTGACATATCTTTTTGCAGTAACTTCTTGCCTTTAATTTTTTTAAAGTGTTTTGTAGTGATGCGGTCAAGGTCACGCCGGACGGAATCCCGGCGGTCGAAATACCGACACCGGAATCCCAACCGGCACAATCCCGACATATTCTCCCTCCGTGGCACCCATAGAGGGAGAATAAAATAGTGTGCCGAGCGTAGCGAGGCACCGTGCCCGCAGCGTTGCGAGCGCAGCGAGCCTGCAAGGGGCTGCGTTCCGCTCGCCACCCCTGTAGGGATTCTGCTGGTCGGGATTCCGGTGTCTGTATTCCGACCGCCGGGATCCCGTCCTGCGGGATTTCGTACTGATCCCGTTTTGTCACATTATAATAGATAATGACAATGATTTACTCCAGTTTTAAACCCTTGTTTAATTTTGTTTTTATTTTCTGATAAAAGGCTACTCCTGAATCCTGATTGCTTGCTCGTCTTTTAAGTAGACAGACTAACTCATTTTGGTCTAAGACAGGCATCGTCAACCTCAGGCATTCATGCTAGTGAAACCCTTTTAACTAACATGGCATCTGAAAACAGGTCAGCTGAGAGCTTCCGACAGGCCCAGTACTGGGAGGGGACTTGGTCAAGTCAGGGAGGCGCAGCTACACTTTCTCCTCACAAAATGTAAGAAAACTACTATGTGCGCGGCTACGAAGCAGTGGCAGATCTGGGAGGGTCTGTGTGAGTGCGATCGCTCCCCTCCACACATCACTCAGAGAGAGAGGGAGAGAGGCCTGACTTCTGCTGCAGCAGTATCTCTACCCAGCCTAGCTCAAAGCAGCTTGTGCAAGTCTGAGAAGAGAGACTGCTGTAGCAGTAGTCTCTCTTCCTGTGCGATGTGCCACTGCCTATTAATGGAGGGCAGACCCTGCTGGGCCCCTCCAACAGGCCTGGGCCCAGGTAAAAACTACTCTACTATCTGGTAATAAGCAGGGGGGTTAGGTTTGCCTCTTTCCGCCATTATCTCCTAAAGACCTGTCTCTCCAGATAGCACATGAGGTAGCATGGCCATTTAATAACTGCAGCCATTTTTAGACCAGCTCGTGGCAGTCAGCACAGTGCAGTATCAGGACCAGCTCATCTGCAGGGAGATATAATGCTCGGCGATCACTCACTCATACATGGATGAATAATTAAGGTCTGCAGGTTCCCCATCAGATGATGGCAACGGCAAACCAGGATTTCTAGAGGAAGACAAATGCTTGATGTTAGGGCGAGTGTGGCTTTCACGTGAAGAGGGCAAAATTAGCTCTTAACAAGCTGTTAGGGTTCCCGAAAGATGAAGTTTGGGAAACACGGATAGAGTAGGCCATAGGGAGGAGAGTTTACCAAACATATTTAGCTCATATAAATAACATAAGTGGTCAGAGAAAAATGCAAACATCCAAAAATAAATATACATGCATAATATAACCAGTAGGAGACAGAGCTGAGCTTTTCCAGGCACACGTTTTCCCACCTCATGTTAATATTCCTGTCTTTTCATGTTGGCAGTTGCTCTCTGGTCTTTTAAGCTGTTCATGTTATCTCTTTATTTGATCATTCAGTTTTGCCACACTAATTAGCGACACACTGAAATTATTTTATTTATAACAGTGTACTAAGTCTATTTAAATCTCAGAAGACATGCTTCAGTGTTGTAAATATTGTAGTCTGCAGATAATGGGGCAGATGTATTAACCTGAAGAAGGCATAAGGGAGTGATAAACCAGTGTTAAGTGCAAGGTGATAAACGCACCAGCCAATCAACTGCAATATGTAAATTAACAGTTAGGAGCTGATTTGCTGATGCATTTATCACCTTGCACATATCACTGGTTCATCACTTCCTTATGCCTTCTCCTGGTTAATACATCTGCCCCAGAGTCTGTAATCATAACTGTCCATGTAATTCAAATGTTTTTGCAAATGTGCCTTTTATCACATGCTAGCTGTTCTACCCGTTCTTCGCATGGGAGTTTCTGATTTTCACAGTTGTAAATGTAAATTAGTGTAAAAAATGTGGTAAATCTATAGAGATGTTAATTTGAGATGTCTTAATGTAAGTAAATATTAATCCATGGTTCTTGGCGTTAACCGAGGCACACCCATAGCAGATATGGTAAAACGTGAAAGGACCATTTTTGTAGTTTATTAAATTCTACACACTGGAGGTGCAATCCAAATTTTGATACGATTGTCTGTTTGGGTGTTATCATTCATGCAACGCAAGCCACGCATCGGTAATGACGTTTCAACCCCCTTTCCATCCCTTTAGGGGAGGTTTATTAAAATTCTAATAACTAGAGATGAGCAGGTTCGGATTTACTCGGTTCTTAACGCCAGAACTATCGCAAGTTCTTTTTTTCTGGATTTTTCTTATTGGCTAACCAAAACATGTGACGTCCATAAGCCAATAAGGAGATTCAGGTAAATCCGAGTAAAACCGAACCCGTTCATCTTTACTAATAACGCAGTTTTCCTATTTCCCACCTGAAGAATACCTATGTTACATTTCAGCTTCCTATGATATCAGGAAGTAAGAGAATTAGTGATGAGTCAGTCAGTTATTGAAGTGAGTGATGGCTTTCACATATATATATATATATATATATATATACACACATATATATATATATATATATATATATATTGTGGCAGGAGAGGTACTTTGCTACCTATAAGCTACACACAGGGTCCTGGGGGTGTATGGGAAGTGTGGATGGACCGGGTTTCCATCCATTTGGCCCAGACCAGGTCTTATAGGCTTTTTAGCCCAAGAAGCTGCTTCATCAGCCAGCACCTGTTTTATGTATATCTTTGTTTTTGAGCTACCTGAATAAAAGGTATTTGTTGTTTTTGCACAAGCCTGGAGTCGGTCGCTGGTGGAATTTTTGTAGCAGAGCACATTCTAGCAAGACTCCTGTTACAAATGGCACCTAAACATGGACCCTTCTGCTAGTCGTGTCACACGTGGCAGAGGACCCAACAGCCGCAAGGTATCGGCACACATACCAGCAAACTCCAGACCAAGCTGAACTCGTGGGCATCAGTACCAGACCAAGGGTGTTGTGAGTAGTGGTTAAACCCAACCCCACGGGATAAAAATAATGATATGTTTTGTTTAAATTGAATGTGTTTGATTTTGGTGCAAAGGTTTGCATTGGCAGCAAAAAGGTTAAACAGGGTGCATGTCTTATATGCTTTGCACCATTCATTGAAAGTAGCTGTGCTGATTTGCTCTAAGGGGTTGCAAGCAGCTGATAATTTATGACTGAATTTCTTTTCCAAGCTTATTTTTACCTGTGCCTGCAAAATCTGGTAATGGGAGTCTAGTGTCCCTGTTAATTAGCTCATTAAGACCAATCAAGCAAAGTTGAAACCTTTCATAAATGTGGTTCTATTTAAATAGAGAAATTTTTATGGCACTATGTGTCCCAGCAATCCCTGAGTTCTAGTTTTAAGAGCCTGAAGGGAGAAGTTATTTATTTGCACTACCAGTGTAAGGTATTTGGGACCACTATGTACATGCTACCTTTCAGTGCTTTGTTAAAAGCTTAATCTGTGCTAAAAAGAAAAAAATAATTTTTATTTTACCTTTCACTTACAGTTTTCAAAGGTAACAGGGTGAATAAAGATTTTCAGATATACAGCATATTCTGAAGTGTCTCTTCAAATGGGTAACAAAAAGAGAATTCATGCTAAAAAAACAAAAGGGGTGACAACTCTAACACCTCAGGTCAGGAACTTATGTGACCCTATTAAAGCCCCACAGTTGGAGAGTGAAGTAAAGAGCTTATTGGGGAGTAATCCAGATCTTGGGGAAGATTTTAGCATGGAACCCTTTTTTTGGTGTCACACGATAAGTGACCTTGAAAATAATGTACAATTAAAGGTCCAGGAGCTAGAAGAGCTTAAGGAAAAATGTGATTTTCTTCAAGAGCAGGCGAACACCTTAACGCAAAAGCCGGAGAAGAAGGAATCTCTTTTATCTGACTCTCTGACCAAATTGGGAAAGAGTAGAAAGAGATTGCCAAGCTCTCAGGCCAGGTGTCAGAGTTGCAGAAAACCTTGGCAAAGGTTAAACCCAGATCTGAAAACTTTGTAGTACATAGCCATGGACTATTAGAGAAAATCTCCTGCGACTAGATACAAGATCGAAGTCTGGTGCTGGCCAATAAGGCTCTGTCGCAAGACTGGGCGGAGCTTAAGGAGGAGGTTTCTCAGCTAAAACCATTGGCTATGCCTAATTTCAGTTCAGACACAGGCGTAGCTACACCAATTGCTGAAGACGTTATGCTGAATGTTGGGTCAGAGACATTATCAGCCGAAATGGAGATGCCATCTTTGTGGGAAATGACGCCAACGGTGGTGCAGGCTGCGGAAGAATGGTACCATACTGTATTGGAACCCGGCTATACTGGATTCCCTGTTCCAGCCAGAAGGAACAGGAATATTGAGCCAGAGCTGCCAGTGCCTAAAGCCCGGAAGGCTCCCTGCTATGCCACTAGTAAGGCCATCTGCCTGGAAAGTGGAAATGAGGGCCCTTCCTCAGAGGTAGAGCATTTACAGGCACTAAGGTCCATTCAGTTGGTATTGCCGTTCCAGAGCATGCAGGAAGCTGCAGCCATTATTGCGCAGCGCACAGAAAATCCACTGGGATTTTTCAAGCAGCAAGAGAGAACCACATCAGATGGCAGTGTTTTACCCCTAGGACGTCAGTGAGAAGGTCCTCCGAAGCAGGACCACCTCATTCTCCGGAAAAAGAACGTCATAGTAGCTTGGGTGAAGAGTGGCACAAAGCCCTGAGTTCAGTGAAACCTGTTCAAGATGGAGCATGGCAGCCACAGGGGCTCACAGTAGATGTGTTTATGGAGACATGAGATGAGGATGTGGGATTCCCGGCTGCTCCTCAGTTGACAGGGAGTGAGGAGGAAGCGGTAATGGAGCTGGGATAGGTTGACTTGATGTCAAGTGATCATCCACCTCCAAAACAAGAATCCTCTAATCTGCTGGATCTGTGACAGAATAATGAACACCAGGAATCTACCTGGACAGATGGCAGTTTGATGACTACTCAAGAGCCCTTCCTAGAACAGGAAGTCTTATCTGAGCTGGAGATAACTTCTGTTGAGGTCTTGGAAACACAGGTTCCTTCTCCTGTTGACGCGATGTATATTCAGAAGTCAATCCCAGAAGGAACATCACAGGTTCAGAAGCCCCCGGTTCTGGAAATCCAGTGCACATGTGAGACTTTCTCTGACGAATCACAGACAAAGACCGTACCTTTGGAGGTGTCTCGACTACGTGAGCTAGTTATGGCTAAGCTAGTTGCAATACAGGAGTTCACTTCCGAAGTCATCCAGGAACCTGCTTCTGAAGGGGTATCCCTCGTGTATGAGAAGGATAAGGTGCAAGATTTCGATCTTGGGGTTGTTGCACCCCGGCATGATCCACCACGAGAGGCTCAAGATCCAATTGCTGAACTGGGACAGTTCGTAAAGGACACACTAAGTAAGTAGCAAGAACCTGTCTTAGAGGAAGCGGTGCAGAGTCCCATTTCTGAGGTTGCTCTACCCAGGGAGAGTTCCCTATATGAGACATGAGAGCTGGAAAATTTGAGGGGAGAGTTCCAAAAGCTGGCCCTAAGTAACAGCCAGCTAAAAGAAACAGTGAAGGAGATTCCTAAACTATGGAGTCAAATAAGAGACCTGTACAAGAGACTCAAAATGGGTTATGTGCCAGTCATAGAACAGCAGGAGACAGTGACTAGGGTCAAAGATGGGAGATCGGCGGACGAAGCAGTTGCGTTAATAAAGAAAATGTTGCCAAAGCTGGAAAGAATGAAGGAAGCACTAAAAGTTCAACAAATTAAAGGACTTTCTAAGTCTCAGGACCAATGCCTCACTCTGAGGGAAAGGGTGGAGGCAAAGTTGGACCATGACCTCAGAACAATTAAAGTCAGGGCAGAGACTAAATGTTACCGGTGCCAAGAGCTTGGCCATAAAAGGTGGACTTGTCCATATAGTCCAAGACCAGTCAGTGCCGGGGTAACTACTAGGCCCAGAGTGAACTTAAAAACCTTCCCCAGTCTAGAGTAGGTTAATGTCAGGTGTCACAAACACCCATAAAAGAATGAAGCGACTTCCTCAGTAGCCAGTAAATCCGAGCCTGATAAGGGAAACATCCCTAAAGGTGGAAAGGTGAAGAGAAGGGGAAGTTTAGTGGGCAACAGGAAGTTGTCCATTAAAACGACCACTTCGGCCACTATGCCAAAGTGGAGGGAAAGGGAAGGTGGCACAGTGGAGTCGGTGCCACCAACCTTTAATGGAAATAGATTCCAAGGCCAGTTAAAAGGGCCTTGGACGTGTACTTGGGAGAGGAACTTGGGACCCAGGTGTATGGGCCCAAGTTATGTCCCAAAGATTTGTCAGCCCAAAATAATTGGCAAATGTGAAACCTTGCCAATGTCACATGCCGCTTTTCTGAGCCAGGAAAAGCTGAGGGAAAGGTAAATCCAGTCTTGAAAAATAATCAGATGAAAAGAACTATTCTTAGAGTTTTGCAGTTCCACGGTTTTCAGGCACAATTTTCACATCAAGACTCAGGAGAGTATCCTTGTAATCAGTCAAATAAATAGTCACACCATATAATGGATTTTGAAATTGGTAAACGAATATCCAGATGTACGCACCATACTCACGTGAGGAACGTGCTAGAGATACTCATAAAGGTATCGTTTCCCGTCCTGATTTTGTGTCAATTGTCCTGGGATCGTAGGTCTGAGTTACTTAGATGTCAATGTTCCTCATGGAAGGTAAGGAGAGAAATAACCAATAGTGTAGTATTTTCGAAACTTTAAAGTAGATTCACTAACAAGGGAAGGTGTAGGTTGTACCTTTTTTCTTTTTTACATATTAGAGCTGATTGGCTGGTGCGTTATCACCTTGTACTTACTACTGCTTTATCACTTCTCCAGGTTAATACATCTGCCCCAATGTTTGTGTTCTAATCCATATCTTTTCCACTTTGTGGATTTTCACTAGAAATTTATACTGCAAATAGCTCATGTAATGTTGTCCAAGAAAGTAATATTATCTATTAATTTAAGTTAAAAAGTAGACTTAGGGGAATCAACCAAAATAATATAGTTCTCCAAAAATAGGGTGAATTTATTCTGCCCCCACCTCATTATTTGTAGTAGTACTGCTGAATATATCTTCTAGACAAGTAGTTCTTATTCTTCTAGACCAGAGGTTCCCAAACGTATTTGAATCATGACACCCTAGAGTATCAGAATTTTTCTCATGGCACCCCTAGGCCAAAAGTTTAAATTAAGTAAATTGTGTATACAGTATACAGGTTCAGTTGTGTGGTCGGGGACAAGATTAACTTCTGTTTGTCCACATATGTTATTATTAGCAGCCACCTGCACTGGTTTTGCCTATTACATTGACCATAAATAATTTGAAGTGGTCCTGGATCACCAATCCAAAGCACCCCTGCAAGTGTCCTGATGCTTGCCACCCCTGGGATCATGACTGCAGATTAATAAACCCTGCCACTCTTGCTTTGTTTTTCATTTACCAATTTCTTGACTCTTTTTTCAACTTGATTTACCCTCACCTCATTGTTAGTAAATACCACTCAGTTTGGTTCATGGGGTGGTGGGACGTTCACAATTTTGGGTTAGTCCTTCATCAGTTGTCTAATTTCTACACTGAAACAAGCAATGACATTTTTAAAAAATAAGTTTTAAGGGTTTATAGAGAGCAGAGGCGTAACTAGACTTTTTGAAGCCCAGGGCAAGATTAAGAAAGGCGTGCCCAACACCCCACCTCCTTCCCCCAAAAAAGATGCGTAAAGTAGATTGCGTGCCCGCCGGTGCGCTCCTCGAAAAATGAGCATGGCCACACACCAGAAGGGGTGTGGTAACACAACAGGAGGGGCGTGGCCACTGAAAATGGTGCGTACCAACATGACACGCTACCAGTTTCATGTCACACTGGGAACATTATTTTCAATTCCACATGCACCTTTCCTATATGATGGTTTCTCACAATGTGGACCTCTGAGGAAATTTATACTCTAAGGCAGATGGCGTCTTAAGTCAGTATTCACTAGTCATGTTGGAGATTACATCGTCCAGAAGATGCCTTTTGTGTAGGAATATTAACAAGGTCATCATCATACAACAGCGGTTCAACCAGACTCACATCCTGTCCCCTATGTTACATCCTGCCCCCTGCGTCTCTCAGTCACACCATCTCCCCCCTGTGTTTCTCAGCCACACTATCATCTACCCCCTGCTACGCCTCTGAGCACACCATTCCCTTATCCCACCGTCATCTCTCAACACACCATCACCTCCCCCTGCAATATTTCTTAGCACACCATCACCTTCCCCTGTAACGTCTCTCAACACACCATCACCAACCCGTAACGTTTCTCAGCACACCATCACCCCCCTGCGACATTTCTCAGCACACCATCACCTACCCTGTGTCATCTCAGCACTGCATCACCTTTGGTGTCTCAGTGTCCCCCCCTTCATTCTATGTCTCTGAGGGGAAGTTGTATTAAGCCTGGAGAAGGGATAAAGCAGTGATAAGTGCAAGGTGATGAACACACCAGCCAATCAGCTTTAACTGTTAATTTACATATTGGATCTGATTGGCTGGTGCGTTATCACCTTGTACTTATCACTATTTTATCACTTCTCCAGGCTTAATACATCCGAGTGTCAGTGTGTCCCATCCGCCCTTCATTCTGTCCCTCGATGTCTCTCTCCCCCCTTCTATGTCTCTTAGTGTCTTCCCCCCCTTTCTATGTCTCCAAGTGTCTCCCCCCTTCTGTGTCTCTCAGTGTCTCTCTCTCCCCACACTTCTATATCTCTTAGGGTCTCTATTACCCCCCTTCTATGTCTCTCAGTGTCTCTCCCTCTTCTGTGTCTCCCAGTGCCTCTATCCTTTTCCCCTTCTATGTCTCTAATACCCCTTTCAGACCACCAGCTTTGAACACGGTTTATTGCACATGAGCGTGCATAACCCACGTTGCTGTGTGGTCTGAAAGGGTCCAATTGCAATAATCCTGGTCGAGAGACCCTTTATTCCAACTCTGGTAGCGAGCAGGGTTAAGCACGTGTTGAACCCGGCTCTTTGTGCTGTGTGAACGGGAAGCCGGGTCAAAGCTTCACTGCTGATGTCACCAACCTGGCAATATACTGGGTTGGGGACAGTGGCGGCGAGGGTCCTGAGGCAGATCGTATCTGGAAAGCACCCGTGTATGTCTCCCGGGTGCGACCCGCCTCAGGTGGTCTGAAAGGAGTATAAGTGTGTCCCCCCCACTTCTACTCCAATCAAAGTGTCACCCTTCCCTTACCTGCTGAGAGCCGGGAGCTGAGAGCCGGCAGGGTGAGGCGGCAAGCAGCAGGCTGATGAGACAGGTTAGCGTGACACGTCGCGGTCTCGCTCCTGGCGGCAGCATGAGCTGGTGGCGGGTGGGATTATGGTTCGTCGGTAGCACAACTGTGGAGGGCGGGGAGGAATAGCGGAGCTCCGGCGGCAAAGGGTGCATGGGGTGAGTGGGTCGTGCAGGTGCCGATGGCACCCACCTCTGCTGGGGCTGTCACAGCGCCCAGGACAAGTGCATTGCTCGCACCCCGCTAGTCACTCTTCTGATAGAGAGTGTATAATAGACATTTATAGAAAATAATATGTAAACCATTTTAAATTTAGAAATACTGCAAATCTCGGGCACTTTAAACTTTCTGGGGGGGGGGGGGGGGATATAATAGGGTGTGAAATCAGAAAGTGAGAGATTTTGGGAGATGTCTCCTGTTTTTTTTAAATTGGCAATCATTTACATGGCAAAACCATGTTGATATTGCCATGTAAATGATTGCCACTTTAAAAAAAACAGGAGAAATCTTCCCAAATCTCTCATTTTCTGATTCTCACACCCTATTACATTACCCCCTCTGTTTTTTTATTTTTTATTTTATTAGTTCTTCCACCAAATATACTGTATGTACTGTCAAAGTCAGAAAAATATCTCTACACACACTGCCATATTTGCACCTCATACTGGTCCGTGCTGCGCATGCGTACGCTCTCCCGTACGTGCGCATACTCACAGTCGCGGGCACCCGCAGGCGCATGGTATGCGTATTTACGGTAGAGTTTATGCGATCGTAGCGTGCGACTCAATCATTACATATTTTCACTAATAATGTAATTTGTAGATCATGGTCCCTTTGATAGATTCTGAAAGTTTGGTTAATATAGAATGTTCATGAACAGAGAAATCCCTCTTTGTTTGATACGAAGGGTCAGACAGGAGTAATACAGTGGTGTTTAGTATCCATCGGAAGAATATTTAATTAGAAATATTCCGGTGTTGGTTTGAAGCAAATCAATCGCTCGTGCGAATAGTTATGGACATAAGAAGTTTATGAACATTTACTTTATTTGCACTTTATTACCCATGCGGCGGGAAACCCAGTTTCCCTCCCACCTGAGCAGTTGGAAATAGTCACAGCCCACCTGTATGAATCAACCTATGACCTTTTGTTATAATGCGAAGCCGAATTCCTGTGTCCAATGAACAATGAGATTGTAGGGACCATTGAATTGTATTGTGTGTGGGGCATAAATAGGCAGGCCGACCATATCCAGTTCTCTCTCTTCAACGGTTCTCATTGCTGATAATCGGGAGCTGGATATCGAGGCGCATGCGATCGTTTCCCCTTGTGCGTAAGTGTTTCTCCGCAACTATATTGATCTTCTTGTTATTGTGGGCCAATCTCTCTCAATTTCTCTCTCTCTCTCTCTCCTTCTCTTTCTCACTCATTTTTCCCTTAAATTGTATTGTATTGTATTTCTTGTGTAGTTATCTGGTTAGGTAGTCTATGTTATATTGTAGTGTATGACTTGTATTGTGTTTAACTCTTTTGCAAGTATAGCATTCATAATATATATTTTAGGCGTTGGACCCTGAGCACGGTATCTGTGTGTTTCTTATAGTATTAAGTATTCTCAGAGTGTCGGTGACGCTCAAACAGCTTTTAAGGTAATAAGGTTATACTGTGTTGCATTTACTCTCTAACATTACACTAAGGTTTTACTGCACAATACACTGTTTATGGTTTAGATACAAAGGTTTAATATAGTGAGCGTCAGCGCCGCTGGTGATCTCCTCGTGGTCCCGAGCGTTCGCTACGCTATAGCGAATCATTACTTTAGTTAACAGCCAATAACGTGCCTGCCTGCGATCTCTTGGCCGTGAGTGAACGTGACGCTTGAGCGTCTCGATCACGGCAAAGCGATTGTTATGCAACTAGCGTACCCTTACGGTATTTCATACACAAATAGCGTACAGTGTTCTTAGACCTCATAAAGGGTATTATATACGATAAATATTTAGTTTTATCAATTGGGGGCTCGTCCTGTCCTTCACATATCTGCACTAGGTAATTTCAGCAGACATTATCCAGCAGCAAAGGGCGGGAGATCATATTCCTCGTAGTGCTGTTTGGATAAGCGTCTGCTTCTCTTAGTAAAGGGTGCTGAAGGAATCCGGGAACCGGAGGTAAGAACAAAACAATAGTGTCTTTTTAAAACTGTTTATTTTTCTGTCTTGCGTACACATGCACGCACACATATATATCTGCATTTCCTTTTAATTGGTGTATTTTCGTATGTCACTCTCCTGTTTGCCAGTTCTATAGTTGATAAACGTATAAATTGTGTTATGGTGGATCTTTGCTTTGCGTACACGTGTCTCTAACAAAAGACTGAGACTTGCGTACGCAATCCAAGGGCCGACGCACGCAGCGTATATTACGCAACGGAGCGTACGGGTACGCCCACGTAACTCAAATCACAAGTTTTTTTTTTTCTCTCCTCTCAACGCGATAAGTAGCGCCACGCGGTAAATAACGCCAGGCGATAAATCGCACAACATTTTTTTTTTAAATTCCAAATTTAAATTAATAGATCCTTCTCCTAATTTGTAACATACCTGGTCTAAAGAGAAATTTCTGCGCAGAAATAGAAATAGAAACAAAAGTGTACATGTGGTGAGTGAGTGTGTTGTATACAATTTTACAGGTTGAACCACAAGAAAAGTCGAGTTCTCGTGAGGTACATGCGTGTAAGTGACGTACATGGTGGCTAGGGAGGCATCCCTGGTTAAATATACAATTTGAGCATTAGAGTGTAGCAGACCAGGAGGTCATACTGTAACAGACCAGGAGGTCATAGCAGACCAACAGGTTCAGGTACAGCAGACAAGGAAGTCCGCTATACAGTCCACAGGCACAACACCAAGAAAGGGTTGGTGCAACACCCATATAGGCCATATAAGCTCTGGCTGAAGGAATTCGCAGCCGTAATTTTCGATTCCACTGGTCGCTCAGTACATAAGATTAGTTGCTTGTGTACTAAACGATTGTACCGCACGTAATTGTGTGCATTAGTAAACCTGACCGGTACTATTTGTGTACGAAGGTCATAAACGCTATTTGTACATTCTAACGTGATTTGTGTAACTTTTTTTATTTTAAGGGAAGTTCGCTGCTCACTCAGGAACTATCCAGCAACCAATAGTTACTGGAAAGAGTAAGTGTTCTTCGGAGCACCCTCACAGGTTCCAGTAAATAGAGGTTCAGGTCGCAGGGGCCCTAGGTCGAGTACGCCAGCACCATATCGGTGTGATCAGGTCGTATTGGTCGGCGTGGGCGAGTGAGTGGGGTACTCGGTAAACCGCCACCGTCAGCCTATTTTGGACATTTGGTTTGCGTAAGGGTTGGTTAAATAAAGCAACACCTTCGAACTATGGGGGCCACTTGTTCAGGTAGGGGGCGATCAACCTCGGTTCGGGTTGATTCAGTGAACCGACCAATTGGGTCGGCAAGGTATGTAATGTGTGAGAAATACGGAAGTCACACAGAAGCTTTATGTGATGAATGGGAGAGAATGACAGTACATGACGGGGAGAAATTCCCAAGAGTAGGTAGCTTCAGCACAGAGGTGTTAACGAATTTAAGGAGAAGGATATGTCTCATTAAATCAACAAAGAGACGAATCAAACATTACGATTATTTGCAGTTGTGGCAGCAGGAAGGTGACATACAGAGAGGATTGGCTCAGGCGGCGGGATCTGGCTCAATCAGAAAACTGATAGCCACGGCCCCACCGCCACCATACATATCAGGAGAGAAATTGGTTGCGGAGAATGACGCACTAAGGTGTAACACACAAACACTTAGCAACTGTGTAAATGTTAAAGATAATGTTAACCAATTAACCAATACAAGTATTAACCCGTGCAAGTTGTACCCTGTTTTGAACTTTCCTCAGGAGTGTGATCAAGAAGACGAATCGGCAACAATTTCAGCGCTCTCTCTAGCAGCCACCATAGCAGAGACCACAGTAGGCACAGCTCCACCCACGAGATTAGTAACAAAGGCCCCTAGCGGAGGGATAGGTGAGGTCGTGTCTACAGGTAAGTACGGCACAATACACTATGCTGAAGCCATTTCACCACAAGCTGTAGAACCCATACAGAGTGATGTTGTTAGAGTTAATCCTGTTAGGGTAATAGCTGTTCCAAATGGGAAAACTGACACAACAGGGGTCACCCCTGTGAGAAACATTGCCATGTATAGCCCATTTTCCAGAATGGAATTAAGGACCATCGTGTCTGAATTCCCTGACCCTAGAAAAGATTTAGTTGCCAGTCAAAAATACATCAGAGACTTAGGTAACACTGTAGAGCCCAACAATAAAGACTGGCAGATATTGCTGAGAGCATGTTTACCCTCCAATGTTGACGCAACTCAATTTTTAGCTGATTGCGGATTAGATCAGGATGTACCTCTTACAGATGTGTACAACAAAGACAATGTAAAAAGAATAAACTTACAGTTAAAAGAGTATTTCCCAGCGGTAGTCAGATGGAACAAGATATTCTCCATTAAACAGAAGGAGTCAGAGACAGCTGCAGAGTATTTTCACAGAGCATTATCAGAAATGGCAAAATACACAGGCATAGAGGACATTAAAACAAACATAAACCATCGAGAAGTAGCAGTATCGGTACTGATGGATGGTTTAAAAGAATCATTAAAGACTAGGGTACAGACCACACAACCATGTTGGCGAGGTCTGTCTGTGGCTACTTTGAGAGAGGCTGCTATTGATCACGATAGGAACATCACCAGACACAGGGAACAACAAAGTGATAAGTTAATGGCCGTAAGTATACAGGCCCTGACCACAAGGCAGCCTTTGTTTGTATCACCAAACCCTGTGGGTAAGTCAAGTGTGGTTACTTGTTATTCTTGTCATAAACAGGGACACATGGCACGAGATTGTAGAGTAAAGAATGTACGAAACTCATACCAACCCCCTAGACAACGACACGACACACGACATTGGGAGCAAGGTCCGCAGAAACGGAGTTATGAGCCACATGCAGGGGAAACAAAAAGATACCCCCCAAACAGAGATTGGCAAACCTCTGGTAGTTCCCAGCTAACTCCCTCACAAGTAGTTGCTGCCAGCGGGATTCAGGGAGGTCACCATACCCAATAGGGGTGTGGCCATACCTGTAATCTGCAGCCAGTAAAATTGATTGCAAGTCTTGGAAGTGAACCAGAAATTGCAATCAATGTAGCTGGTAAATCATGAAACTTTCTTGTAGACACAGGGGCGGCCAAATCAGTGATAAATTCGACAGTGGGCATGAGGACCACTGGTAGGACAATTCCAGCCGTGGGAGTAACAGGAGTAGTCCAGCATTACCCTGTTAGCAAACCAGCAGAGATTACAATAGGGCCTTTACATACCAAGCATTCCTTTTTGCTGGCTGCATCGGCACCGACCAATCTCCTGGGAAGAGACTTATTGTGTAAAATGGGGTGCGTCATTTATTGTACTCCTGAAGGTGTATTCTTGGACATACCTGAGAATCACGCTCAGGAAGTACGAGACATGTTAGACTCCCCGTCAAAATTAATGTCACATACCACTATGACAAATAGGACTCCCTCCCAAGTAGAAGAAATGACATCTCAGATACCAGAGTCACTTTGGACTAAAGATGGACAGGACACTGGATTAATGGCAAACGTAGCTCCGGTAGTTGTACAAGTAAAAGATGGTAGGATAGCTCCAAAAATCCCACAGTACCCTCTGAAGCCAGAGGTGGAGTTAGGAGTTTACCCAGTAATAGAGCGCTTGCTACAACAGGGCATTCTGGTAAGAACGTCCAGCACTGCTAATAGTCCCATCTTCCCTGTGAAAGAGTGGGGGGAGGGGTTACCGGCTAGTGCAGGATCTAAGGGGGATTAACAAAATAGTTGAGAGTCAGTTCCCCGTAGTGCCAAATCCAGCTGTCATCCTAATGCAAATCCCTCCCACTGCGAAATTTTTCACTGTTATTGACCTCTGCTCCGCTTTCTTTTCGGTACCTCTGCACCCTGACAGTCAATATTTGTTCGCATTTACATACAGAGGAGTCCAATACACATGGACTCGATTACCACAAGGATTCATAGATAGCCCAAGTATATTTTCTCAAGCTTTGCATGATTGTTTACAGTCTTTCCAACCAGTGAGTGGATCAGTATTAATACAGTATGTGGATGATCTACTACTGTGTTCTGATTCATTGGAGGCATCCCTGAAGGATACGAAACAGCTCCTGTTTCATCTTTCAGACACAGGACACAAGGTTTCCAAAGACAAGTTGCAATTATGCCAAACTAAGGTAAAATATTTGGGACACTGTTTAACACAAGGACTGAGACACCTGACCGCTGATAGAATTCAAGCAATTAGAGACATGACTCTGCCACAAACCCAGCAACAGATCAGAACATTTTTAGGAATGTGTGGGTATTGCCGTAATTGGATCCCAGGGTTTTCCATGTTAGCGTTACCTTTGCAGGAAATGGTCTCCTCAAACAAACCTGATCGGATTTCGCATACAGACGAGTCTGAGGCAGCATTTGAGAGACTTAAACAGTGCCTAACGCAGGCACCAGCATTAGGTATGCCGGACTATGGGAAACCCTTTGAACTATACGGAACAGAAAGTGCTGGTTGCGCGGCAGGCGTACTAACCCAAAAGCACGGTGATGCCAGCAGGCCAGTAGCATATTACAGCGCTCAGCTAGACACGGTAGCGCGATCCCTCCCCACATGCTTGCGAAGCGTTGCTGCGATAGCATTGCTAGTAACGAAAAGCGAAGACGTCGTGCTAGGTCACAACCTCACAATTCATACACCGCATGCAGTGTCAGCCTTGTTAAATTCTGCCCAAACCAGGCACGTCTCATCAGCGCGGTTTACAAGATGGGAATTGGCACTAATGGCCCCCGTAAACATCACCATAAGGAGATGCAGTGCATTAAATCCTGCAACATATCTCCCAGGTGTGCCTGGTCAGGCACAAAGGGTGGAAGGTGAGAGTGATGGGGAAGGAGGATTTAATACAAAGGAAGATACTCATGATTGTATAGAATATTTGACCCAAAATTTTACCGCAAGGCCTGACATCAGTGACAACCCACTGGAAGATGCAGAACTTACGTTCTACACGGACGGTAGTTGTCATAGACAGTCAGACTCGGGAGACTTGTGTACTGGATACGCAGTCGTAGATGACCAAGGCACCATAGAAGCGGAACCGCTAGGCCCACCTCACTCAGCCCAGGTTGCTGAACTGGTCGCCCTAACCAGAGCATGTGAATTGGCTAAGGGCAAATCAGCCAATATCTACACCGATTCTAGATACGCATTCGGGGTAGTCCATGATTTCGGAGCCCTATGGCGCCTCAGAAATTTCATGACGGCAGCTGGTACACCGGTAGCGCATGCAGCTCACATAAAAAGGCTTCTAACAGCGATACAGGAACCCGACAGAGTGGCTGTTATCAAATGTAAAGCACATACATATAGCCAAGACCCAGTATCGCTTGGTAACAGTCGAGCAGACGAAGCAGCTAAGTTAGCAGCTGCTACCCCCAGACAGACAGACACCACACAGCTGATGGTATTTAATACCATCAACACACAGAAGTTGTGTGAGATGCAAAATTTGTGTTCCACACAGGAAAAGGCAGTCTGGAAGGCAAAGGGATATGGCCAGGAGTCCTCAGGACTCTGGACGGATGGACATGGTAAACCAGTGGCCCCCAGAGCATATCTTCCATGTTTGGCTGAAGCAGCTCACGGGCTGACTCATCTAGGCAAGGAAGGGATGTGCAAGTTGGTAAGAGCATATTGGTGCGCCCCAGGATTCTCCTCTCATGCGAGTAAAAGAGCCATGTCGTGCCTTACCTGTTTGAGAAAGAATATTGGAAAGGCAATACCTACAGAACCATCCCATATCCCACCTGCCGGCGGCCCTTTCCAGGTAATACAGATTGACTTCATTCAATTACCCCCTTGTCGAAATTTGAAATATGTACTTGTTTGTATAGATGTTTTCTCAAATTGGGTCGAAGCATTTCCAGCGGCCACAAATACCGCTATGTTTACTGCGAAGAAAATTGTGCAGGAATTTGTATGTAGATATGGTATCCCTAGAATAATCGAAAGTGACAGGGGTACCCATTTTACAGGTGATGTCTTTCAAGGAATGTGTAAATTGATGGGAATTGATAGCAAGCTGCACACTCCGTACCGTCCACAGGCGAGTGCGAAGGTCGAAAGAGTGAACAGCACTATTAAAAATAAATTGAGTAAAGTGATGGCAGAGACAGGATTGACATGGCCAGAAGCTTTACCCATTGTATTGTACAGTATCAGAACCACTCACAGGTCCCCTCTTAATCTGTCCCCTTTTGAAATCTTGTTTGGTCGACAACCGCATGTCATGATTAACCCTCAGGATGATTTGAAATGTAACAATGAAGTGACTGTAAAATACTTGATTAACATGAGTAAACAGTTGAGGAATCAAAATGATAATCTGAAGTTAGTGATTCCTGATTTACCAGATAGTAATTGTCATGACATTGAACCTGGGGATTATGTAATGATACGGAATTTTCTACGCTCAGGTTGCCTTATTGACAGATGGGAAGGACCATACCAGGTCTTATTGACTAGCACTACAGCATTGAAGGTTGCTGAGAGAGAGACTTGGGTTCATTCATCCCACTGCAAGAAGGTTGCTGATCCAGAGAAGTCCCGTGATAAGGAACAGACGGTAGAGGTTGTATCACTGGAGTGTCTGTTCCAGGAGGACTGAGGCGGCACCTGAGCCGTGAAAATCTCAAGACCAAGAGCTGTTGTCGACTCCCCACTCCCTTTTATTGTTTTTCTCCACTTCCCATCCCCTCTCCCTCAAATTATTTTCCCCCCCTTCTCATTCTTCTTCGTCTCCTCCTAAGATGGACTTGCCCCAAGAGACTGTGATCCGGATTTTCCTGTTAACCATGATGTTGACCAGAGCAGTCTGTTCCAGCGAGAGTACCATGGAGGTCGAGAGAGGTTCTGGAATGGGTTCTGATGATAAAGATGGAGGCGTAGTTTTCCGAGAACAACATAATCAACAAGCAAAGGCGAGTATCAGAAAACGATCCGATAGCATTGACCATAGAAGGAATTGTGAAGGATTGTTAGCTGAAGAAAACTGTATCTGTAGGTGTTAGGGTCTCCTGCCCTGTGCTGCCACGTCGTCATGGCAACCGGGAGACAAGTGCTAGTGGAGTAACCTGAGCGCAGCTGATACTCCGGTTCGGGTCTTTTGCTGTGCAGTGGTTATAGGCTCTGTGCACGGCAGGGGATCCGGTGCTGGTTTTTGTGCTCACAGTCTGTGAGGTCTGAGTGGGGCGTGGACAGCACCTGCTTTATAAGGCCTCTTTTCAGGGTAAGCAGATGCTGCTGAATCTCTGTTGGTTAGTCAGTTCATGAAAGTTAGCCAGTACTGTGTAGCTTTGTATTTGTTTGTTGCTTACTGCAAATAGGCCTGGGGATTTGGTATTACACTCTGCCAATCCAGACCTAGCAGTAAGACTGGAGTCAGTCGTTTAGCTTGCTGGGGTTCTGTTATTACTCTGTGAACTTAGCAAGTTTGCGGCTGTATTCTAACACTTGCCTGTCTAATCCTGTCTCACTGTGCTAGGTGTCAGGGGTCAGTTTAGTGGCAGTAAGCTTAAACCTGTGCACTGCAAGTGAGAATCAGGATTGTGGAGGCTCTCCTTGTGTCTATCATTCCATCTCTGACCAAGGAGTTTACTGCCACACCCGTTGGTAACCCTTTAGGGTTTTGCTGTTGCCCTTAGCAACAGCATTTCGGGTTCTCTACGTATTAAAACACAACATCTTGCTTTTTACATCTGAGCAGTTCTAATACAAGGGAGATACCTAGTTCCTTAGCCTCTGGGCTTCTCTGTTCACTGTGTGTGTATTTTGTTACCCTATCACCTTCTGTGTACGTTATGTCATATTCCCCAGTTTGTCTGTGAGTCCATTTGTTTTGAATAACAGTTCAAACACCAGTACATTCCTGCAGACACTGGAGTGCATAACAGTTCTGACACTAGTACTTTCCTGCAGGCACTGGTGTGCATAACATATTCAGCAGCCTAATACTCCTGTTGAAATTTTGTGGGAATATGGAGCATACCCCTCAAAATACGTTGCAACAGGTGGTCGATCAGGTGCAGGTCCTGACTCGACAATTTAATGATTTGTCCATTAAAATGCACACCTCCCAGGCTGCTGGCGGAGCTCCCGCAGCAGCAGCACCTGCAGGGGTTAAGGAGCCGAAAGTAAATCTCCCGGATCGTTTTTCTGGAGATCGCTCGCAGTTCTTTTGTTTCAAGGAGAGCTGCAAGCTATACTTCCGGCTTAGGCCTCAGTCTTCTGGGTCGGAGATTCAGCGGGTGGGCATAGTGATTTCCTTGCTACAAGGAGACCCACAGGTCTGGGCATATGGGTTGCAGCCTGACTGTCCGTCGCTTAAAAGTGTTGATGCTTTTTTTACGGCACTGGGCATGTTGTATGATGACCCTGACAAGACGGCCTCAGCCGAGGCTCAGATTTCGATCCTTAAGCAAGGGCGAAGGCCAGTTGAGGTTTACTGTACGGAGTTTCGGAGGTTGGCCCATGATACCCAGTGGAATGACCCAGCCCTGAGACACCAGTACCGAAGAGGTCTTTCTAACCAGATAAAGGACCAACTGGTACAATATCCCTTGCCTTATAGCTTGGATCAGCTCATGCAGTTATCCATCCGGGTGGATAGACGGCTGAGAGAGCGTAGGCTTGAAAGGGAGACTGAGATTTCCCTCCTTCCCAAGGGAACCTCAGACTCTGAGGAATTTTCTGAGGAGCCTATGCAGATTGGGGCTACCCGCCTCTCCTCGCGTGAGAAGACGCGGAGGAGACAGCAGGGGTTGCGTTTGTACTGTGGGAATAAAGGTCATGTGGTAGTATCATGCCCAGAAAATCCGGAAAACTTCAGGGCCTGAGGGTGATGGGAAATATCCTGTCAGGCCAGAAGTCAGAATTTCCCAAGAAGACTTTTATCATTCCGGTGACCTTGAAGATCCTCGGTCAAACTGTCAAGACTGAGGCCTTTGTGGACAGTGGGGCCGACGGGGTTTTTATGGACCGCCAATTCGCCCTAAAACACTCTGTTCCCTTAGTACCCTTGGCATCGGAAATTGAGATTTGTGGGTTAAACGGGGAACCATTATCCCAAGGTAAAATTACCTCTTGCACTAGCCAGATTTCTTTGTTTATTGGAGCCACACACTCTGAAAAATTGTCCTTTTATGTGACTGTCTGTACTTTTGCCCCATTGGTGTTGGGGTTACCCTGGTTAAGGGCCCACAATCCTCAATTTGACTGGGTCTCTGGGGAGATTCTTAGTTGGGGTACTGATTGTTTCAGGAGTTGCTTGAGCCTTCCAGTCAGGCTCTCGCAGCTAAGTTTGCCAGGATTGCCAGGGTGTTATGCAGATTTTGCGGACGTGTTCTCCAAAAAAGTTGCAGAGGTACTACCTCCCCATCGCCCCTATGACTGTGCCATTGATTTGTTGCCAAATGCTAAGCTTCCCAAGAGCAGGTTGTACTCCCTGTCACGTCCTGAGACTCAGGCTATGGCAGAGTACATTCAGGAGAACTTGGCTAAGGGATTTATCAGACCTTCACAGTCTCCAGTTGGGTCGGGGTTCTTCTTCGTGGGTAAAAAGGACGGTTCGTTGCGACCCTGCATCGACTTCAGGGAATTGAACCGTATCACGATTAAAAACTCATACCCACTGCCTCTCATTTCGGTCTTGTTTGACCAGCTTCGTACTGCCACCATTTTTTCTAAGATTGACCTACGCGGTGCGTACAATCTAATCCGAATAAGAGAGGGGGATGAATGGAAGACTGCCTTTAATACCCACTCAGGGCATTATGAATATTTGGTGATGCCTTTTGGGCTCTGTAATGCCCCGGCAGTCTTCCAGGATTTCATGAATGATGTGCTCAGGGAATATGTGGATAGATTCTTAGTTGTATACTTAGATGACATCCTAATCTTCTCCCATTCCCTGGAGGAACATCGGAAGCATGTACGCTTAGTCCTCCAGAAACTCAGAGACCACCGGCTTGGGGCGAAGCTGGAGAAGTGCGAATTTGAAGTTCAGCAAATCGCATTTCTAGGATATATTATCTCCCCAGAAGGTTTCCAAATGGAGGGTTCCAAGGTACAGGCAGTCCTGGATTGGGTGCAGCCCACTAGTTTGAAGGCGCTTCAGCGTTTCCTGGGCTTTGCGAATTTTTATAGACGATTTATCACTGGATTTTCGTCTATAGTGGCGCCCTTGGTGGCACTCACTAAGAAAGGGGCGGATGTTGCTCACTGGTCTTGTGAGGCTAAAGCGGCTTTTGCCCGTCTCAAAAGGGCATTTGTTTCGGCCAAGGTGCTGCGACACCCAGATCCAGAGCGTCCTTTTGTGGTGGAGGTGGATGCCTCTGAGATGGGTATTGGGGCAGTGCTTTCTCAGATGGGAGTGTCTGATAATCGCCTTCATCCCTGTGCTTACTTTTCCCGTAAATTTTCGCCTGCCGAGATGAATTATGACGTGGGTAACCGGGAATTGTTGGCTATTAAGGATGCACTCGAGGAGTGGAGACACTGGCTTGAGGGGGCTAAGTTTGTGGTCTCAATTCTCACTGACCATAAGAATCTGGCATATTTAGAGTCAGCGAAGCGTCTCAATGCCAGGCAGGCACGATGGGCTTTGTTTTTTGCTCGCTTTAATTTTTTGATAACATATCGCCCTGGGTCAAAAAACATCAAGGCTGATGCGCTCTCGCGGAGTTTTGCTCCAATCCAGGAGACCACCGAGGAGCCGTTGCCCATTGTTTCCCCATCATGTATTAAAGTGGGCATTACCCAGGACCTCTTATCATTAGTCCTTAGAGCACAGGAGCAGGCTCCTCCAGACCTTCCGGTAGGTCTTTTGTTTGTGCCTCCTAGGTTAAGACAGCGAGTGTTCCTGGAATTCCATGCCAAGAAGTCGGCAGGTCACCCGGGTATTGCCAGAACTCGGGAGTTGCTATCTAGGGCGGTGTGGTGGCCCTCGGTGGCTAAGGATGTGGATCAGTGGGTTCGGGCATGTGACATCTGTGCCCGAAATAAGACTCCTAGAGGGGTTCCTGTTGGCCCATTACATCCACTCTCTATCCCATCTAAGCCATGGACCCACATTTCAATGGATTTTGTGGTGGACTTGCCCAAATCCTCGGGGATGACAGCTATCTGGGTTGTCGTTGACAGGTTTTCGAAGATGGCGCACTTCGTTCCACTGGTTGGGCTGCCATCAGCCAGACGCCTGTCTGAATTATTTATGCTGCATGTTGTGCGTCTCCACGGGTTGCCACTTGATGTGGTCTCTGACCGCGGATCCCAGTTTGTGGCCAAATTCTGGAGGGCATTTTGTTCCGATCTCCAGATTTCTGTCAGCTTGTCGTCAGGCTACCATCCGCAGTCTAATGGGCAGACTGAAAGGGTGAACCAGTCCTTGGAGCAGTTCCTCAGGTGTTATGTCTCCAAGTGTCAGACTGACTGGGTTGCTCATCTGTCCATGGCGGAGTTTGCCTATAACAACGCGGCTCACTCTGCTACAGGGATCTCTCCCTTCCTTTGTGTGTATGGGCATCATCCTAAGGCCAATTCTTTTGACCCCCTGGACTCCACGCCTGGTGGTTCCTCTGTGGTTTCGGTCCTTAGAGGTATTTGGCGGAAAGTGAAGAAAGCCCTTGTGTCTGTGTCATTAGTGACCAAAAGGGTTTTTGATAAGCGGAAAAGACCCTGCAGCTTCAAATTAGGAGACTTCGTCTGGTTGTCTACCAAGAATTTGAAGTTGAGACAGCCATCTCATAAGTTAGGGCCCCGGTTCATCGGCCCTTATAAGATCACCAGGGTTATCAATCCGGTGGCATTTCAGTTAGATCTGCCCCGTTCTTTGGGTATCAATAAAACATTTCATTGTTCCCTTTTAAAACGGGCGATTAGTAATCCTTCTTCCAGTGGAAGACCTTCCCCTCTTCTGATACGTGGCCAGAGGGAGTTTGTTGTTGAAAGGATTCTTGACTCCAAGGTGGTTCGGGGTCGGCTGTCATTTTTGGTGCACTGGAAGGGGTATGGCCCGGAGGAGCGGTCGTGGGTGCGCAGTTGTGATCTTCATGCCCCCAGACTGATACGCTCTTTCTTCTCGCAGTTCCCCGATAAACCCGGTGGTAGGGGTTCTTTGACCCCTCGTCAGAGGGGGGGTACTGTTAGGGTCTCCTGCCCTGTGCTGCCACGTCGTCATGGCAACCGGGAGACAAGTGCTAGTGGAGTAACCTGAGCGCAGCTGATACTCCGGTTCGGGTCTTTTGCTGTGCAGTGGTTATAGGCTCTGTGCACGGCAGGGGATCCGGTGCTGGTTTTTGTGCTCACAGTCTGTGAGGTCTGAGTGGGGCGTGGACAGCACCTGCTTTATAAGGCCTCTTTTCAGGGTAAGCAGATGCTGCTGAATCTCTGTTGGTTAGTCAGTTCATGAAAGTTAGCCAGTACTGTGTAGCTTTGTATTTGTTTGTTGCTTACTGCAAATAGGCCTGGGGATTTGGTATTACACTCTGCCAATCCAGACCTAGCAGTAAGACTGGAGTCAGTCGTTTAGCTTGCTGGGGTTCTGTTATTACTCTGTGAACTTAGCAAGTTTGCGGCTGTATTCTAACACTTGCCTGTCTAATCCTGTCTCACTGTGCTAGGTGTCAGGGGTCAGTTTAGTGGCAGTAAGCTTAAACCTGTGCACTGCAAGTGAGAATCAGGATTGTGGAGGCTCTCCTTGTGTCTATCATTCCATCTCTGACCAAGGAGTTTACTGCCACACCCGTTGGTAACCCTTTAGGGTTTTGCTGTTGCCCTTAGCAACAGCATTTCGGGTTCTCTACGTATTAAAACACAACATCTTGCTTTTTACATCTGAGCAGTTCTAATACAAGGGAGATACCCAGTTCCTTAGCCTCTGGGCTTCTCTGTTCACTGTGTGTGTATTTTGTTACCCTATCACCTTCTGTGTACGTTATGTCATATTCCCCAGTTTGTCTGTGAGTCCATTTGTTTTGCATAACAGTTCAAACACCAGTACATTCCTGCAGACACTGGAGTGCATAACAGTTCTGACACTAGTACTTTCCTGCAGGCACTGGTGTGCATAACAGTAGGCTCTGTAACAATGTCATTGAGGATGGGTGCATTAAGAAATGCCAATCCAGTTTTAATATCCATATGGACCGGCATCCATTGAGTGACTATCACTCCTTAGTGGGTAATGTGTTAAACAAAACAGATTGTTGGGTATGCTCTCAAGTACCTCAGGGTCATAGCAAATCAGGGCTAGTACCATTTCCTTTAACGATAGAGGAGGTACTTGAGTTAAATGGTGGGAGACCGGTGGACCGGAGGTTTAATATCTCCAGCCCTCCTAGTTTTAAGCTCCACCAATACCATGTGGATAGGTCCCTATTATGTTTCAACATCTCCAATCCCCGAAAACCGGGAAATTGGGAAGTGTCATGGAGTAACCACACCATGACCTTTTCGCATAGAGCAGATAGAATGCCTACAGATACAGAGCTTGTACGCCACATAGCCAGTAGAGGAAAATCTTTCCGGTATAGGTATACCTTAGGAAATAGGATTACTAAAGTTGGAGAAGTATCACCAGGATACTGTGCACATATCGTACAACCTGATACGTGTACTAAGCAGATGGAAGAATTAGGGTTAGGAGATTTCACATGGAAGGTGTGTAATATGGTTATGTCCTACTCCGTCCCATATGTTCTCCCCGATTATGCATATTTCATATGCGGGAGAAAGGCGTACAAGTGGCTTGCCCCAAACTCTGAAGGATTGTGTTATATTGGAAAAGTATTGCCTGAAGTAATGACTGTATCACATGACAAAATGAAAGACATACACCGTGGTGCCCAAGCTCCTTATACTCACACCCATTACGAGCACGTTGTTAAAAGGCACCTGATAGAGAAGACAGAGCATCCGGCCTCTGATCTGATAAGTGAATCCACCGGGATTCAATTCTTAATCGCGTTAGATTTCACCCGCACCGCTAGAGGAGTGCTGAATTATAAATACATATCGGCGCTCGCAAATTTGTTAGATAATATCACTGAAATGTATGATGACACGTTTAGGTATACTGGAAGAGAACTTCAGGCTTACAAAACAGAACTGGTACAGCATAGAATGGTTCTTAATTACCTCACAGCAGTGACAGGCGGATATTGTGTCACACTGGCAACACAATACGGCGTGAAATGTTGCACATATATTACGAATAGCACCGAGGATCCGGTCGAGGTCATAGACCAAAAGATGGACGATATTCTCCAATTGAAGTGGGAATTTCGCAGGAGACACAATCTCACTCTTGCTGCTGTAGGTAATGAGCTGACTGGTTGGGTGTCATGGTTGAACCCGCGAAATTGGTTTTCTGGTTTAGGAGACTGGGCTCAAGGAGTCATAATGGATGTTGGGAAGTTTCTCCTATGTATCTTAGGTGTTGTCATATCGATTGGATTGATATTTAAATGCGGTCAGGCTTTAATGAAGTGCAAACACCGTACAAGGGTAATGAATTTAAGGAGTGAGGAAACTGTAATTAACCTGGACTTGATTTATGACCCTAATGTAGAAACAATGATGTGATGAAAATGCGATTTCTACGGTCCGTTTCTTTCACCTGTTTTTCCGTTTGCTCCAAGGTAACAAGACCCACTTGGACGAGGAATTTGACGAGACGATATACAGACAACGGATTGACCAAAGAAGAAGTTTTGACCACTTTAGATACGGACATTTGATGAACTTTGCCATGGATCCCCAGTTTCCCTAGAATTCTTAAACTTACGCTAGCCCAACATTTTTTGTAAATCTATTGGCATTGACAAAGCTTTTTGCCCGCACCTAATGGGCAAAACAGCGCAAAGAAGACGACTTTCAACTGATACCGAACAAAACTTCAACCGACAGATGTACATTAACCTGACATAGAATACCACCGCATTTACCGTAATTATGTCTTTTCTTCATTTCTACAACCCTCAGGTAATGACACACATAGTCGATAGGGAATACAGGCACAGATATCAGCAATCACATATCTCCCCCATTCATGTATCATCAACTAAAATGTGCTTCCCCATTTTGTTACAACCAAAACCGAAAAGAGCTCGGTAAAGTTTGACAGCCCATCCACAGACCCGTACCACGGGATAAGAAGGAATTCAAATGTATACTTCGCAATACCTCGAAGCTTGATTTACAACACGTACGGCACGATGATACATGACCCCCCAAACATGGACTCATACACACATGCTTCTGCTATCTCACTAGGTCATACCCTCTTCCCACCTACTCCTCTCTCCTCCCTTACCCAACCATGGAAATGAATTAACCCCTGACATATATTTTTCTCCTTTTGAAATGTTTTAGAAGGTGGCAGTTATTATTGACTGCCAAAGGGTGGACTGTCAAAGTCAGAAAAATATCTCTACACACACTGCCATATTTGCACCTCATACTGGTCCGTGCTGCGCATGCGTACGCTCTCCCGTACGTGCGCATACTCACAGTCGCGGGCACCCGCAGGCGCATGGTATGCGTATTTACGGTAGAGTTTATGCGATCGTAGCGTGCGACTCAATCATTACATATTTTCACTAATAATGTAATTTGTAGATCATGGTCCCTTTGATAGATTCTGAAAGTTTGGTTAATATAGAATGTTCATGAACAGAGAAATCCCTCTTTGTTTGATACGAAGGGTCAGACAGGAGTAATACAGTGGTGTTTAGTATCCATCGGAAGAATATTTAATTAGAAATATTCCGGTGTTGGTTTGAAGCAAATCAATCGCTCGTGCGAATAGTTATGGACATAAGAAGTTTATGAACATTTACTTTATTTGCACTTTATTACCCATGCGGCGGGAAACCCAGTTTCCCTCCCACCTGAGCAGTTGAAAATAGTCACAGCCCACCTGTATGAATCAACCTATGACCTTTTGTTATAATGCGAAGCCGAATTCCTGTGTCCAATGAACAATGAGATTGTAGGGACCATTGAATTGTATTGTGTGTGGGGCATAAATAGGCAGGCCGACCATATCCAGTTCTCTCTCTTCAACGGTTCTCATTGCTGATAATCGGGAGCTGGATATCGAGGCGCATGCGATCGTTTCCCCTTGTGCGTAAGTGTTTCTCCGCAACTATATTGATCTTCTTGTTATTGTGGGCCAATCTCTCTCAATTTCTCTCTCTCTCTCTCCTTCTCTTTCTCACTCATTTTTCCCTTAAATTGTATTGTATTGTATTTCTTGTGTAGTTATCTGGTTAGGTAGTCTATGTTATATTGTAGTGTATGACTTGTATTGTGTTTAACTCTTTTGCAAGTATAGCATTCATAATATATATTTTAGGCGTTGGACCCTGAGCACGGTATCTGTGTGTTTCTTATAGTATTAAGTATTCTCAGAGTGTCGGTGACGCTCAAACAGCTTTTAAGGTAATAAGGTTATACTGTGTTGCATTTACTCTCTAACATTACACTAAGGTTTTACTGCACAATACACTGTTTATGGTTTAGATACAAAGGTTTAATATAGTGAGCGTCAGCGCCGCTGGTGATCTCCTCGTGGTCCCGAGCGTTCGCTACGCTATAGCGAATCATTACTTTAGTTAACAGCCAATAACGTGCCTGCCTGCGATCTCTTGGCCGTGAGTGAACGTGACGCTTGAGCGTCTCGATCACGGCAAAGCGATTGTTATGCAACTAGCGTACCCTTATGGTACTTCATACACAAATAGCGTACAGTGTTCTTAGACCTCATAAAGGGTATTATATACGATAAATATTTAGTTTTATCAGTACTATACTATAGCTACTGTACATCCTTACTACCTCTAGTGTAACTCATAATCTTACCTGTATTTTATTTTATTACTAAATACCATATATAGCGAGGTATTTCACATTTGTCATGGTTGTATGCAGTTGTAGGAAACACATGATTGGGTGTAAATACTGTTCCCATAAAGACCTGTGGTATCTTTATATCCATTTTTTGTAACAGTTCTGCTTTTGTTGTCCATTGCACTTACATATTTTTATCTTTATTGTAAATGTATCTAATTCGGCAGATGTTTTGTGAAGGGAGAAATCATCAGTCATTTTTGTAAATTGACATTGTCTCTATTATATATATAAACAAATATATTCATCTATCCACCACCCCTTCCCCACACACTTCCCTGTTGTCTATCCATTATTTATCCCATTTCTTCCTCTTCGAGTCTCACGTGTAATTTTTCACTCTTTATTTTATCCATCTTTGTATCTTTCTAGTTTACCTCCTCCCCTCTTGCACTTCCTCTCCTTATGTTTTCTCTCGCCTCGTTTTCTCATACATGCACCTCCATCTCTCCCCTGACTTTAATCTATCTGCCTGTTTATCTTCTTACAGACAGGGAATGGAGAAATGAAGGTCCTGTGGAGAGAAAAATGCTTGCATTACAGCTTCATTAAATTCTCTTGTTACTGTCATACAGTACTGAGATACAGGTATGTGCTTTCCATTCGTCACAGCAACAGAGGCCTAGATCCAATTATACTGTGATGTAACAGCCCCCTCCCCCCTAAACTACTGGCAACTAAGGAGTTAAATGCAGGTCTGCATTTACGTACATGTTTATTCTACATTCACGGTTTCTCCCTCTTGACACCCCCAAGCTGCCCTGTATCCTTTTTAACTCACAGGTCTCAAGCTGTCTACATATTAAAATGTCAGCAGCCATTTGCAGACATAACTGGGGGCTGGTTCGCCTCTGCAGTTGCATGGACTATTGGGGGTAATAGTTACTCAGGCCACAACTGTAATAATGAAATATAAAATCTGACAATGTTCTCTCTCCCTAACATTGCTGTTGGTGAGGTTCAGAAGCAGCAATGCCTTGTGCAGTGTATAATCCTTTGTCACTTATGCAGTGGCAGTTTGTATATATTCTATGTCTGGTGCACAATATGTAATGTCTCAGGCAAAACGCTGATATATTTTCTTTTATATAAATCTATAGTTCTGCAGTATCCAATTGCCTAATAGACATGGTAGTAAATTATTTATAGATTGAACGGATGATGTTACTAAGAGGATAACATAGCAATTAAAGCAGTGTACAAAATCAAGTGTCTTATTTTTATGCTGAAGACACACAGCATTGAGCTCAGACCTTAGGTTTGGGGAAACCTTTGAGTTAACTAGTACATTATGAATTAAATTTGATGTTATAGAAGTATTGTGTCAATACCTCTATATCCGCTACAATTTTCATTTTTTTAAATTGCACACAGTATATTTTCTTCTCTGCATACTTATTTTTAAAATACTGGTTAGCAATTCTTACAAAGCGGCCATCACTCCTCATAAAGACAGCTTCACTAACAAACAAGCCACCCTCCTACTCCAGCCCGAAGGGTTAATTATCTGACACATGTAGCAGAACTGCACCCGTCAATTTCAATCCACTCAAATCATTCCGCACGGGGAGCACCCGAAAAGGTTCCTTCATTAGCGGAAATGTCACAGATCCCTTGGAATGAATCTCTTTTCTCCACCCGTCCATTTCTTCTCTGCTAATCTCCTTCTGCATGTGTGATCTAGATCATAACAAGGAGGGTTTAATTAAGGTGGTTAAGCCTACTTTCCTTCTGGAGTGGTTTTTGTTATATTCATTTCCTGTGGGATTTTATCAAAGTTTCTTTCCTAGCACCTCAAATCATTTACTGTTAGAGTAATTTGCAGTTACTTTGGGATTAAGATAATCTAACATTTTGTGCCAGTAGAAATGCAAATTGGCACACACTACAAATACATAAATTAGTGGTCAATTATCTTATGGAAACACTCGTATAGCTCCAATAGCATATCAGTGTGGCAGTTGTTTTGGTCAATGTAATCATACTATTCCTTCAATGGACCCAAAATGACAAGCAATTACAAAATCACAGCATTGCCAATGATTTGTCATCAGTATTACTAACAGGTTCAGAACATGGGACCCCCTGGATTAGCATGGTTAAACTGCTTTAGAACATCATTAAACTTGTTCATAACATTAAAAAGTGACCCGGCGCGGGCTCACTTCACTTGCCACATCTCGATGATAGGCCCTCATTCCGAGTTGTTCGCTTGGTAATTTTCTTTGCATCGCAGCGATTTTCCGCTAATTGCGCATGCGCAATGTTTGCACTGCGACTGCGCCAAGTAAATTTGCTATGCAGTTAGGTTTTTTACTCACGGCATTACGAGGCTTTTTCTTCGTTCTGGTGATCGTAATGTGATTGACAGGAAGTGGGTGTTTCTGGGCGGAAACTGGCCGTTTTATGGGTGTGTGCGAAAAAACGCTACCGTTTCTGGGAAAAACGCGTGAGTGTCTGAAGAAACGGGGGAGTGTCTGGGCGAACGCTGGGTGTGTTTGTGACCAGGGGCGTCGGAATGGGGGGGGCAAGGGGGCAGTTCGCTCCCCCCAAACATGAGAGAGGCGCCATCCACCCGGGAGCGCGATTGCCCGCTAAGCCTGCAGCTGCCACCACTAGCGGCAGCATTCCCCGCTGTGTAAAGTGATAGCAGCGGTCAGTGCCGGCGCATCCCTCTGAGCAAAGGGATGCGGCCGGGGCAAATAACTTGAACGGTGGCTCTGCTACTTTCTACTGTAAACGTGTTTGTATACAGTAGCTACTGTATAAGCACAACACGTTCCGACCACACAGCGGGCGCCGGCCACTGCTGTGTGACACTGTCCACGAATCCGCAGCACGACAATGCGGCACACGGTGCATCCAGGAGGTCGGCGCACACCAGGTAACGTCCACCCCTCCCTCTGTATCTGCTGCTTATCGCCACCGCGATCGGAGCTCAGCTCCGATCGGGCAGCTCATACAGCAGGGAGTCAGGGACATGTCACACAGCAGTGGCCGCAGGCGCCCGCTGTGTGGCCGCACTGGCCGGGATGTATTGTGCTTATACAGCAGCAGCTGGAGCGGAAAGCAGGGCAGTGAGGGCAGCGGGCAGCAATAAAAATGGCCACTGGAGGAGGGCTGCTGCGCTTGCCTAGCCGCAGCAACTCCTCCTCCTACCAAACAGTCCCTACACTACACAGCCTGCCAATCACGGAGCCGCTTTAACCCTGCCAACCCCACAGGGAGCAGAGCCAGAGCCCTGAGGAGCGGACGCTCAGCTAGCCAGTAAGCTTTACTTTTGTGAAAAATGTTTTGTTGAAACTTAAAATCAACTTAGGCTTGCTGAGCTGCCTGCTGTGGTGGATATACAGGTGCTGTGTGCTGGCTGGGTGAGGGGTGATTGCTGTTGGGTGTTACTATGATCTATTCTGCTAGGTGAGATGTGCTGTGGTAGGAGAGGGCAGGGAGTTTCTGTATGAGGGGTCACTGTCACCCTGTGTATATGTCCCTCTGTCCCCGTGAATGTCCCTCTGTCTCCCTGTATATGCTTGCCGCCGTCACCCTGTGTATATGTCCCTCTGTTTCCGTGTATGTCCCTCTGTCTCCCTGTATATACGTGCTGCCGTCACCCTGTGTTTCTCAACCTGTGTATATGTCCTTCTGTCCCCGTGTATGTCCCTCTATCTCCCTGTATATACGTGCTGCCGTCACCCAGTATTTGTCACCGTGTGTATATGTCCTTCTGTCCCCGTGTATGTCCCCCTGTATACGTGCCGCTGTCACCCTGTGTTTGTCACCCTGTGTATGTCCCCTCTGTCACCATGTGTATGTCCCTCTGTGTCCCTGTGTATATGTGCTGCTGTCACCCAGTGAATACGTGCCACTGTCACCCTGTTTATGTCCCTCTGTCCCCCTGTGTATGTCCCTCTGTCTCCCTGTATATACGTGCTGATGTCACCCTGTGTATATGTCCCTCTGTTACCCTGTGTATCCGGGCCGTAACTACCTGTGTGCCAGGTGTGCCTGGCACACAGCACAGTTGCCCTGAGGGCGCAACGGCCAGCAGCATGTAATGAGTCAAATTGACTCATTACATGCCGCCTCTGTTGTGTGTGCCGTGCGCCGCCACCGCGCTGTGGAGGAGAGACCAGCGCCGGGCTACGGAGAAGGAGGAGGAGGGAGGGGGACTGGAGCCACAGCAGCGCTATTTCATTAGTAGTAAGCGCCGCTGCAGCTGTCCCCTCTCCTTCCGTATAGGCTGCCCGGCGCCGCTGTGGATGCTGGGATGCGGTTCCTCCATCCCAGCATCCACAGCAGCGCCGGGCAGCCAATACGGAAGGAGAGGGGACAGCTGCAGCGGCTCTTACTACCAATGAAATAGCGCTGCTGCGGCTCCAGTCCCCCTCCCTCCTCCTCCTCCTTCTCCCCTGCCTCCGGAGCTGCCAGCACGAGGAGCCTGACTGCCAGCGGGAGAGATGGTAAGTATCTCTCTCTCTCTCTCTCTATCTTGTCTGCCGTTATGTATAAAAAGGGGGACTGTGCCTGCTGCAATGTGTAAAAAGGGGGACTGGCTGCCGTTATGTGTTAAAAGGGGGACTGTGCCTGCCGCAATGTGTAAAAAGGGGGACTGGCTGCCGTTATGTGTAAAAAGGGGGATGCTGTCTGCCGCAATGTATAAAAAGGGGGACTGGCTGCCGTTACGTGTGAAAGGGGGGACTGTGCCTGCCGCAATGTGTAAAAAGGGGGACTGGCTGCCGTTATGTGTAAAAAGGGGGGCGCTGTCTGCCGCAATGTGTAAAAAGGGGGACTGGCTGCCGCAATGTGTAAAAAGGGGGACTGTGCCTGCCGCAATGTGTAAAAAGGGGGACTGGCTGCCGTTATGTGTAAAAAGGGGGACTGTGCCTGCTGCAATGTGTAAAAAGGGGGACTGGCTGCCGTTATGTGTAAAAAGGGGGAGTGTGCACTGCCGTAATGTGTAAAAAGGGGACGCTGTCTGCCGTAATGTGTAAAAAGGGGTACGCTGTCTGCCGTAATGTGTAGAAAGGGTGACGCTGTCTGCCGTAATGTGTAAAAGGGGGACGCTGTCTGCCGTAATGTGTAAAAAGGGGACGCTGTCTGCCGTAATGTGTAAAAAGGGGACGCTGTCTGCCGTTATGTGTAAAAAGGACACGCTGTCTGCCGTAATGTGTAAAAAGGGGGACTGTCTGCTGTAATGTGTAAAAGGGGGACTGTCTGCTGTAATGTATAAAAGGGGCTCTACCTGGTGTAGTAGCACTACTGTGCAGCGCAATTTGAATAATGGAGACTACTGTGCACCGTAGTATGGATTGGTATTATTTTGTGGCCACACCCCTTCCCCATGAAGCCACTGCCCCTATCTTGCATGGGAGGGGGGGCACCAATACCGTTTCTTGCACACAGCGCTAAAATGCCTAGTTACGGCACTGAAGTGTATGTCCCTCTGTTACCCTGTGTATGTCCCTCTGTTACCCTGTGTATATACTAACCGTGGGGTAGGGAAGTAGAGCACAGGGATGAGAAGGAGAGGCGAGATGAATGAGGAGGAGTAGGCGCTCTACAATGTAAATAATGGGCTCTGTCAGGCATATTGTGTGTAAGGGGGTTCTACCAGACATGTATATAAGGGGCCGCTCACTCCCAGCTGCTCCATAGAGTTCCGTACAGGTACAAGTGACCCATCTAAGGTGTCCAGTAATTAGGGGCGCCAAACTGAGATTTTTATCCTGCCCCCCCCAACTGAAAAACGTTCTGACGCCTCTGTTTGTGACGTCAAACCAGGAACGAAACTGACTGAACTGATCACAGTTGCCGAGTAAGTGTGGAGCTACTCAGAAACTGCTAAGAAGTGTCTATTCGCAATTCTGCTAATCTTTCGTTCGCAATTTTACTATGCTAAGATTCACTCCCAGTAGGCGGCGGCTTAGCGTGTGCAAAGCTGCTAAAAGCAGCTAGCGGGCGAACAACTCGGAATGACCACCATGGTGCCTTGCTTCACTCGCCACAGATTACTACTGTTCCCATTAGATTAGTGAAACTGATAGCTCAGAGGCACTGGCATATTTATAATGGGTGCAGTGTGTGTGGTGCACACAGGCCCTCGGGGGGCCCACACCGCACACCCTACACTCATACTCTGCACCCTAAATCACTGGGAAAAGGGCACAGCATGATTATCCCGGTGATTTGCGCATGCGCAGTAGGAAAATCACAGGGAAAATAGCCACCATGCTATTTTCCCTGTGATTTGCGCATGCGCTCTAGGCTCTGGGACAGCGCTAGGGTCCCAGGATCTTAGTTTTGTGCTGGCCATAGTCAGGGCCGGATTAACAATGGGGCGGGTGGAGCTGCAGCTCCTGGCCCCCCATGAAAATAGGCCCAGACGATGCTATTAAACATTGCTGACAAGAAAAAAATATATTTTTCTGTCATCAGTGGCCGTCTGAAGCCCTGGCCACCCCTCTCCTAGCAGCCTTCACCCCACTCCGTGCCCACATACACTATAGCGGCACCGGCATATATGTTTTACATGCACTGCAGCCAGCATAGTAGTGCACTCCCTGTGCCTTTTTGCCGGAACCAGTGCTAAGAGCAGAGGCAGGCTGTGGGCGGATCAAAACAGGAGGAGGCAGTCTAGCCCCTCCCTGCCACTTACGTTTTCTCAGTGTCCTTTTACCGCCTCCTCGCAGAAGCTGCTGTTGCCGGGGCTCACCGTCACGATCTAGGGACCGGCCCCGGCGTGAAAACTGCAGGGAGATCCGCTGTTGCCGCCGCCACCGCCGCCAATGACAGCAGGTACCTGCAACTGCAGAAGGTCACCTGTACGGGGTGAGGTAGGAAGGAGACACTGCTAGCTGTACGGGGTGAGATAGGAAGGAGGCACTGATGGCTGTATGGGGGATGGAGAACAGAGGTACACAGTGCCACCTGTACGTGGGGTGGGGTTGGGGACAGGAGGTACACCTGATGCCTGTACTGAAGGGGAGGGGGGGGGGTAAGGCATTCCTTTCTCAGCCCTCTCTCACACACTTCTCGTGTCTCTCGTCTTCCCCTTTTCTGTGTGTGCCAATCTCTGCCCCCCCTCTCCCTGTCTGTCTCCCGCCTTCTCTTTGTCACCCCTTCTCTCTCTCTCTGTCTCCCCCTTTTTCATCTCTCTCTCTCCCTCTCTGTGTCTCCCCCCTTCTCTCTCTGTATCCCTCCTCTCGCTCTGTCTCCCCCTTCACTCACTCTCTCTCTATGCCTCACCACTTCTGCCCCTCCCTCTCTCTCCCTCTCTATGCCTCTCCCCTTCTGCCCCTCCCTCTCTCTCCCTCTCTATGCCTCTCCCCTTCTGCCCCTCCCTCTCTCTCTCTCCCACCCTTCTCTCTCTCCCTCTCTTTCTCTCTCTCTCCCTCTCTCCCTTCTATCTTACTGTGTCCCCCTTCTCACTTTCTGTCTCCAATCTTCTCTCTCTCTCTCCCTCCATTTCCCCCTTTCCCTCATCTCTCTCTATCTCCCCCCTTCTTTCTCTCTCTGTCTCCTTCCTTATCTCTCTTTCTCCCCCTTCCCTCCTTCTCTCTGTCTCCCCCTTGTCCTTCTCTTTCTCTCCTCATTCTCTCTCTCTCCCCCTTCTCTCTCCCCTTCTCTCTCTCTCTTCCTCCTCTCACTCTCTCTGTCTCCCCCTTCTCACTTTCTCTCTCACATTTCGATCTTTCTTTCTCTCTCTCTCCCCCTCTCCCTTCTCGCTTGCTCTCGCTCTCTGTCTCCCACTCCTCTCTCTCACTCCGTCTCCCCTTCTCTCTCTCTCTCTCCCTCCATTTCCCCCTTTCCCTCATCTCTCTCTATCTCCCCCCTTCTTTCTCTCTCTGTCTCCTTCCTTATCTCTCTGTTTTCCCCTTCCCTCCTTCTCTCTGTCTCCCCCTTGTCCTTCTCTCTCTGTCTCCTCATACTCTCTCCCTGTCTCCCCCCTTCTCTCTCTCTCTCTCTCTCTCTCCCTTCTCTCTCTCTCCCCCCTTCTCTCTCTCTCTCCCCTTTCTGTCTCTCTCTCCCCCTTCTCTCTCTCTCCCCCTTCTCTCTCTCCCCCTTCTCTCTCTCTCCCCCCTTCTCTCTCTCTCCCCCTTCTCTCTCCCCCTTTTCTCTCTCTCTCCCCCCTACTCTCTCTCTCTCTTCCTCCTCTCACTCTCTCTGTGTCTCCCCCCTTCTTGCTCTCTCACCTTTAGATCTTTCTCTCTCTCCCCCTCTCCCTTCTCGCTTGCTCTCGCTCTCTGTCTCCCACTCTTCTCTCTCTCACTCTGTCTCCCCTTCTCTCTCTCTCTCTCTCTCTCTCTCTCTCCCCTTCTCGCTCTCTATCTCCCACCCTTCTATTTCTTTCTTTGTTTCCCACCCTCTTTCTCTCTTTTGTCTCCCCCTTTCTCTGTGTGTGGGTGTGTCACCCACCCTTCTTTCTCTCTGTCTACCCCTTTCTCTCTCTCACTCTTACACTTCTCGCGCTCTCTGTGCCCCTTCCCCCCTTCTCTCTCTCCCCTTTCCCTAATGTAAGTATGCCAGATAGGGTTAGGGTTAGGCTGCATGTGGGGAGAGTTAAGGTTAGGCTGAGGGAGGGTTAGGGAGAAAGTAAGGGGTTGAATTAGTTTACATACCAAGAAGTGTTGGGATTCTGACTGTTGGGATGCCACTGTCGGTATTCTGACCACCGGCATCCTCACGGTCGAATCCCGTACCCAACCCATAAAGGGGCACATATATGCATATGCACATACAGACATACAGAAGCACATACAGTCAGGGGCACATACGGACATGTTGCACGGGGGTAGGTGCGACGAGGGGGTGGATCCCAGTGGCGGTAGTGATGGGCGGAGGTGCATGCGATGTACTCAATTATTGAATTGCGAATTTGGCCGACATTATCACACTACATACGCGTCATCAGATGTGGATGGTGATAAATCGGCCCCATAGCCACATACACAGGCATAGGAACATATGGACATAGGGGAGCACATATGGACATAATGACACTGCCGCAAAACTGGCAACACCCTCTGGTGGCACACAATAGGCCCTTCAGCAATTTCAGCTCCAGGCCTATGTGGACCTTAATCTGGCACTGGCCATAGTAACCCCAGCCAATACAAAGATGGTATTTTTGCTGTAAGTATACTGTAGTTAAGATGTACAATTCCTTACATATAAATACTATCTTAACTGCCCTTGCTTCACTACAGAATTTCAAGTATTTCCATGTGTATAACTTTCATTTTGAAGGACTTCCTGGTAAACTAATAAGACTTACAACAGGACCTGCTGCATCTGCTGCTGCCAATCTTTGTCTGGCCGCACCACTGGGTGGGCCTTCCCCGGATTGATGCTGTCAAAAGGCTGGCGCTGAGGAGAATAATCCACCTCCTTCTCTCCCCTGCCTTGGATGCTGCCCTGCTCAGTGCTGCAAATGCTGGGACGAAAGACCAAGCTCCACCCGATGTTAAATATGTATTGTTTGCAGGGATAGGCTGACTCTATTCCAAAGGGCCCTAAGTCTCCTTGCTTTGCTTCTCATTCTACTTAGGGCTCCTCCTTTGAAGTAAAACGATAAAGATTTTGCACAACACTTATGGTCACTGGGAGAGCTGTTGGTACCCTTTGCACAGGAAATAAGCAGTTGCTGACTATCAAGCTTTCCTTTAATGCATTTAAAATATCTATGTCTCCTTTCCTCCTATTGCTCTCTGAGAGGTTTGACAATGTTTAATTCAAGTGACAGGTAACCTCTGATAATTGAGACACTATCCTCTCCTGACTGGAAATAGGTTGGTTAAGTACTTATATCTGAAATCTATATATATAAAAGACACATTTGCAGTAACTGACTCATACCACTGACTCATCACAAAATTTCCTGAACCATAAGGCTGCACTTCCTTGCCAGTGGCAGTTTTAGAGCAGTCCATTATTCAAATAGGGGAACCACACTCTGCGATGTTTGACAGTGTTTAGGGATGGCAGTTGATGTGGGTCCGCTATTTCAATAATGGAGTGCTCTGCAACTGCCACTGCAAGGATGTCCAGGAACAGGGCATTGTGTTCTCCCCCGTCCGTGACTAGGTATCGCTGGCGCCATGCATTCCTTATAGCCCCGGTTAGGTGGGCTGTCTTAACTCTCTTCTGTGAGGGGGGTATTATCTCACCCCTTTTAACCCCTTTGTGGGTGGAATTTTTAAAAATCCCTTCTTAGTGGGTGCCTATGTCACAAATGCAAGCTACTGTCCAAATTTCAAGTTCCTAGTCCTTATGGTTAAGGAGATTTTGTGATGAGTCAGTGGTATTTGCCTTTTATATATATAGATAATGAACTGAGGAAAGTATATAGTATTGAACAGGTTAGTGAACCAGTTGAGGTTTAATGCTAGCAACAGTCAAATATAATGAATACTCAGTCCATTGTTAGGGATTGCTGCAGACCAGCAAAATTAAAATATCCAGGGTCAGGGTAGGCAAAAAGCAAGGGAGATCCAAAACTTGCAAAGATCGGGACAGGCTCCTTTATATAGGTTCTCTCTAGTTTATAACTGTTAAGCATCTAGCGATGTTTACTTAATTTCTAAGCAACCTGACTAGAGTGCTTAGATATTAAGAACATATCGCTCCGTATGTAGGGGAGCCGGCGACAGCAATGCACGACCCCGCGTGTCGCTATCGCCGGCTCTAGATTTGACATGCATGCATGCCAAGTCTAGTAGATCGCTCATTTCACCTCTGGGTGAAATGAGCAGCCCCCCTGTCACCCCCCATCCTCCCTCGCTCAGCACACATCGCGCTGTGCTGGGCGGTAGAGGGGGGGGAGATGTGTGCTGAGCGGTCTCTGTGATAGATCGCTCAGCACACATCTCCGGGAGAAATGGAGAAATCTCCTGTGTGTACCCACCTTTAGACATATTGTAACAACTAATCTAATCTAAATTTGTGCTCCTCAATTACGCCTACTCTATAGATATGCTTCATCTGACATTTGTGCAGGTAAATTAGGAACAATGCTTTTTTCTGGAAAAAAAAGTTTATTATGCATAGCATATAATTAAATTGTTTAAATGAACTATTTATTCTTTATTACATTTTATCCTGATGTGGTTGAATCAGTGGAGAGCATGTTATTCACTTTAATTATAAATATTTTTTCTTCTCGAGGTCCCTGGCACGTAAATTTATTTTCATGAGTTTGTCCTCAATCCAGCATAATGCATTTTTTTGCTCTTAAGCTTTCCAAATGTGGAACAAAAATATATAACAGCTGAAATTATGTATAAATATAACAATTATGGGTTTTTTTTTTCATCGGAGCTAATATAATGCAAAAAGATAGTGAAGGACGAGCTCTACCAGAATGCAGAAATAAATCTTGACAGCAGAATTTAGAATAGAAATGTTTACTCTGGATGCATGTAAAGTGTAGTGAGTGGTAGCTAGAACTTTACAATGCTGAAGTGTAGTGCGGAGGAAGCTACAACTGAATGGAAAGTGATGAATACATACAGCTTTTGCTGGATGTATAAAAAGATATCCTTCAGCTTAATTTTATATAAAATTATAGTATATAATATATAAGTATATAAAGTATATATATATATATAGATAGATATTAGAGATGTGCAGCGGACACTTTTCGGGTTTTGGTTTTGGATCTGGATCTCCGCTCGTGTTTTGAATCTGGATTGGTTTTGCCAAAACCACCCTTTCGGGTTTTGGTTTTGGATCTGGATTTTTTTGGAAGAAAAAAAACATAAAAACAGCTAAAATCTCAGAATTTGGGGGTATTTTTGAATCTAAGTTGAAAAAACTCTTGCGCTATAGTTATATAATTACAAGATATGGCTGACAAGAATGACAAACTCCTGATAAATTCAAAATATATTTACTATTGTATAAATTAACATATAATAAAACAAGACCGGTCTTTAAAACATCAAAAAATAATAACAAATATGTATACTTTCTAATACATGGAGGTGGACTTAAGCATACTCTGTGCACAGACGTGTAAAAAAACAAGCTCTATAGCTATATGGCTTAATGAGGTCAAAGAATGTTTTGAATCAAGTGTGGCTGCTGGTAAGACCCATATATTAATTGTTCCCAATGGATAGTCACTTTGTATCAAAGATCTTTATGATGTGAAGATCCAACATGTAACAATAGAATGGATATGAGCTTTTTGTAACCGGAAACTTTACGTGAGATGTGAGCAAGTGGTATCAGCACAAATGCATCCCGACGACCACCGCAGTGGCTTGGAGCTGCGGGAAATAAAGGCACCTGCAATGGCGCCCGCTGTGATTTAACCTGCTCGGTCGCGATGCTCCACGAGTATCCACCTCTACGTGCCGTTTGCAGGCACCGGTCAGCGGCTCCTCTTTGTATGAAAACAAATTCCAGGCAGAAGAATGCTGCAGCCAGTTCGTGATATGGGTCTAACTTCAGCTGGGGTCCAACAGAATCAACTTCTGACGCGTTTCGCTCCTCCCACAGGGTCTTCCTCGCCAAGTTCTCCAAATCATAGCTAGCTACAAACATACCACCTCCTTCTTTGATGACTTGTCACATTATGAGAAGAGGCAAGAGGAAGAGGACAGTGTCCAGAAGGTGATTAAAAATTAGAGAGGCACACGCAGTCAGGAGCAACATACAGGCTTTCACCTCCACTCCTATATTGGTGTGGAATGGAAAGGACTTTAACCAAACAAATATATAATTTAGAGATGAGCGCCTGAAATTTTTCGGGTTTTGTGTTTTGGTTTTGGGTTCGGTTCCGCGGCCGTGTTTTGGGTTCGACCGCGTTTTGGCTAAACCTCACCGAATTTTTTTTGTCGGATTCGGGTGTGTTTTGGATTCGGGTGTTTTTTTCAAAAAACACTAAAAAACAGCTTAAATCATAGAATTTGGGGGTCATTTTGATCCCAAAGTATTATTAACCTCAAAAACCATAATTTACACTCATTTTCAGTCTATTCTGAATACCTCACACCTCACAATATTATTTTTAGTCCTAAAATTTGCACCGAGGTCGCTGTGTGAGTAAGATAAGCGACCCTAGTGGCCGACACAAACACCGGGCCCATCTAGGAGTGGCACTGCAGTGTCACGCAGGATGTCCCTTCCAAAAAACCCTCCCCAAACAGCACATGACGCAAAGAAAAAAAGAGGCGCAATGAGGTAGCTGTGTGAGTAAGATTAGCGACCCTAGTGGCCGACACAAACACCGGGCCCATCTAGGAGTGTCACTGCAGTGTCACGCAGGATGGCCCTTCCAAAAAACCCTCCCCAAACAGCACATGACGCAAAGAAAAAAAGAGGCGCAATGAGGTAGCTGTGTGAGTAAGATTAGCGACCCTAGTGGCCGACACAAACACCGGGCCCATCTAGGAGTGGCACTGCAGTGTCACGCAGGATGGCCCTTCCAAAAAACCCTCCCCAAACAGCACATGACGCAAAGAAAAAAAGAGGCGCAATGAGGTAGCTGTGTGAGTAAGATTAGCGACCCTAGTGGCCGACACAAACACCGGGCCCATCTAGGAGTGGCACTGCAGTGTCACGCAGGATGTCCCTTCCAAAAAACCCTCCCCAAACAGCACATGACGCAAAGAAAAAAAGAGGCGCAATGAGGTAGCTGTGTGAGTAAGATTAGCGACCCTAGTGGCCGACACAAACACCGGGCCCATCTAGGAGTGGCACTGCAGTGTCACGCAGGATGTCCCTTCCAAAAAACCCTCCCCAAACAGCACATGACGCAAAGAAAAAAAGAGGCGCAATGAGGTAGCTGTGTGAGTAAGATTAGCGACCCTAGTGGCCGACACAAACACCGGGCCCATCTAGGAGTGGCACTGCAGTGTCACGCAGGATGTCCCTTCCAAAAAACCCTCCCCAAACAGCACATGACGCAAAGAAAAAAAGAGGCGCAATGAGGTAGCTGACTGTGTGAGTAAGATTAGCGACCCTAGTGGCCGACACAAACACCGGGCCCATCTAGGAGTGGCACTGCAGTGTCACGCAGGATGTCCCTTCCAAAAAAACCCTCCCCAATCAGCACATGATGCAAAGAAAAAGAAAAGAAAAAAGAGGTGCAAGATGGAATTGTCCTTGGGCCCTCCCACCCACCCTTATGTTGTATAAACAAAACAGGACATGCACACTTTAACCAACCCATCATTTCAGTGACAGGGTCTGCCACACGACTGTGACTGATATGACGGGTTGGTTTGGACCCCCCCCAAAAAAGAAGCAATTAATCTCTCCTTGCACAAACTGGCTCTACAGAGGCAAGATGTCCACCTCATCTTCACCCTCCGATATATCACCGTGTACATCCCCCTCCTCACAGATTATCAATTCGTCCCCACTGGAATCCACCATCTCAGCTCCCTGTGTACTTTGTGGAGGCAATTGCTGCTGGTCAATGTCTCCGCGGAGGAATTGATTATAATTCATTTTAATGAACATCATCTTCTCCACATTTTCTGGATGTAACCTCGTACGCCGATTGCTGACAAGGTGAGCGGCGGCACTAAACACTCTTTCGGAGTACACACTTGTGGGAGGGCAACTTAGGTAGAATAAAGCCAGTTTGTGCAAGGGCCTCCAAATTGCCTCTTTTTCCTGCCAGTATAAGTACGGACTGTGTGACGTGCCTACTTGGATGCGGTCACTCATATAATCCTCCACCATTCTATCAATGTTGAGAGAATCATATGCAGTGACAGTAGACGACATGTCCGTAATCGTTGTCAGGTCCTTCAGTCCGGACCAGATGTCAGCATCAGCAGTCGCTCCAGACTGCCCTGCATCACCGCCAGCGGGTGGGCTCGGAATTCTGAGCCTTTTCCTCGCACCCCCAGTTGCGGGAGAATGTGAAGGAGGAGATGTTGACAGGTCGCGTTCCGCTTGACTTGACAATTTTGTCACCAGCAGGTCTTTCAACCCCAGCAGACCTGTGTCTGCCGGAAAGAGAGATCCAAGGTAGGCTTTAAATCTAGGATCGAGCACGGTGGCCAAAATGTAGTGCTCTGATTTCAACAGATTGACCACCCGTGAATCCTTGTTAAGCGAATTAAGGGCTGCATCCACAAGTCCCACATGCCTAGCGGAATCGCTCCCTTTTAGCTCCTTCTTCAATGCCTCCAGCTTCTTCTGCAAAAGCCTGATGAGGGGAATGACCTGACTCAGGCTGGCAGTGTCTGAACTGACTTCACGTGTGGCAAGTTCAAAGGGCATCAGAACCTTGCACAACGTTGAAATCATTCTCCACTGCACTTGAGACAGGTGCATTCCACCTACTATATCGTGCTCAATTGTATAGGCTTGAATGGCCTTTTGCTGCTCCTCCAACCTCTGAAGCATATAGAGGGTTGAATTCCACCTCGTTACCACTTCTTGCTTCAGATGATGGCAGGGCAGGTTCAGTAGTTTTTGGTGGTGCTCCAGTCTTCTGTACGTGGTGCCTGTACGCCGAAAGTGTCCCGCAATTTTTCTGGCCACCGACAGCATCTCTTGCACGCCCCTGTCGTTTTTTAAAAAATTCTGCACCACCAAATTCAAGGTATGTGCAAAACATGGGACGTGCTGGAATTTGCCCATATTTAATGCACACACAATATTGCTGGCGTTGTCCGATGCCACAAATCCACAGGAGAGTCCAATTGGGGTAAGCCATTCCGCGATGATCTTCCTCAGTTGCCGTAAGAGGTTTTCAGCTGTGTGCGTATTCTGGAAAGCGGTGATACAAAGCGTAGCCTGCCTAGGAAAGAGTTGGCGTTTGCGAGATGCTGCTACTGGTGCCGCCGCTGCTGTTCTTGCGGCGGGAGTCCATACATCTACCCAGTGGGCTGTCACAGTCATATAGTCCTGACCCTGCCCTGCTCCACTTGTCCACATGTCCGTGGTTAAGTGGACATTGGGTACAACTGCATTTTTTAGGACACTGGTGAGTCTTTTTCTGACGTCCGTGTACATTCTCGGTATCGCCTGCCTAGAGAAGTGGAACCTAGATGGTATTTGGTAACGGGGGCACACTGCCTCAATAAATTGTCTAGTTCCCTGTGAACTAACGGCGGATACCGGACGCACGTCTAACACTAACATAGTTGTCAAGGACTCAGTTATCCGCTTTGCAGTAGGATGACTGCTGTGATATTTCATCTTCCTCGCAAAGGACTGTTGAACAGTCAATTGCTTACTGGAAGTAGTACAAGTGGGCTTACGACTTCCCCTCTGGGATGACCATCGACTCCCAGCGGCAACAACAGCAGCGCCAGCAGCAGTAGGCGTTACACGCAAGGATGCATCGGAGGAATCCCAGGCAGGAGAGGACTCGTCAGACTTGCCAGTGACATGGCCTGCAGGACTATTGGCATTCCTGGGGAAGGAGGAAATTGACACTGAGGGAGTTGGTGGGGTGGTTTGCGTGAGCTTGGTTACAAGAGGAAGGGATTTACTGGTCAGTGGACTGCTTCCGCTGTCACCCAAAGTTTTTGAACTTGTCACTGACTTATTATGAATGCGCTGCAGGTGACGTATAAGGGAGGATGTTCCGAGGTGGTTAACGTCCTTACCCCTACTTATTACAGCTTGACAAAGGGAACACACGGCTTGACACCTGTTGTCCGCATTTCTGGTGAAATACCTCCACACCGAAGAGCTGATTTTTTTGGTATTTTCACCTGGCATGTCAACGGCCATATTCCTCCCACGGACAACAGGTGTCTCCCCGGGTGCCTGACTTAAACAAACCACCTCACCATCAGAATCCTCCTGGTCAATTTCCTCCCCAGCGCCAGCAACACCCATATCCTCCTCATCCTGGTGTACTTCAACACTGACATCTTCAATCTGACTATCAGGAACTGGACTGCGGGTGCTCCTTCCAGCACTTGCAGGGGGCGTGCAAATGGTGGAAGGCGCATGCTCTTCACGTCCAGTGTTGGGAAGGTCAGGCATCGCAACCGACACAATTGGACTCTCCTTGTGGATTTGGGATTTCAAAGAACGCACAGTTCTTTGCGGTGCTTTTGCCAGCTTGAGTCTTTTCAGTTTTCTAGCGAGAGGCTGAGTGCTTCCATCCTCATGTGAAGCTGAACCACTAGCCATGAACATAGGCCAGGGCCTCAGCCGTTCCTTGCCACTCCGTGTGGTAAATGGCATATTGGCAAGTTTACGCTTCTCCTCCGACAATTTTATTTTAGGTTTTGGAGTCCTTTTTTTACTGATATTTGGTGTTTTGGTTTTGACATGCTCTGTACTATGCCATTGGGCATCGGCCTTGGCAGACGACGTTGCTGGCATTTCATCGTCTCGGCCATGACTAGTGGCAGCAGCTTCAGCACGAGGTGGAAGTGGATCTTGATCTTTCCCTAATTTTGGAACCTCAACATTTTTGTTCTCCATATTTTAATAGGCACAACTAAAAGGCACCTCAGGTAAACAATGGAGATGGATGGATTGGATACTAGTATACAATTATGGACGGGCTGCCGAGTGCCGACACAGAGGTAGCCACAGCCGTGAACTACCGCACTGTACTGTGTCTGCTGCTAATATATAGACTGGTTGATAAAGAGATAGTATACTCGTAACTAGTATGTATGTATAAAGAAAGAAAAAAAAACCACGGTTAGGTGATATATACAATTATGGACGGGCTGCCGAGTGCCGACACAGAGGTAGCCACAGCCGTGAACTACCGCACTGTACTGTGTCTGCTGCTAATATATAGACTGGTTGATAAAGAGATAGTATACTCGTAACTAGTATGTATGTATAAAGAAAGAAAAAAAAACCACGGTTAGGTGGTATATACAATTATGGACGGGCTGCCGAGTGCCGACACAGAGGTAGCCACAGCCGTGAACTACCGCACTGTACTGTGTCTGCTGCTAATATATAGACTGGTTGATAAAGAGATAGTATACTCGTAACTAGTATGTATGTATAAAGAAAGAAAAAAAAACCACGGTTAGGTGGTATATACAATTATGGACGGGCTGCCGAGTGCCGACACAGAGGTAGCCACAGCCGTGAACTACCGCACTGTACTGTGTCTGCTGCTAATATATAGACTGGTTGATAAAGAGATAGTATACTCGTAACTAGTATGTATGTATAAAGAAAGAAAAAAAAACCACGGTTAGGTGGTATATACAATTATGGACGGGCTGCCGAGTGCCGACACAGAGGTAGCCACAGCCGTGAACTACCGCACTGTACTGTGTCTGCTGCTAATATATAGACTGGTTGATAAAGAGATAGTATACTCGTAACTAGTATGTATGTATAAAGAAAGAAAAAAAAACCACGGTTAGGTGGTATATACAATTATGGACGGGCTGCCGAGTGCCGACACAGAGGTAGCCACAGCCGTGAACTACCGCACTGTACTGTGTCTGCTGCTAATATATAGACTGGTTGATAAAGAGATAGTATACTCGTAACTAGTATGTATGTATAAAGAAAGAAAAAAAAACCACGGTTAGGTGGTATATACAATTATGGACGGGCTGCCGAGTGCCGACACAGAGGTAGCCACAGCCGTGAACTACCGCACTGTACTGTGTCTGCTGCTAATATATAGACTGGTTGATAAAGAGATAGTATACTCGTAACTAGTATGTATGTATAAAGAAAGAAAAAAAAACCACGGTTAGGTGGTATATACAATTATGGACGGGCTGCCGAGTGCCGACACAGAGGTAGCCACAGCCGTGAACTACCGCACTGTACTGTGTCTGCTGCTAATATATAGACTGGTTGATAAAGAGATAGTATACTCGTAACTAGTATGTATGTATAAAGAAAGAAAAAAAAACCACGGTTAGGTGGTATATACAATTATGGACGGGCTGCCGAGTGCCGACACAGAGGTAGCCACAGCCGTGAACTACCGCACTGTACTGTGTCTGCTGCTAATATATAGACTGGTTGATAAAGAGATAGTATACTCGTAACTAGTATGTATGTATAAAGAAAGGAAAAAAACCACGGTTAGGTGGTATATACAATTATGGACGGGCTGCCGAGTGCCGACACAGAGGTAGCCACAGCCATGAACTACCGCACTGTACTGTGTCTGCTGCTAATATATAGACTGGTTGATAAAGAGATAGTATACTCGTAACTAGTATGTATGTATAAAGAAAGAAAAAAAAACCACGGTTAGGTGGTATATACAATTATGGACGGGCTGCCGAGTGCCGACACAGAGGTAGCCACAGCCGTGAACTACCGCACTGTACTGTGTCTGCTGCTAATATATAGACTGGTTGATAAAGAGATAGTATACTCGTAACTAGTATGTATGTATAAAGAAAGAAAAAAAAACCACGGTTAGGTGGTATATACAATTATGGACGGGCTGCCGAGTGCCGACACAGAGGTAGCCACAGCCGTGAACTACCGCACTGTACTGTGTCTGCTGCTAATATATAGACTGGTTGATAAAGAGATAGTATACTCGTAACTAGTATGTATGTATAAAGAAAGAAAAAAAAACCACGGTTAGGTGGTATATACAATTATGGACGGGCTGCCGAGTGCCGACACAGAGGTAGCCACAGCCGTGAACTACCGCACTGTACTGTGTCTGCTGCTAATATATAGACTGGTTGATAAAGAGATAGTATACTCGTAACTAGTATGCATGTATAAAGAAAGAAAAAAAAACCACGGTTAGGTGGTATATACAATTATGGACGGGCTGCCGAGTGCCGACACAGAGGTAGCCACAGCCGTGAACTACCGCACTGTACTGTGTCTGCTGCTAATATAGACTGGTTGATAAAGAGATAGTATACTACTAATATTATATACTGGTGGTCAGGTCACTGGTCACTAGTCACACTGGCAGTGGCACTCCTGCAGCAAAAGTGTGCACTGTTTAATTTTAATATAATATTATGTACTCCTGGCTCCTGCTATAACCTATAACTGGCACTGCAGTAGTGCTCCCCAGTCTCCCCCACAATTATAAGCTGTGTGAGCTGAGCAGTCAGACAGATATATAATATATATATAGATGATGCAGCACACTGGCCTGAGCCTGAGCAGTGCACACAGATATGGTATGTGACTGACTGAGTCACTGTGTGTATCGCTTTTTTCAGGCAGAGAACGGATATATTAAATAAACTGCACTGTGTGTCTGGTGGTCACTCACTATATAATATATTATGTACTCCTGGCTCCTGCTATAACCTATAACTGGCACTGCAGTAGTGCTCCCCAGTCTCCCCCACAATTATAAGCTGTGTGAGCTGAGCAGTCAGACAGATATATATAATATTATATATAGATAATAGATAATGCAGCACACTGGCCTGAGCCTGAGCAGTGCACACAGATATGGTATGTGACTGAGTCACTGTGTGCTGTGTATCGCTTTTTTCAGGCAGAGAACGGATTATAAATAAAAGTGGTGGTCACTGGTCACTATCAGCAAAACTCTGCACTGTACTGAGTACTCCTAATGCTCCCCAAAATTAGTAAATCAAGTATCTCTCTAATCTATTCTAAACGGAGAGGACGCCAGCCACGTCCTCTCCCTATCAATCTCAATGCACGTGTGAAAATGGCGGCGACGCGGGCTCCTTATATAGAATCCGAGTCTCGCGATAGAATCCGAGCCTCGCGAGAATCCGACAGCGTCATGATGACGTTCGGGCGCGCTCGGGTTAACCGAGCAAGGCGGGAAGATCCGAGTGGCTCGGACCCGTGAAAAAAAACATGAAGTTCTGGCGGGTTCGGATTCAGAGAAACCGAACCCGCTCATCTCTAATATAATTACCACATTACTAGACAAACTGAAAAACTAGGGGCCAAAGCCTCCAAATTTGTACCCCCTTCTCCATTTTCAGGGATTAAGATAATATCGGATTTAATGCTGGTATGCAAATAAACTGGTGTATACCACAGGATCAAGATAGTATATTTTCCCCTCCACGGAGTCTGGAGACTTATTTTGTGAAAATCTCGTGGGTTTCTTTTTCCATTTTTTGGAGTATTTTTATTTGCATATTTTGTGGCAGATGCCTTATTTTCGTTTTTCACAGCTCCCAGTTACACGCATGTGAGCATACCTATGTGTCCCAGTTACACGCATGTGAGCATACCTGTGTGTCAGGAATCAGCATTCAGTGATGTCTCACTTACCGGCACGCTGGTGTGCAGGCCTCCGGAGGTCACGGCCCCAGTTTGCGGCTGTATGAACATCCTGTCTGCAGAGCGCAGTATCCACTATCGTGGTGAACCCCTGAAGTCCATTCTGCAGGTGCCCTCCTGTGTACCGGCCATCTGTACAACATGGGCGCCGCCATGACACTTGCGGTCAGCTGACCGGAGAGCACCCAATCCTGCGCTGTGTTTGCTCACATGATCCAAGTATCCAATGACTGCCGACCAGGGGGTATAAGTCCAGAGCATCAGCTCAGTCTCACCACCTTGAACAATGCGTTGCATTGCTGCATAGTGTCTCCTGGTTCCAGTTTCCAATCTCCAGTTTCCAGTCTCCAGTTCCAATCTCCAGTTTCCAGTCTTCAATCTCCTGTTTCCAGCGATCTCCTACTTCTGGCATCTTCAGTGATCTCCCGGTACCAGTATTCTCGTGGAACTACAGGTCCCAGCTATTACTTCAGCTTCAACTTCTGCTACAGTCAGCCTTCACCTTTTGCAGTAAGAGACTTTCTTCAGGTGCTATTCATTATCTTCACCTGTGTATGGTTAACTTGCATTCAGCATTGTGCTATGGCATCTGGCACTTAATACAACCACTCTATAAGTGTTTCAAGTTGTCTCCTGTTTAACCTTGCTTGGTTGTGGACTTTGCATAACAAACTGACTGTGTGAAGTATTGTTGCTGGTTCCCAGACCAACTGTGGGAATGATCAACATCTGATTTCTATACTGGTTTCCAGACTAGTTCATTGCCTGTATTTCATTGCCTAATTACTGCACTGGGTTCCAGACCAGCTAAATACCTGTGACTGTTTATTCATCGTTGTCAGCATTTCTTGTACCATCCATCTCAAGTTATCCTCTGCTTCAATTACTGTACATACTCGTGAGCATTTAATAAACATCATTGCGCATATGCGCAGGAATCTTACCGTCTCCTCAGTTTCTTCATCGCACCACCACTGACCCACTAGTGCCCCCTCCGGGGACAGACATAACTACAGATCTGACAGTTTGTCCAAGGTCCATGGACCCGGATAGTGGTCAGAGTGTGGGAGCAGAGGCTCTTCAGAACTTAGTGTTATGACTCGATGGTACAGAGGCTGCACAACAGCAGATCATACAGTTTTTATAAGGGATGTCTTCCCGGTTGGATACCTTACAACAATCTTTGCCAAGTTCTATTGTTCCAGCTGCACCATCGACTCCAGCTCCAGTTTCCAGTGCCACAGTTTCAGGCTCTCCAGCTGCTACTGGTTTAGAATCTCATCTCCATCTCCCTACACCAGAGGTTCTCAAACTCGGTCCTCGGGGGCACACACAGTGCATGTTTTGCAGGTAACCCTGCAGGTGCACAGGTGTATTAATTACTCACTGACACATTTTAAAAGGTCCACAGGTGGAGCTAATTATTTCACTTGCGACTCTGTGAGGAGACCTGCAAAACATGCACTGTGTGTGCCCCCGAGGACCGAGTTTGAGAACCTCTGTCCTACACCAAGTCAATTTGATGGCAATCCTAAAACCTGCCGTGGATTCCTGAACCAGTGTGAAGTTCACTTCGAATTACTGCCGCACAACTTCCTGACGCCCAGAACCAAAGTTGCATACATTGTGTCTCTCCTGACTGGTCCTACCTTGAATTGGGTTTCCCCGTTATGGGAGCGAACAGATTCACTGCTAAACAACTACACAGAGTTTGTAGCTGCAGTCAAACGTATCTTTGAACCTGGGCATGCAACTTCGGCTTCCTCTGATATCCCCCAGATTCGCCAGGAAACACGCACTGTGGGACAGTATGTCATCCAGTTCCAGACATTGGCTTCAGAGGTTGAGTGGAACAATCAAGCGTTGGTCGCTGCATTCTGGCACGGTCTCTCTGATCGTATAAAATATGAACTGGCCACCCGAGATCTCCCAGTGCAATTAGAATCTTTAATTTCCTTATGTGTTAAGTTGGATCTGCGTTTATGCGAAAGAATAAGAGAACGTTCTCATGGTGATCCTCGCAAGCACCGAGTTATGCCTCAAGTACAATCTTTTCCCTCTACTTCAGATGAGCCTATGCAAGTGAATAGGTCCTGCTTAACTCCTGAGGAGCGGTCAAGAACATTACGGGAAAGACTATGTCTATACTGTGCTACTGCTGGTCACATGATTGGTTCCTGTCCGTTGCGTTCGGGAAATGCCAGGTCCTAACTTGCAAGGGAGGAGTCAAGTTAGGAACCTTATCCAAAGCTCCTTCTTCTCGAGAACTTATCTTACCAGTAACTTTGGAAACAGAGTGGATTACATGCCTTCCCAGCTTTAATTGACTGTGGTGCTGCTGGGAACTTTATTACACAGGCTGCAGTTGACAAGATCCGTCTTTCTGTCTCAAGGTTGTCTCGCCCAATCTATATTACTGCAGTGGACGGTAGCCGTATTGCTGAGGGGTCCATCAGTCTGCAAACTAAACCCGTGGTCCTAGAGGTGGGCTTTCTTCATTCGCAGCTCATTGAACTTTTGGTCATTCCTAAAGCCACCTACGAGATCGTGTTGGGTATGCCTTGGCTTCAACTTCATAACCCTCAAATCAACTGGTCTACACTACAACTCACAGCATGGAGTTCCTCCTGTTTCCATTCCTGTTTAGCTCAAGTTCGTCCCAAGAGGTCTTCGGAGTTGAAACCCCAGTTTGAAATTCCTAAGGCCTACAAAGAATTTATTGATGTCTTCATTGAAAAGGCCGCTGATGTTCTACCTCCCCATCGGAAGTGGGATTGTCCCATTGATCTGATCCTGGGGAGAATGCCTTCTAGAGGACGAAATATCCTCTTTCCGTTCCTGAAACTCAAGCCATGAGTGAATGTATAAAAGAGAATCTACAGAAAGGATCTTCATCTCCAGCAGGGACAGGGTTTTTCTTTGTGAAAAGAAAGACGGAGGATTACATCCCTGCATTGATTATAGAGCATTAAATTAAATTACCATCACAAACAGCTACCCCTTACCGTTAATCACGGAACTGTTTGACAGAATTAAAGGAGCCAGTATCTTTTACCAAGTTAGATCTTCGTGGGGCACATAATCTCATTAGAATACAGAGTGGCGATGAGTGGAAGACAGCTTTTAACACCAGTGATGCCCTTCGGATTAAGCAATGCCCCAGCTGTGTTTCAGAACTTTGTCAATGAAATATTTCGAGATATTCTGTATAAATACGTGGTAGTTTATCTTTGCAACATTCTGATTTTCTCCCAAGATCTAGCCTCTCATCGTCAACAAGTAAAAGAGGTTCTTCAACGCCTATGACAGAATCATCTTTATGGGAAGTTGTCTAAGTGTACCTTTGAAGCTCCTTCGATGCCCTTCTTTGGGTATATAATTTCTGGTTCAGATCTTCGATTGGATCCTGTTAAATTGGAAGCAATAGAGAACTGGTCTGTTCCTACATCGCTCAAGTCTGTTCAACGTTTTATTGGCTTCGCTAATCATTATAGAAAAATCATTAGAGGGTTCTCTACCCTGATAGCCCCAATTACTTGTCTTACACGGAAAGGCGCAAATCCTTCTCAGTGGTCAGAAGAAGCTCTGGCTGCTTTTCAAAAAATTAAACAAGCCTTCATTTCAGCTCCTGTGTTACAGCAACCAGATATCAACAGACCCTTCTAGTTGGTATGTGGATGCCTCAACAGTTGGCGTTGGCACAGTATTGTCCCAAACCAGCGACGATGGTAAGACTCACTCTTGTGGGTTTTTCACCCGTAGATTTCTGCCTGCTGAGATAAACTACGCCATCGGTGACCAGGAGCTTCTGGCAATTAAACTGGCCCTGGAAGAGTGGAGGTACCTTTTGGAGGGTGCAAAGTTTCCTATTACCATCTTCACCGACCATAAGAATCTTCTTTATTTGAAAGCAGCGCAGTGTTTGAATCCTCGTCAAGTAAGGTGGGCTTTATTCTTCTCTCGTTTAATTTTAAGTTACAGTTCCGCCCTGGTTCTCAGAATGTTAAGGCAGATGCCTTGTCACGCTCCATGAGTTCCATGGAGGAATCTTCTGAACAAGAATCTCATCCAGTTCTCGATCCAGTAGTGTTTGCTTCCACAGAAGTGTCAACTGTTCCGCCTCCCGGCAAGAAATTTGTTTCTTCTGAGCTCCGCCCGAATCTTCTGTTGTGGGCTCATATTTCTAAGTTTACCGGACATCCTGGGGTCCTAAAGACTTATAAGTTTTTGTCTCAATCCTATTGGTGGCCTAATATGAAAGCTGATATTCAGGATTTCGTGGATTCATGTCCCAAGTGTGCCCAGCACAAAGTTCCTCGTCAGTCTCCTGCTGGTCAACTGTTACCTAATTCTATACCAAGTCGTCCCTGGTCTCACCTATCAATGAATTTCATCTCAGACTTACCTTCCTCCAAAGGGTATGATACCATCTGGGTAGTGGTTGACAGGTTCTCAGAGATGGCCCATTTTGTTCCACTCATTGGGTTGCCTTCTGCTCCAAAGCTCGCACAAATATTCCTATGTGAAATCTTCAGGTTACATGGACTCCCAAGGGATATTATATCTGACCGTGGTGTCCAGTTTGTGGCAAGATTTTGGAAGGCCTTATTTTCTGCATTACAAGTCAAACTCAAATTCTTAAGGGTAAACCAGGAGCTTGAAACTTTTTTGAGACTTTATATTTCTTCATCACAGGACGACTGGGTAGATTTATTGCCTTGGGAAGAGTTTGCTCATAACTTCCGCTACCATACAGCCACCAATACTACTCCTTTCTTTGCAGTTTACGGTCAACATCCCAGAGTTCCAGATTTCCAAGATCTTCCAGTTGTCGATGTGCCTGCAGCCACTTCAGTTCTTCAGCAGTTCTCTCAGGTTTGGGCAAAAAATTAATCGTTCTCTCAAGAAAGCATCTCGACAGTACAAGGTCTTTGCTGATCGGAAAAGACGAGCAGTTCCCAATTAAAGCCAGGTGATAAAGTCTGGTAATCTACTCGTAATCTCCACCTTAGAGTTCCCTCTATGAAGTTTTCTCCGTGGTTTATTGGTCCGTTTCCAGTTGAACGAGTGATTAACCCAGTGGCTTATAAAATGAAATTGCCTCCTTATTTCAAAATCCCAAACTCATTTCATATTTCTCTCCTTAGACCCTTGATTCTTAACCGTTTTCAGAAAGCTCTTCCAGCAGCTCCAAGAATCAAAACTCATCGGGGTGTTGAGTATGAGGTTGAGAAGATCCTGGATTCACGTTGTCAGTATGGTCGTCTACAGTACCTGATTGACTGGTCCGGGTATGGTCCTGAGGAGAGGAGTTGGGTTAACGACACTGATGTCCATGCTCCACGGTTAGTCCAAACTTTTCATAGACTGTTTCCTTCCAAGCCTCGTGGGTGTTCGGTGCCCACCCATAAAAGGGGGGGTACTGTCAGGAATCAGCATTCAGTGATGTCTCACTTACTGGCGCGCTGGTGTGCAGGCCTCCGGAGGTCACGGCCCCAGTTTGTGGCTGTATGATCATCCTGTCTGCAGAGCGCAGTATACACTATTGTGGTGAACCCCTGAGGTCCATTCTGCAGGTGCCCTCCTGTGTACCGGCCATCTGTACAACATGGGCGCCGCAATGACACTTGCGGTCAGCTGACCAGAGAGCACCCAATCCTACGCTGTGTTTGCTCACATGATCCAAGTATCCAATGACTGCCGACCAGGGGGTATAAGTCCAGAGCATCGGCTCAGTCTCACCACCTTGGAAAACGCGTTGCATTGCTGCATAGCGTCTCCTGGTTCCAGTTTCCAGTCTCCAGTTCCAGTGTCCAGTTTCCAGTCTCCAGTCTTCAATCTCCAGTTTCCAGCGATCTCCTACTTCTGGCATCTTCAGTGATCTCCCAGTTCCAGTATTCTCGTGGAACTACAGGTCCCAGCTATTACTTCAGCTTCAACTCCTGCTACAGTCAGCCTCCACCTTTTGCAGTAAGAGACTTTCTTCAGGTGCTATATGTGTTTCAAGTTGTCTTAGGGGAGAGCTGCTAGTGAAATGTGTCGAGAAGAGGGCTTAGATAATAAGAGGAAAGAGGGCCCTGCTCTGAAGAGCTAACATTCTAGTGGGAAGGGTCGACAGACAGATGACATGAGGTGCAATCAAGCGGGAGGTAGCCTGATGGCAGTATGTAAGCAAAGCTGAGATGTTCAAGGCATGAGGCAGGGGGATGGAGGAGCAGCCTCAGGACTCAGTTATGCATCGGGAGGGTATGCGTTGGTGAATAGGTGGGTTTTCAGTGCCATTTGAAGCTTTGCACTAGCAGGATGCATGGTCAGAGATGGATGTTCTTTTATAATGTAAAGTACATAAAAGGATTATCAGAATATAAAGAGTAAGAAGGTCTGTCAGGATTCAAAGTGAAAAGTTCCAATGGGTTGCATAATATGGACATACGGACAAGCTGCACCAGTGTTAGTGACTGATAAGACAAAGTATAGTCACATGAGAACCAGGTAGTGGTGAATATATACACCTACGGTGGAGTGTAATGTGCAGCAGAATGTGGTATGGTGGCATTTGAAATGTACAGAGTAATTTGGTGCATTGGTAGACAAAGTGTAGAGAATTATATGCTTCAAAGAGATGTTGTTACTTTTCCCTTGCCTCGCTCAGTAGCTTGGTGCTTGGAGCTGCTTCACTCTCTCATAAGTGCTGTGTAGCATTATATTGAAGAGCTGAACAGAGTTCTCCAGCATTAAGTCCATGTTGATAGGCAAAAAATTACAGGCTCCACTGTAAAGTGCACCGGGGGTGACTCAGAGACCGCTACTGTGAAATGATCAGGGCCGGACTGGCCATCTGGCACTTCTGGCAAATGCCAGAAGGGCCGATGGCCACGTGGGCCGGTCCAGCGCTCACTGATACACGCTGCCGCTCAGTCCGGCGGCAGCGTGTCTCAGCTGTCAGGAGAGGAGAGCGCCCGCCAGCGCGGCTGTGTCTGGCGCGGCGACGTATAGCGGACTTCAAACCAGCCACCGGTTCGTGAGCTAATCAGAGCTCGCGGACCGGCAGCCAATCAGAAGCCGCCGGTCCGCGAGCTCTGATTGGCTCACGAACCGGCGGCTGGTTTGAACGAAGTCCGCTATACGCTGCCGCGCCAGACACAGCCGCGCTGACGGGCGCTCTCCTCTCCTGACTCACCCGTCCCTCACAGCTGGAGCCCGGAGGAGAAGCAGCAGCAGCAGTAGCAGTGGTAAGCAGCTGCAGCACTGGCTGCTGTGGGGGTAATTGTATACCTGGCACTGTGGGGGCAATTGTTTACCTGGCACTGTGGGGGCATTTGTATACCTGGCACTGTGGGGGCATTTGTATACCTGGCACTGTGGGGGCATTTGTATACCTGGCATTGTGGGGGCATTTGTATACCTGGCACTGTGGGGGCATTTGTTTACCTGGCACTGTGGGGCATTTGTATACCTGGCACTGTGGGGGTATTTGTATACCTGGCACTGTGGGGCATTTGTATACCTGGCACTGTGGGGCATTTGTGTACCTGGCACTGTGGGGGCATTTGTGTACCTGGCACTGTGGGGGCATTTGTGTACCTGGCACTGTGGGGGCATTTGTGTACCTGGCACTGTGGGGGCATTTGTATACCTGGCACTGTGGGGGCATTTGTATACCTGGCACTGTGGGGGTATTTGTATACCTGGCACTTTGGGGGCATTTGTATACCTGGCACTGTGGGGGCAATTGTGGATCTGGCACTGCACTATTGGGGGCATATAATGTAAATTTCGGCTCATACCGTGTGCTATAATGTAAATTTCGGCTCATACCGGGTGCTATAATGTGAATTTTGGCTCATACTGTGTGTTATTATGTGAAAGAGGCACCAGTACTAGATAGTATAAGGGGTCCTACTATTGTGGTGCATAATGCGTATAAGGGGTGTATGGTGTGGTAAACTACACTGAAGGCCACGACCCCCTTTTGAGTGACCACGCCCCCTTTTCTGGAGCGCGCTCGCTTAATTACAAAGTTCACATTTCCATACCCCCACTTAAAAATTTCCACTTCAACCACTGGTTGTGTGTATTTTAATAGAGAATGATGTACGCTTGTATGTTGTTAGAATATTAATTATATTTGTAAGAGCATAGACTAATAAGTGGGAGGAGTCAGGAATAGTAAGGGGAGGAGTCACAGAGGTGGGCCTGTGTGCTTCAAAAATGCCAGAGCCTATTTTTAGTCCCAGTCCGGCCCTGGAAATGATGCTAATGCTGCAGCTGATGAGCTGTCTATGGAGATGCCCACCAGCTGCAGTTCTAATACGCTGCAAAGGTGCACCAGTGCATGGATATCAGCCGCACCATTGAACTTCTGAGCAATCCCTACGGATACTTAGATTGTCTGATGGGATTTGGCTTCCAGTGTTAGGGGAACTGTCAGTCACGGACACCGTCGTGCCCCTGACACGCCTGCCGACACCTGCTGATTCATGCCACCCCTCCTGTCACTGTCCCAGAGTGCACATCGGAACTGATTGGATCTCCATACAGATGTGAACTGCATCTGATGGCAGTGATCACTGGGACGCATGTGCAGTCCATACATGCTTAGAAGTAAAACATCAGGCACTTGTGCCAAATATTTTACTTGCGTCCACATCTGAATCAGGTCTACAGTGAGACAAGTTCTAGCCATATGCAAATCATGCAAAGTGTAAAGAGGAACCAGCTGTATAGGGATGTAAAACTAACAGTGGGATCATTCCCAGATAGATGAAAAGCACATATTGTGTAATTCTCCACTGAAGTGTGCAGAAGAATTTCCAACCAGATATACAATGAATGGAGCTACAAGCTCATTTATGATGTAACATTTACAGTGGGATGTGCTTCAGTGAAATGTAAACTGTACAGACGAATGAGTTCCAATGGAATAGAAAGTGTTTAGAGGAAGAAGCTCCAGCTGAATGTAAAGTATATAGAGGAAAACTCAGCTCCAACAGACTGTAAAGTGTATGGAAGAATGAGATCTGACATATTGTAAGGTGTACACTTAATGAGCCCAGACACCTGCATTTTTAGTTGGTAGTAAATGTCTTTTTTAGGATTTGAAGTGTGAATTGTGACATAACAGATCAGATTCATTCTAATTTGTGTATTGAGGTATTCATTTTTTTTTTTATTTCTGCTTGCCATTAAAAGGACTAATGAAAGTAGACTGAATAACAGGAATTCATCCTTTCCATTTTGATCATAGTAGTAGATGGACAGGAAAACTGTGTGTTTGTACGCTATTGGCGAGACGGAAACACAAGCTGAAACACTGGAAGAAATAGATATGTTTACACATAGAAACTGGCTCTTGGACAGCTCGGGACTGGCACAAACAGACAGAGTGGCTCACACACACTAGTTCACAGAAATAGTACTAGCATGCAGAGATATGCAGGATGGCATAATTATACCCACTCTAATATATATATATATATATATATATATATATATATGTATGTGTGTAGCTACCTGGTAACCTATTATACAGAAAGGTATAACAGCCGGAATAAGGGGTGTATTCAATTAGGGGTGGTATTCATGTGACCGGCGGTCGGGAGACCGACGGTCACATGACCTCCACCAGCATCCCGACCCCCACTATCCCGATGGTCGGCCTGCCGACCAACAGGGACTGTTTCCACTCGTGGGTGTCCACGACACCCATAGAGTGGGAATAGAACCCGTGGCGACCGTAGGTCGCCACCGAGCCCGCAGCGTGGCGAGCGCAGCGAGCCCGCAAAGGGGCTTGCTGCACTCACCCCTCCCCGCCGGGATCCCAGCGTCGGTATACTACACCCTTCAATTAGGTATGTTTTTTCACCTACAGTAGGTGAAAAAAACTGTACTTTTCTCTATTTTTTTATGGCGAATGGGAATTCACCCTATTCAATAGCAGGGCAGTTTTTTTGCCTAGGCGAAGATTCAGCAGGAGCGAAAAACATGTGGATCAGAAAATCCATGTGTTTTCACACCTGTAAAAATGCGGGCCATTTTTAACGATTTTGAGGTATTTTTCGACAATCCCTTTTCGCTAAAATAAAAAGTGAAAAGAGATTGTCGAAAATGCCTTAAAAATGGGCGAAAACGGCTTGCAATTGAATATGCAGGGGGGTGAATTCAATAGCTTTGAAATTATCGGAGCTAATTGAATACCCCCTAAGTCAATACGTGCTGCTGTGATGAGCCTAATATGCAAAAAGGCCTGATCCATGATCCGCTCCAACTGTCACTGAAAAAACTTTCCCATCAATTATTTATGAGCAGAATGCAAGGAATATTTACTTTTTTTTAATTGTAATCTAGCATATTTCTGCATTTGCTGTAAATTTAGGTAAAAAGCTTATATTAGAAAAACCTAGATTCCCAAACCTTGGGGGTGCTTTGGATGTTTGGGACTAAATGCAGATCTCCGCCTGTACAGTATTTACAGTTGCCAGTACCTATGCGGCTACACCACACCCATGCATTAGCTTGTGAAAGTAGCTGCTTTCTTGATTAGCATGCATTTGCACCGGCTTTTTTCCTTGACGATACACATGCACATCTGGTTTTCAAATATGCTTACACACCCACAACACACAACAACACTTCTTAAGGTGCATAGTCTTTGCCCAGCGTGTATGCACAGCGATGATCGTTAACATCGCTGGCAGGAAAATAGCTCAGTGCATACACACTGAGCTATTTTCCCTGTGCCAGCGATGTCTACAGGGGTGTGAAGCACTTTCCACAGTAGGAGACTGGCGATGGCTAACGATGATGCGGGAGTGCGCATCAGCGCTCATCGCTAGCCCATACACACGGGACGAGTTTGAGCTCCAAATCGCCCAGTGTGTATGGCCCATAAAACCAGGTGCCCATTGCCACCCAGATAGTCCTATTCAGCCACAAGTGGCTGCACTGCCAGAGAGAGAGGAGGGGTTACTCAATAAATGCATTATATGAACAATTTCTAATGTATTAAAGGTTTACACAAACGTAAAGTGTATGTTCCTGTTCAGCCAGTTAATGTTCCCTCTCTGCCACACTCAATAAGCTTAAAGTAAGTCTTACACAGCTAAAAAACATCATCACAAAGAATGGCTTGCTACATTATTATAATATTTGGCTCATGCTCCTCATCAATTCTAACATTTCCAGTTTTCACATGAGAAACTGCTAATATCATCCTGAAATATGTTTCTTTTAAATAAAGGATATTATAGTGGCAAAATTGTCACAAAACTTGTCACCAAAATATCAATATCTATTATTATTATCTAAATGACATGGCAAAAGTTAAGGAAAGAAAAAGTGCATTCTGGTTATGTTTTCAGAGGCAGAGATACTGTACATGGCAGAGAAGCTGTACTGGTAATCCAAGCAGAGGTGTTACTGTGTTTAGGACCCAGGAGTGAAAAACAATGCTCAGCTTCTGACTGTGAACTACAGTAACTGGTTGGCGGAAAGTTTCTTTTCAGCCCTCGGTAACTTACTCTCTTGTCACTGAGCACTCTTCTGAGGAATGTGAAACAAGTCTGCTCCAGTGACGTGCTGTGACGTCTATGGCTGGGGAGGCACTGGCCAGTATCACCCCACCCAAGGAGGTGGGGAAATAATGTGGTGATCCGCGATTGGGAGAAATTAATACATTTATGTATTTATCAAGCAAATCCAGTAATTTTGTAGTGTAAGAGGTGGCATAGATGTGCAAAAAAAACGCACATGTACGATCAAATTCTTTGGCATGTGGGAGGACACCCAGCACAGGGCTAGGCCGCCCTGCATTCCGGCAGCCAGCAGATGACGCACGGCAGAGCTATTCAATTGTAGCTTGTTCGGGCGCAATCGGCTGCCGGCGCATTGATCTTAGCTCATACTCTACCGGGGGGGGGGGGGCGAGCTAAAATGTGCAAAAAGTGACCTATTTCAGCGCTCAAACGGGTCATTTGAATTGTGCCCTGCGATCAAGCGTGCAACACAATTGAATTCCCCCATTGTGTTAAATGCAGTAATAGTGGAAATTGCCAGACCTTCATGCAGTGATAAAACAGAATAAAACCAAATAACATGTACATGCACACACAGGTATACTGAATATATTATATATAATGTCTATACAGTATCTCACTTTAGATAGAGTGCATGAGCATCACAGTCACTGATGGAAGATAAGGAATAGAGAGCTTTAACTCTGTCACGTTGTGACTTTTCTGCACAGCTCTGAAACACTGTTGGCACATCATAGAAGATGTGTGGGAGTGCCCAGTCTGGACACCGGTATTGCATGTTAGGAAAAGTTAGGGTGAGTGACGGCAGGCATAGAGAGGATAGAGCCGCTTGTCAACACAAATCCACGGAGCAGTAGGTGGGGGGGGCTCAGATACTTACACAGACCACTGAAGATCACCGTCGACGCCGAGTCACCAGAGCCCACTGCAGAAGGCCACCAGGATCATGCGACTATCGGACGGGCAGCGTTATGGTCCGAGATGTCTACAGGGGTGCGGGTAAGACCTGGAGCTGTGCCAGGGGGAGCCACCATTAGCTGAGCTCTACCAATGGCACGTAGGGCTGCCATCAGAAACTGTGGGGCCCGGGATTGACAAAATAGACAGGGCCCCCCTCCTGGAGAGGGGGGGGAAGGAAGAGATCTGTGGATATTATGGGTGGAGCTACAATGGGGGTGGGGGCATATATAATGGAGGGAAGGGGGAACATCCAGGGATAAGTGGGGGCATATATAATGGGGGGAAGGGGAACAACCCAGAGATAAGTGGTAGAACACATTGGTGGGGGTCAAAGGGTTCTCATAGACATAGTGGCAGGAATAAGGTATAAGGGGAGACAAGGGAGAAATAGGGTGAGATAGAGGTAAGAATTAGGGAGCAGGTAAGAGAAGAAGGGTGAGTATGGTATAATGAGGTCAGCAGTCTGTATCGGAAGTACAGTAGTATGAGAGTACAGGGTGAGGTGGGGCAGGGCTGAGGGAACATAATGCAAATTGTCAGCTCACCTCCAGGATGGCAGTATCAGCAGCTTCACAGCTGGGGCGGTCAGTGTTAGTCACTGAGGCACGGCTCTGGTCCCTGTCTGTGTATCCTGGGAGCCTGTGTGCTACTGCAGCCTGAGCCTTCCCATCAAAACCACTGGCGGAGCTGTTTGCCGATGCGGCGGTTGGGGCAGGCGGATGCTGTGTCTTCCTTGATGTCTCACCCAGCATCGCTCTCGCAGCCAAGGTGAGACTGATAGCGGCCAGCGGCGCTTCAAACGTGGAGCCAGCCGTAGGCCAATCTTGATTGGCTGGAGGTCCGTGAGCTCCACTTGGCCCCACCCCCAGCTCTGTCATTGCGGCAGAAGTACTACTGCCTCAACTGCAATGTTTTTCAATGGGCTTTTCCTGCCCGCGTCCGTGGCCCCGCCCCCCGCCTCAGATAGTTTATAATTGTCAGTTTGAGGCAGCGCTCTCGCTGCCTCCCGTACAGATTTAGCTAGGGTTTCACTGCAAAACGGAGACTAATACAAAGAAAAGTATATATAACACTGAATCTGTGTTATAAATATGAACTTTGTATTATTCTAATCGTCGAAACAGAATATGACAGGGGAGGCACTGCCTCCCCTGACTGCACGTCCCTGGTCTGCTCCCATTTTTCCCACTTATTGTCCATCATGGGATGACATAAACTATGATTTATAAATACAGTTGCAGAAAATATTTTTATTTTAGTCCAGGCTTCTGCAGTTAGAATATAAATGGGAAAAATAAACAATATTAGCTTAACCTGAGTAAAGTAGGTCATGTTGGAAGGTATGTCTCTGAAATTACTGCTCTCAGGAGGTTATTGCACTTAGTTGCTATACAATCTATACCTGATTTCTGTATTTATTTTGCTGCTAAAACATGCCATCATGTGCCCCAATCATGGTTGTGACGCCGACACCTGCATAGGCAAACGCGGGGGGGGGGGGGGGCCTGTGGTAGGGGACAGGATTTGGTTCTGTTTGTGCAGTGCCACACGCTAGCCCAGGGAGACAGAGGGAGATTAGGGTGGTAAATGTAAGCATATCAAGGTTTGAATCTCTGGCTCAAATTATGACAATAGCAATAATATATATTACAATTACTAGAGCTGCCACCACATCATGCAGTTTAAAAAACATGACCAGTGGCAGCAGCATCTTCTACCAAGTTTGCTGTTTGTGTGGATCTGAGTCCTCAATCAGTGCACTAGACCAGAGAGTAACTACCAGGAAGAAGAAACAGGAGCCTTACCATGAGGTGGGAGAATGTGTGCTTAGAAAGTGCAGTATTCTGCATATATATATATATATATATATATATATATAGTGTTAAATATTAATACTGTTTTTCATACAGTATGCAGTGTATAAAAAGACCAATGTTTACATTAATGTCCAGGGTCATTACTGGGTTCTTCTACTGCTCCCCCAGACTCCCTCACTTGCGCCAGTGTTCTACAGAGTGGGATACTATGGACTGCATTTGGAAACCCCCCTCTAGAAATCCTGCGTTTGCCACTGACCTGGCAGAGCAGGAGCTGTATGTATTGAACTTGACTTTTCTTTATCACTTTAAACAACATAAAAATTAGAGGACTAAAGACGGGATCCGGTCAACATACCGGCACCCGGCACTCAGGATGCTGACAGTTAGGAATACTGACGCCGGAATCCCGACATTGGTCAGAAGACCGATGCTGGGATCCTGACATTTATTTTTTATCTTTTTCCTGTAATGTTCTAATTTGGTCAAACTGATGTAAACAAACAATTTTCCTTTCAGCTGCACTTGTCTCGTAGTAACAAAACCAATGTAGCTAGTGGTTGAGAATAGTGACCTCCCCTGTCAGAACAATACACAGTTATGTCTTCAAGGACGAGGCTGGGTGGAGAGGAAATGAAGGGAACGTAAGGTCTCTGCTAGATCCTAGAAAAGAATTAATGATCAAATGGTCTATGGGAAGCCATTCTTCAGTCATCTAAGTTATGTGGCATATTGAAAAACTGTACTGTTACACATCTGAAGGAATTTAATTTGAATCTTCTACTTGTCAGATTTATTTTTAGTATGAATAAAATCCTGACACTAAATGGATGTGTTAGGAAGCAATACAATAATGTTCTCTGTAGTTTCTATATAATGAAGCATAGGCACCTGACATTTTTTTCATATACCATGGTATCTAGAGATGCACAAAGGGCTTGAATCTTTTGGAACAATTTATTAGTTGTGTAGGATCTGTTCATTTAAATAATTGCTAATATGTCACATCTGCTACATTACTATCGATCGTATCATTCCAACACACAATCTTGCTGAACTTGTCTACAGGTCTCTATGCACTGCCTACATATCTACAAGAAAAGATTGCCCAGTAAAGTTATACCACCTCCCTTTCACTTACACTTGCATAGTAACTTCTTTTAATTTGTCGTACAACTTTTTAATGATTTTGCTTGCTGTGGAATAAGCTATCATGTACAAACGTTAGCTTTTAATAAATATGGGATACAGTTGTGGTTTCTAATTAGTATGTGGGTACAGAGTGAAAGACTGGGTTCAGTATTATATATATGCTCGTAATGGGGATTGGTTTTGAATTTACTTCCTGTTCTCAATGTAAAGTGAGTTTACATTATATTCAATTTAAGAAAATTTAGAGCAGACAAGGTCCTGAAACATGCAGATGATCAACTGTTGCCAAATTACATTACTCACTGTTTTCAATTGGTAAATTATTAGGGAGGTTTTTAGTTAAGCAGGTCACAAACTTATGGGTTCAAACATAGCAAAACAGTACATGTAGCCTTCACTTAAAATATTACTGCAACATTTAAAGACAATTTGTAATGTCATGAATAACTGGATTCTTGTCATGAGGTTAGAACCCTCCGATAGTAGTGCCCTTTAAGTGTCCTGTACTAGTCTACACTGTGGGTATAGTCCTTAGAGACACCAGCTTTGTCCTTCCTGTGTCTTTCTAAAAGAGCACTTAGCAAAAGGAAAACTTCTGATCTGATCATCATCACACCTCACCTTGACATGCACTAAAAGGACCATTCTAGTGTATACTAATTAATGGAAGTTCTCCCATGACCTTCAGAGACTTGAGATATATAAAAACTGCAGAGAAACCCTGCTTGATATAATCACTTGATAACTGCACGCTGACTTATAACTGTGCAGTAGTGGCTTGTTAACTCTGTGCTATATTTATAAAATGGATGGCTTAAAATGGCGTTCAATCCAGAGAAGGTGTCATAAAATACGTTGAATATTCTGTTCCCTTCACTAATCATCACAGTGACATTACTAATGCTGAGCATACACTATACAATTATCTGACAGGTCGGCGGATCGCCCAGGTAATTGTACAGTGAAGGAATACAGATATCGTGGCCATATACACAGTGTATGGACATGGTATCTGCTGGTTTTAGCATCTCAGATAAAATGTCTGTTGGTCTGACAGACACTGAATCTGACAGTGTACGCCTAGCATAAGCAGTCTAGAATCCATCCCAGGGCAGGAGTGACACATTATTTTGAAGAGAGGCCAGTGCTTCAGCAGATACAGTTACATATATCTGCATAGCAGTACAGGTGCATGCCAATGCTTCATGCAGCTATGCACCGCTCCGGTACTGTAGATGCATCTGAGCTGCAAGGTGGCTATGAGAAAGATGATATATGATTAGATATAATTACCACTGATTATTCAACCGACTAACTTGTCTAAGGGGTGTATTCAGTAATTGTGGGAAGCTGCCGTCTTACTTATTTTATTTATTACCAGTTATTTATATAGCGCACACATATTCCGCAGCGCATTACGATGAGAATATTTGGCCAATCACATCAGTCCCTGCCCCAGTGTAGCTTACAATCTATATTCTCTACCACACGTACATGCACACACATTCACGCTAAGGTTAAATTGTAGGGAGCCAATTAACCAACCAGTGTATTTTTGTATTGCGGGAGGAAACCGGAGTACCCGGAGGAAACCCACGCAAGCACAGGGAGAATATACAAACTGCATACAGTTAGGGCCATGGTGGGAATCGGACCCATGATCTCAGTGCTATGAGGCAGTAATGCTAACCATTACACCGACTGTGCTGCCCTTGTCGGAGTGGCGTTAGCTTCCGACAGGTTTAGGTTGGAAGGGGTTCTGACCTATTCAATGCCGGCTGATTTTTTCTGACAAGTCGGAAATTCCCGATTTGTCGGAATCCACGTTGGCTGTTGGAAGCGCGGACAAACCCAACAGGTTTTAGCCTCGTTTCCGACAGTGTCAATCCGACTTTAGAGAAAGTCAGATTGCCATTGTTGGGAACGGGACAAACCTGTCGGGTTTGGCCCGGCACTGAATACTGACCTGTCGAATCCTTTCCATTGGAAAGGATCCGACAGGTATTGAATATGCCTCTAAGGCTAAGAATAGCTATCAAATCTCCTTGTTGGGTAGAGTTTTTGTATTTAAAATGTTACTAAATAAAATTATTTATATGTTTATAACAGTACTATGTATCCCTGTGCAGGAATACTTAGACAAGATGTATGGAAGGGTTGATATGTTCAGGTCCGGCTCTACCATTATGCAGCTTTAGGCGGCTGCCTAGGGGCGCCGGTCCCTAGGCAGCTGCTGAATTAATCTAACAAAAAACTGAAGGGTGCCTTTGTATGCGGCCTCACCTTTTACACTGCGTTGGCTGCTGTTGCGGGTCTAATCAGATGCAACCGCTGCTATCAGGCAGTACCACATAGTGTCTCAGCGCTTCCTCCGTGCTGACATATGTAACATCAAGTCATGTGAAGGCACATAGGAGGTGGATGTAACTATGGCTCCCAAGGGACGCCCCCATTGCCGCATTCACAGCCCCAGGGTCCTATACAATTTCTAACATGTCTACTAGTGTGTATACATAGGCAGAAAGAATGGTTATCAGTCAGCGAATTGAAAGTATATTGTGAACAAAGTCACTAAATGTTATGACTTTGGGGGTAATTCCAAGTTGATCGCAGCAGGACATTTTGTAGCAATTGGGCAAAACCATGTCCACTGCAGGGGATACAGATATAACATGTGCAGAGAGAGTTAGATTTGGGTGGGGTGTGTTCAATCTGTAATCTAATTTGCAGTGTAAAAATAAAGCAGCCAGTATTTACCCTGCACAGAAACAAAATAACCCACCCAAATCTGACTTTCTCTGCAAATGTTATATCTGTCCCCCTGCAGTGCACATGGGCCCTCATTCCGAGTTGATCGGTCGCAAGGCGAATTTAGCAGAGTTACACACGCTAAGCCGCTGCCTACTGGGAGTGAATCTTAGCTTCTTAAAATTGCGACCGATGTATTCGCAATATTGCGATTACTAACTACTTAGCAGTTTCAGAGTAGCTCCAGACTTACTCTGCCTGTGCGATCAGTTCAGTGCTTGTCGTTCCTGGTTGACGTCACAAACACACCCAGCGTTCGCCCAGGCACTCCCACCGTTTCTCCGGCCACTCCTGCGTTTTTTCCGGAAACGGTAGCGTTTTCAGCCACACGCCCCTGAAACGCCGTGTTTCCGCCCAGTAACACCCATTTCCTGTCAATCACATTACGATCGCCGGAGCGAAGAAAAAGCCGTGAGTAAAAATACTTTCTTCATAGTAAAGTTACTTGTCGCAGTGCGAACTTTGCGCATGCGTAGTAAGCGGATTTTCACTGCGATGCGATGAAAAAGAACGAGCGAACAACTCGGAATGAGGGCCATGGTTTTTCCAACTGCTAAAAAATTTCCTGCTGCGATCAACTTGGAATTACCCCCTTTGTTCACAATATGCTTTTTCACTTTAAAAGTCCCTGAGTGTTTTACCTTTTCTCTGTATATGTATAATGATGAAATTCACCCCAGCGCACCACGGCTAGAGATGAGCGCCGGAAATTTTTCGGGTTTTGTGTTTTGGTTTTGGGTTCGGTTCCGCGGCCGTGTTTTGGGTTCGACCGCGTTTTGGCAAAACCTAACCGAATTTTTTTTGTCGGATTCGGGTGTGTTTTGGATTCGGGTGTTTTTTTCCAAAAAACCTAAAAAACAGCTTAAATCATAGAATTTGGGGGTCATTTTGATCCCAAAGTATTATTAACCTCAAAAACCATCATTTCCACTCATTTTCAGTCTATTCTGAATACCTCACACCTCACAATATTATTTTTAGTCCTAAAATTTGCACCGAGGTCGCTGGATGACTAAGCTAAGCGACCCTAGTGGCCGACACAAACACCTGGCCCATCTAGGAGTGGCACTGCAGTGTCACGCAGGATGTCCCTTCCAAAAAACCCTCCCCAAACAGCACATGATGCAAAGAAAAAAAGAGGCGCAATGAGGTAGCTGTGTGAGTAAGATAAGCGACCCTAGTGGCCGACACAAACACCGGGCCCATCTAGGAGTGTCACTGCAGTGTCACGCAGGATGTCCCTTCCAAAAAACCCTCCCCAAACAGCACATGACGCAAAGAAAAAAAGAGGCGCAATGAGGTAGCTGTGTGAGTAAGATAAGCGACCCTAGTGGCCGACACAAACACCGGGCCCATCTAGGAGTGGCACTGCAGTGTCACGCAGGATGTCCCTTCCAAAAAACCCTCCCCAAACAGCACATGACGCAAAGAAAAAAAGAGGCGCAATGAGGTAGCTGTGTGAGTAAGATAAGTGACCCTAGTGGCCGACACAAACACCGGGCCCATCTAGGAGTGGCACTGCAGTGTCACGCAGGATGTCCCTTCCAAAAAACACTCCCCAAACAGCACATGACGCAAAGAAAAAAAGAGGCGCAATGAGGTAGCTGTGTGAGTAAGATAAGCGACCCTAGTGGCCGACACAAACACCGGGCCCATCTAGGAGTGGCACTGCAGTGTCACGCAGGATGTCCCTTCCAAAAAACCCTCCCCAAACAGCACATGACGCAAAGAAAAAAAGAGGCGCAATGAGGTAGCTGTGTGAGTAAGATAAGCGACCCTAGTGGCCAACACAAACACCGGGCCCATCTAGGAGTGGCACTGCAGTGTCACGCAGGATGTCCCTTCCAAAAAACCCTCCCCAAACAGCACATGACGCAAAGAAAAAAAGAGGCGCAATGAGGTAGCTGTGTGAGTAAGATAAGCGACCCTAGTGGCCGACACAAACACCGGGCCCATCTAGGAGTGTCATTGCAGTGTCACGCAGGATGTCCCTTCCAAAAAACCCTCCCCAAACAGCACATGACGCAAAGAAAAATTAAAGAAAAAAGAGGTGCAAGATGGAATTGTCCTTGGGCCCTCCCACCCACCCTTATGTTGTATAAACAGGACATGCACACTTTAACCAACCCATCATTTCAGTGACAGGGTCTGCCACACGACTGTGACTGATATGACGGGTTGGTTTGGACCCCCACCAAAAAAGAAGCAATTAATCTCTCCTTGCACAAACTGGCTCTACAGAGGCAAGATGTCCACCTCATCATCATCCTCCGATATATCACCGTGTACATCCCCCTCCTCACAGATTATCAATTCGTCCCCACTGGAATCCACCATCTCAGCTCCCTGTGTACTTTGTGGAGGCAATTGCTGCTGGTCAATGTCTCCGCGGAGGAATTGATTATAATTCATTTTAATGAACATCATCTTCTCCACATTTTCTGGATGTAACCTCGTACGCCGATTGCTGACAAGGTGAGCGGCGGCACTAAACACTCTTTCGGAGTACACACTTGTGGGAGGGCAACTTAGGTAGAATAAAGCCAGTTTGTGCAAGGGCCTCCAAATTGCCTCTTTTTCCTGCCAGTATAAGTACGGACTGTGTGACGTGCCTACTTGGATGCGGTCACTCATATAATCCTCCACCATTCTTTCAATGTTGAGAGAATCATATGCAGTGACAGTAGACGACATGTCCGTAATCGTTGTCAGGTCCTTCAGTCCGGACCAGATGTCAGCATCAGCAGTCGCTCCAGACTGCCCTGCATCACCGCCAGCGGGTGGGCTCAGAATTCTGAGCCTTTTCCTCGCACCCCCAGTTGCGGGAGAATGTGAAGGAGGAGATGTTGACAGGTCGCGTTCCGCTTGACTTGACAATTTTCTCACCAGCAGGTCTTTCAACCCCAGCAGACTTGTGTCTGCCGGAAAGAGAGATCCAAGGTAGGCTTTAAATCTAGGATCGAGCACGGTGGCCAAAATGTAGTGCTCTGATTTCAACAGATTGACCACCCGTGAATCCTTGTTAAGCGAATTAAGGGCTCCATCCTCAAGTCCCACATGCCTAGCGGAATCGCTCCGTGTTAGCTCCTCCTTCAATGTCTCCAGCTTCTTCTGCAAAAGCCTGATGAGGGGAATGACCTGACTCAGGCTGGCAGTGTCTGAACTGACTTCACGTGTGGCAAGTTCAAAGGGCATCAGAACCTTGCACAACGTTGAAATCATTCTCCACTGCGCTTGAGACAGGTGCATTCCACCTCCTACATCGTGCTCAATTGTATAGGCTTGAATGGCCTTTTGCTGCTCCTCCAACCTCTGAAGCATATAGAGGGTTGAATTCCACCTCGTTACCACTTCTTGCTTCAGATGATGGCAGGGCAGGTTCAGTAGTTTTTGGTGGTGCTCCAGTCTTCTGTACGTGGTGCCTGTACGCCGAAAGTGTCCCGCAATTCTTCTGGCCACCGACAGCATCTCTTGCACGCCCCTGTCGTTTTTTAAAAAATTCTGCACCATCAAATTCAAGGTATGTGCAAAACATGGGACGTGCTGGAATTTGCCCATATTTAATGCACACACAATATTGCTGGCGTTGTCCGATGCCACAAATCCACAGGAGAGTCCAATTGGGGTAAGCCATTCCGCGATGATCTTCCTCAGTTGCCGTAAGAGGTTTTCAGCTGTGTGCGTATTCTGGAAAGCGGTGATACAAAGCGTAGCCTGCCTAGGAAAGAGTTGGCATTTGCGAGATGCTGCTACTGGTGCCGCCGCTGCTGTTCTTGCGGCGGGAGTCCATACATCTACCCAGTGGGCTGTCACAGTCATATAGTCCTGACCCTGCCCTGCTCCACTTGTCCACATGTCCGTGGTTAAGTGGACATTGGGTACAACTGCATTTTTTAGGACACTGGTGAGTCTTTTTCTGACGTCCGTGTACATTCTCGGTATCGCCTGCCTAGAGAAGTGGAACCTAGATGGTATTTGGTAACGGGGGCACACTGCCTCAATAAATTGTCTAGTTCCCTGTGAACTAACGGCGGATACCGGACGCACGTCTAACACCAACATAGTTGTCAAGGCCTCAGTTATCCGCTTTGCAGCAGGATGACTGCTGTGATATTTCATCTTCCTCGCAAAGGACTGTTGGACAGTCAATTGCTTACTGGAAGTAGTACAAGTGGGCTTACGACTTCCCCTCTGGGATGACCATCGACTCCCAGCAGCAACAACAGCAGCGCCAGCAGCAGTAGGCGTTACACGCAAGGATGCATCGGAGGAATCCCAGGCAGGAGAGGACTCGTCAGAATTGCCAGTGACATGGCCTGCAGGACTATTGGCATTCCTGGGGAAGGAGGAAATTGACACTGAGGGAGTTGGTGGGGTGGTTTGCGTGAGCTTGGTTACAAGAGGAAGGGATTTACTGGTCAGTGGACTGCTTCCGCTGTCGCCCAAAGTTTTTGAACTTGTCACCGACTTATTATGAATGCGCTGCAGGTGACGTATAAGGGAGGATGTTCCGAGGTGGTTAACGTCCTTACCCCTACTTATTACAGCTTGACAAAGGCAACACACGGCTTGACACCTGTTGTCCGCTTTTCTGTTGAAATACCTCCACACTGAAGAGCTGATTTTTTTGGTATTTTCACCAGGCATGTCAACTGCCATATTCCTCCCACGGACAACAGGTGTCTCCCCGGGTGCCTGACTTAAACAAACCACCTCACCATCAGAATCCTCCTGGTCAATTTCCTCCCCAGCGCCAGCAACACCCATATCCTCCTCATCCTGGTTTACTTCAACACTGACATCTTCAATCTGACTATCAGGAACTGGACTGCGGGTGCTCCTTCCAGCACTTGCAGGGGGCGTGCAAATGGTGGAAGGCGCATGCTCTTCACCTCCAGTGTTGGGAAGGTCAGGCATCGCAACCGACACAATTGGACTCTCCTTGTGGATTTGGGATTTCGAAGAACGCACAGTTCTTTGCGGTGCTTTTGCCAGCTTGAGTCTTTTCAGTTTTCTAGCGAGAGGCTGAGTGCTTCCATCCTCATGTGAAGCTGAACCACTAGCCATGAACATAGGCCAGGGCCTCAGCCGTTCCTTGCCACTCCGTGTGGTAAATGGCATATTGGCAAGTTTACGCTTCTCCTCCGACAATTTTATTTTAGGTTTTGGAGTCCTTTTTTTACTGATATTTGGTGTTTTGGATTTGACATGCTCTGTACTATGACATTGGGCATCGGCCTTGGCAGACGACGTTGCTGGCATTTCATCGTCTCGGCCATGACTAGTGGCAGCAGCTTCAGCACGAGGTGGAAGTGGATCTTGATCTTTCCCTAATTTTGGAACCTCAACATTTTTGATCTCCATATTTTAATAGGCACAACTAAAAGGCACCTCAAGTAAACAATGGAGATGGATGGATACTAGTATACAATTATGGATGGACTGCCGAGTGCCGACACAGAGGTAGCTACAGCCGTGGACTACCGTACTGTACTGTGTCTGCTGCTAATATAGACTGGTTGATAATGAGATGTAGTATGTATAAAGAAGAAAGAAAAAAAAAACCACGGGTAGGTGGTATACAATTATGGATGGACTGCCGAGTGCCGACACAGAGGTAGCTACAGCCGTGGACTACCGTACTGTACTGTGTCTGCTGCTAATATAGACTGGATGATAATGAGATGTAGTATGTATAAAGAAGAAAGGAAAAAAAACCACGGGTAGGACTAGGTGGTATACAATTATGGATGGACTGCCGAGTGCCGACACAGAGGTAGCTACAGCCGTGGACTACCGTACTGTACTGTGTCTGCTGCTAATATAGACTGGTTGATAATGAGATGTAGTATGTATAAAGAAGAAAAAAAAAAAAAAACCACGGGTAGGTGGTATACAATTATGGATGGACTGCCGAGTGCCGACACAGAGGTAGCTACAGCCGTGGACTACCGTACTGTACTGTGTCTGCTGCTAATATAGACTGGATGATAATGAGATGTAGTATGTATAAAGAAGAAAGAAAAAAAAACCACGGGTAGGTGGTATACAATTATGGATGGACTGCCGAGTGCCGACACAGAGGTAGCTACAGCCGTGGACTACCGTACTGTACTGTGTCTGCTGCTAATATAGACTGGTTGATAATGAGATGTAGTATGTATAAAGAAGAAAGAAAAAAAAAAACCACGGGTAGGTGGTATACAATTATGGATGGACTGCCGAGTGCCAACACAGAGATAGCTACAGCCGTGGACTACCGTACTGTACTGTGTCTGCTGCTAATATAGACTGGATGATAATGAGATGTAGTATGTATAAAGAAGAAAGAAAAAAAAAACCACGGGTAGGTGGTATACAATTATGGATGGACTGCCGAGTGCCGACACAGAGGTAGCTACAGCCGTGGACTACCGTACTGTACTGTGTCTGCTGCTAATATAGACTGGATGATAATGAGATGTAGTATGTATAAAGAAGAAAGAAAAAAAAAACCACGGGTAGGTGGTATACAATTATGGATGGACTGCCGAGTGCCGACACAGAGGTAGCTACAGCCGTGGACTACCGTACTGTACTGTGTCTGCTGCTAATATAGACTGGATGATAATGAGATGTAGTATGTATAAAGAAGAAAGAAAAAAAAAAACCACGGGTAGGTGGTATACAATTATGGATGGACTGCCGAGTGCCGACACAGAGGTAGCTACAGCCGTGGACTACCGTACTGTGTCTGCTGCTAATATAGACTGGTTGATAATGAGATGTAGTATGTATAAAGAAGAAAGAAAAAAAAAACCACGGGTAGGTGGTATACAATTATGGATGGACTGCCGAGTGCCGACACAGAGGTAGCTACAGCCGTGGACTACCGTACTGTACTGTGTCTGCTGCTAATATAGACTGGTTGATAATGAGATGTAGTATGTATAAAGAAGAAAGAAAAAAAAAACCACGGGTAGGTGGTATACAATTATGGATGGACTGCCGAGTGCCGACACAGAGATAGCTACAGCCGTGGACTACCGTACTGTACTGTGTCTGCTGCTAATATAGACTGGATGATAATGAGATGTAGTATGTATAAAGAAGAAAAGAAAAAAAAACACGGGTAGGTGGTATACAATTATGGATGGACTGCCGAGTGCCGACACAGAGGTAGCTACAGCCGTGGACTACCGTACTGTACTGTGTCTGCTGCTAATATAGACTGGATGATAATGAGATGTAGTATGTATAAAGAAGAAAGAAAAAAAAAACCACGGGTAGGTGGTATACAATTATGGATGGACTGCCGAGTGCCGACACAGAGGTAGCTACAGCCGTGGACTACCGTACTGTACTGTGTCTGCTGCTAATATAGACTGGATGATAATGAGATGTAGTATGTATAAAGAAGAAAGAAAAAAAAAACCACGGGTAGGTGGTATACAATTATGGATGGACTGCCGAGTGCCGACACAGAGGTAGCTACAGCCGTGAACTACCGTACTGTGTCTGCTGCTAGTATAGACTGGATGATAAATAATGATATAAAAAATATATATATATCACTACTCCAGCCGGACAGGTATATATTATATAATGACGGACCTGCTGGACACTGTCTGTCAGCAGAATGAGTTTTTTAATTTTTATAGAATAAAAAAACACCACACAAGTCACACGACGAGTGTACTTTTTCAGGCAGACATTCAATCACAATATACTATACTGGTGGTCAGTGTGGTCAGGTCACTGGTCACAGTGGTCAGTGGTCAGTCACACTGGCAGTGGCACTCTGGCAGCAAAAGTGTGCACTGTTTAATATGTACTCCTGGCTCCTGCTATAACCTATAACTGCTCCCCAGTCTCCCCCACAATTAAGCTGTGTGAGCACAGTCAGATATTATACATAGATGATGCAGCACACTGGGCTGAGCACAGATATGGTATGTGAGTGTGACTGAGTCACTGTGTATCGTTTTTTTCAGGCAGAGAACAAGAACAGAACGGATTATTAAATAATAATAAATTATAAAACTGCACTGGTGGTCAGGTCACTGGTCATCAGTCACTAGTATAACTCCTCCTAAGCTCCAGTAAGTAAATGAAGTGTCTCACTCTCACTCTCCTATCTATTTTAATTTCTAAACGGAGAGGACGCCAGCCACGTCCTCTCCCTATCAATCTCAATGCACGTGTGAAAATGGCCGCGACGCGCGGCTCCTTATATAGAATCCGAGTCTCGCGATAGAATCCGAGCCTCGCGAGAATCCGACAGCGTGATGATGACGTTCGGGCGCGCTCGGGTTAACCGAGCAAGGCGGGAAGATCCGAGTCGCTCGGACCCGTGTAAAAAAACATGAAGTTCGGGCGGGTTCGGATTCAGAGAAACCGAACCCGCTCATCTCTAACCACGGCCACTTGCATCTCCCCTCTGAGAGGTGATGGGGTTTGCAGGTTAGTAGGCACTAAGCTGAAGTTTTGACTAGGGTGCAGGGAGACCTTGCAATGGCCCTGTATATGTTGACAGTCAAAATGTTGACATTCCTTGTGCGCACATGAGTCACACGCAATACCAATGTTCATGTAGTTCAGTTACTTTTTTTCTACTGCACATGTGCAAAAATCACTAGAAACTCCTACAGCTCATACATTACAGAGTATATGCACAAAGGTACTGTTGCAATTGAGATGTACAGTATCAGAAATGTCTAACTAATAAATTACCTGGTCCCAACGGAATTCACCCAAGGATTCTAATGGAGCTACACTCCGAACTAGCAATACCCCTATATTTGATTTTCAATTACTCACTTACAGCAGGCATGGTTCCAAAAGACTGGTGTATGGCGGAAGTAGTGCAGATATTTAAAAAGGGAAATAAATCTGAACCAGGTAATTATAGACCAGTAAGTCTTACATCTATAGTGGGCAAAGTATTGGAAGGTATCTTAAGGGATAGTATACAGGAGTTCCTTGAAGCCAATAAGGTTATTAATAAGAACCAACATGGATTTGTGAAGGACAGATCATGTCAAACTAACGTAATAGGCTTTTATGAAAACGTTAGTGAGAACCTAGATCAAGGTAAAGAGGTGGATGTAATCTTTTTAGACTTTGCTAAAGCTTTCGATACAGTACCTCACATGAGACCTATCTACAAATTAAGAGAACTTTGGCTAGGGAGCACATTATGGGTTAGAAATTGGTTGGATAATAGGGAGCAGCGAGTGGTGGTAAATGGGACTTTTTCAAAATGGTCTGAAGTACTAAGTGGTGTGCCACAAGGGTCTGTACTTGGACCACTACTGTTCAACATTTTAAATGATCTAGCAGTAGATGTAGAGAGCATAGTGTAAATTTTTGCAGACGTTACCAAACTGAGTTAGGTTATCAATTTGGAGGAGGATGCTGAGTATCTTCAGAATGACTTTTCTCTTACGTCCTAGAGGATGCTGGGGACTCCGTAAGGACCATGGGGATAGACGGGCTCCGCAGGAGACATGGGCACTTTAAGAAAGAACTTTAGGTATGGGTGTGCACTGACTCCTCCCTCTATGCCCCTCCTCCAGACCTCAGTTTACTACTGTGCCCAGAGGAGACTGGGTGCATTACAGGGAGCTCTCCTGAGTTTCCTGAAAGAAAGTATATTTGTGAGGTTTTTTATTTTCAGGGAGCCTGCTGGCAACAGACTCCCTGCATCGAGGGACTGAGGGGAGAGAAACATACCTGCTTTAATGTTAGGCTCTGTTTCTTAGGCTACTGGATACCATTAGCTCCAGAGGGATCGGTACGCAGGTTTCACCCTCGCCATCCGTCCCAGAGCCGCGCCGCCGTCCTCCTCGCAGAGCCGGAAGATAGAAGCCGGGTGAGTATGAGAAGAAAGAAGACTTCAGAGGCGGCAGAAGACTTCAGATCTTCACTGAGGTAACGCACAGCAGTAAAGCTGTGCGCCATTGCTCCCACACAGCACACACAAACGGCAGTCACTGTAAGGGTGCAGGGCGCAGGGGGGGCGCCCTGGGCAGCAATAAAACCTCTTTTTCTGGCAAATGTGTATATATACAGCTGGGCACTGTATATATAAAGAGCCCCAGCCAGGTTTTTCGATATTTGAGCGGGAGAGAAGCCCGCCGCCGAGGGGGCGGGACTTCTTCCTCAGCACTCACCAGTGCCATTTTCTCCACAGCACAGCGCTGAGAGGAAACTCCCTGGACTCTCCCCTGCTTATCCACAGTGAAAGAGGGTTTTAAAGAAGGGGGGGCACATAATTGGCGCAATGTACAGATTACAGTGCTATCTGGGTAAACATATTGTGTGTTTTTTTCCTGAGTCATTGGTGCTGGGTGTGTGCTGGCATACTCTCTCTCTGTCTCTCCAAAGGGCCTTGTGGGGGAACTGTCTTCAGATAAGAGGATTCCCTGTGTGTGTGGTGTGTCGGTAGGCGTGTGTCGACATGTCTGAGGTAGAGGGCTCTCCTAGGGAGGAGGTGGAGCAAATGAATGTGGTGTCTCCATCGACAACGCCGACAACTGACTGGATGGATATATGTGGAATGTTTTAAGTGCTAATGTGAAATTATTGCACAAAAGATTAGACAAAGCTGAGGTTAGGGAACAGTCAGGGAGTCAACCCATGTCTGTCCCTATGTCGCAGGGACCTTCGGGGTCTCAAAAGCGCCCTCTATCCCAAATAGTAGACACTGATACCAACACGGATTCTAACTCCAGTGTCGACTACGATGATGCAAAGTTACAGCCAAAACTGGCTAAATGTATTCGATATATGATTATTGCAATAAAAGATGTTTTGCATATCACAGAGGAACCCCCTGTCCCTGACACGAGGGTACACATGTATAAGGGAAAGACCTTTCCACCTTCTCATGAGCTGAACGAGTTGTGTGAAAAAGCGTGGGAATCTCCAGACAAAAAACTGCAGATTCCCAAAAGGATTCTTATGACGGTACCTTTCCCGGCAAAGGACAGGATACGGTGGGAATCCTCCCCTACGGTGGACAAAGCGTTGACACACTTATCCAAAAAGGTAGCGCTGCCATCCCAAGATACGGCTACCCTAAGGGATCCTGCTGATCGCAAGCAGGTGGTTACTTTGAAGTCCATTTACACACATTCTGGTACTTTACTCAGACTGGCTATTGTGTCGGCTTGGGTTTGTAGCACTGTAGCAGCGTGGACAGATACCTTATCAGCGGAGATTGAGACCCTGGATAAGGATACCATCTTATTGACCCTAGGACATATAAAAGATGCTGTCTTATATATGAGAGATGCTCAAAGAGACATTGGTTTACTGGGTTCTAGAGTCAACGCTATGTCAATTTCTGCTAGACGAGTCCTATGGACCCGGCAATGGACAGGTGATGCCGACTCAAAAAGGCATATGGAGGTTTTACCTTACAAGGGTGAGGAATTGTTTGGAGAAGGTCTCTCGGACCTGGTCTCCACGGCTACAGCTGGTAAATCCAATTTTTTGCCTTATATTCCCTCACAGCCTAAGAAAGCGCCACATTATCAAATGCAGTCCTTTCGGTCACAGAGAAACAAGAAAGTACGAGGTGCGTCCTTTCTTGCCAGAGGTAAGGGCAGAGGGAAAAAGCTGCACAACACAGCTAGTTCCCAGGAACAGAAGTCCTCCCCGGCCTCTACAAAATCCACCGCATGATGCTTGGGCTCCGCTAAGGGAGTCCGCCCCAGTGGGGGCACGTCTTCAACTTTTCAGCCACATCTGGGTTCGCTCACAGGTGGATCCCTGGGCAATAGAAATTGTTTCTCAGGGTTACAAGCTGGAATTCGAAGAGGTGCCTCCTCGCCGGTTTTTCAAATCGACCAGCCGGCTTCTCCCCCAGAAAGGGAGTTAGTGTTAAATGCAATTCACAAATTGTATCTTCAATAGGTGGTGGTCAAGGTTCCCCTACTTCAACAAGGGAGGGGATATTACTCAACCCTGTTTGTAGTCCCGAAACCGGACGGTTCGGTCAGACCCATTTTAAATTTAAAATCCCTGAACCTATGCTTGAAAAGGTTCAAGTTCAAGATGGAATCGCTCAGAGCGGTCATCGCCAGCCTGGAAGGGCGGGATTTTATGGTATCCCTGGACATAAAGGATGCATACCTTCATGTTCCCATATATCCACCTCATCAGGCGTACCTGAGATTTGCGGTACAGGATTGTCATTACCAATTTCAGACGGGTGTGGTATTGAAAGTCGACAGTAACTAAGTCGACAATGTCTAGGTCGACCACTATTGGTCGACAGTAACTAGGTCGACAGGGTGTCTAGGTCGACAGGGTCTTTAGGTCGACAGGTCAAAAGGTCGACATGAGTTTTTAATGTTATTTTGGTGTCGTTTTCTTCGTAGAGTGACCGGGAACCCCAATTAGTGCACCACGTCCCCTCGCATGGCTCGCTTCGCTCGCCATGCTTCGGGCATGGTGCCTTCGCTACGCTACCGCTTCGCTCGGCACAGATTACCGTTCCAATCGTAGTCCATGTGGATCGTTAATTATGAAAAGGTTAAAAAAAAGAAAAAAATTGTGAAAAACTCATGTCGACCTTTTGACCTGTCGACCTAGAACATGTCGACCTAAAGACCCTGTCGACCTAGACACCCTGTTGACCTAGTTACTGTCGACCAATAGTGGTCGACCTAGACATTGTCGACCTAGTTACGGTCGACTTTCAGTCCGGATCCCATTTCAGACGTTGCCGTTTGGGCTTTCCACGGCCCCGAGGATTTTCACAAAGGTAATGGCGGAAATGATGGTGCTCCTGCGCAAGCAGGGTGTCACAATTATCCCGTACTTGGACGATCTCCTCATAAAAGCGAGATCAAGAGAGCAGTTGCTGAGCAGCGTGTCACTTTCACTGAAAGTGTTTCAGCAACACGGCTGGATTCTCAATATCCTGAAGTCGCAGTTGGTTCCTATGACTCGTCTGACCTTCTTGGGCATGATTCTGGATACGGACCAGAAAAGGGTTTATCTTCCAATAGAAAAGGCTCAGGAACTCATGACCCTGGTCAGGACCCTATTGAAGCCAAAACAGGTGTCAGTGCATCACTGCACTCGAGTCCTGGGAAAGATGGTGGCATCGTAGGAGGCCATTCCCTTCGGCAGGTTCCATGCGAGGACTTTCCAATGGGACCTACTGGACAAGTGGTCCGGGTCACATCTACAGATTCATCAGCGGATCGCCCTGTCCCCCAGGGCCAGGGTATCTCTCCTGTGGTGGCTACAGAGTGCTCACCTTCTAGAGGGCCGCAGGTTCGGCATTCAGGACTGGGTTCTGGTGACCACGGACGCGAGCCTCCGAGGTTGGGGAGCAGTCACACAGGGAAGAAACTTCCAAGGACTTTGGACAAGTCAAGAGACTTGTCTTCACATCAACGTCCTGGAGATGAGGGCCATATACAACTCCCTTCGTCAAGCGGAGACCTTACTTTGCGACCTACCAGTTCTGATTCAGTCAGACAACATCTCCGCAGTGGCTCATGTAAACCGCCAAGGCGGCACAAGGAGCAGAGTGGCAATGGCGGAAGCCACCAGGATTATTCGCTGGGTGGAAAATCATGTAAGCGCACTGTCAGCAGTGTTTGTTGCGGGAGTGGACAACTGGGAAGCAGACTTCCTCAGCAGGCACGACCTGCATCCAGGAGAGTGGGGACTTCATCAGGAAGTCTTCACACAGATTGCAAGTCAGTGGGGACTGCCCCAGACAGACATGATGGCGTCCCGCCTCAACAAAAAGCTGCAGAGGTATTGCGCCAGGTCAAGAGACCCTCAGGCGGTAGCTGTGGACGCCCTAGTGACACCGTGGGTGTTCCAGTCGGCCGCAAAGGGCCTGGTATCCGGATCTGCAGGAGATGCTCACAGAAGATCCGTGGCCTCTTCCTCTAAGGCAGGACCTGTTGCAACAGGGGCCCTGTCTGTTCCAAGACTTACCGCGGCTGCGTTTGACGGCATGGCGGTTGAACGCCGGATCCTAGCGGAAAAGGGCATTCCGGATGAGGTCATTCCTACTCTGATAAAGGCTAGGAAGAACGTGACAGCTAAACATTCTCACCGTATATGGCGAAAGTATGTTTCTTGGTGTGAGGCCAGGAATGCTCCTATGGAAGAATTCCATCTGGGCCGTTTCCTTCACTTCCTACAAACTGGAGTGAATTTGGGCCTAAAATTAGGCTCCATTAAGGTTCAGATTTCGGCCTTATCCATTTTCTTTCAGAAAGAATTAGCTTCTCTCCCAGAAGTACAGACTTTTGTGAAGGGAGTGCTGCATATTCAGCCTCCTTTTGTACCTCCGGTGGCGCCTTGGGACCTTAATGTGGTGTTGAGTTTCCTTAAGTCGCACTGGTTTGAACCACTTAAAACGGTGGAGTTAAAATATCTCACTTGGAAGGTGGTCATGTTGTTAGCCTTGGCTTCGGCTAGGCGAGTGTCGGAATTGACGGCTTTGTCTCATAAAAGCCCCTATCTGGTTTTCCATATGGATAGAGCGGAATTGCAGACCCGTCGTCAATTTTTGCCTAAGGTGGTTTCATCTTTTCATATGAACCAACCTATTGTGGTGCCTGTGGCTACGCGAGACTTGGAGGATTCCGAGTCCCTTGATGTGGTCAGGGCTTTGAAAATTTACGGGGCCAGAACGGCTAGAGTCAGAAAAACAGAAGCACTGTTTGTCTTGTATGCAGCCAACAAGGTTGGCGCTCCTGCTTCAAAGCAGACTATTGCTCGCTGGATCTGTAACACGATTCAGCAAGCTCTTTCTACGGCTGGATTGCCGCTACCAAAATCGGTCAAGGCCGAGAGCTGTGCCGAGCTGCTACTTGGTCGGGTTCAAACACCTTTGCAAAATTCTATAAGTTTGATACCCTGGCTAAGGAGGACCTCCTGTTTGCTCAATCGGTGCTGCAGAGTCATCCGCACTCTCCCGCCCTTTTGGGAGCTTTGGTATAATCCCCATGGTCCTTACGGAGTCCCCAGCATCCTCTAGGACGTAAGAGAAAATAAGATTTTAAACCTACTGGTAAATCTTTTTCTCGTAGTCCGTAGAGGATGCTGGGCGCCCGTCCCAAGTGCGGACTACTTCTGCAAGACTTGTATATAGTTTTGCTTACTAAAGGGTTATGTTATAGTTTCATCGGTCTCGAACTGATGCTATGTTGTTTTCATACTGTTAACTAGTTAGTATATCACAAGTTATACGGTGTGAATGGTGTGGGCTGGTATGAATCTTGCCCTTGGATTAACAAAAATCCTTTCCTCGTACTGTCCGTCTCCTCTGGGCACAGTTTCTCTAACTGAGGTCTGGAGGAGGGGCATAGAGGGAGGAGCCAGTGCACACCCATACCTAAAGTTCTTTCTTAAAGTGCCCATGTCTCCTGCGGAGCCCGTCTATCCACATGGTCCTTACGGAGTCCCCAGCATCCTCTACGGACTACGAGAAAAATATTTACCGGTAGGTTTAAAATCTTATTATTTAAACTGGAAGCATTTGCAGCACAAAATAAACTGTTCTCCTGCCAGGGGGCCTGGAAATGTATATTTAACACCACACAAATATCTGACATACAGTATTGTTTTGTAAACTTTGCACAAACTCCATAAGACCAATGTACAATACAAAACAGATCTACTATTTCCTCCATTGGATTATCTAGTTGCCTTTTTATAGAAGACACTCAGGGTTGTATAAGCACAAAGTCTAGAAAGGAGTTGCTAACCAAAACTGTAATATAATTTTGACTGATATAACTGAATGTCAGAAACATATCAGAAATATCAGAATGTTATAATAAAAGAACATTGATATTTCATCATTATTTTACTTCTATAGGTAGATTATCTGTTCATTGGACCTTATTCAGCTTGGGCCGCTAATGCGATGCAATCACATTGGGCCAGTTTTAGGCACAGTGCGCACGTGCATGTCCCGTTCTATGTGGCGCGCAGTGGCCAATGCATTCGAATGCCTCTGGATTGACAGGCAGAGGCGTTCGTTGGACTGCAACGTTGCACTGTGGGTGCGACGACGCAGTGTTGGGTGGGCGTGGTGTCGGAAACTGGTGCAGGTTAGGGGCAGCCGTGTGACATCACACATGGCCACTGTGAACAGAAAATTAGCGCCGGGCTGACTGCCTTCGCAGCCAGGCTGAGGAGACAGGGGGCTTCAATTATTTAGCAATGTGATCGCAATTGAATTGCAATCTTATCGCTGGCCACCATTAGCATAATGGGAAGCCTTGCCCTGTGCCTGGCAGCCCCCAGCATGCAATCGCAAGCAGTTGCAGTTTTGCTAAAATCACAAAACTGGTGCAACTGAAGCTGAATAAGGTCTGTGATATGTGCCAATAAGAAATTCAACTTTTTAAGGCCATGGATTCGCCAGTGATAACTACAGTATACCACAAACTGTTTAAACAGTAAAAACATACTGTAAGACATTATTTTTATGGTGTTATTCAATATTGTCAACTTATGAGGCTTCTGCTCAATAATTGTTATGTAAAAAGCAAAAAAAAAACTCCCTATATATTGTAAATCACAGGTGTAATGTATAGTTTATACTTCTTCCCTATCTTCTTTCAACTTATATGATAGTGCTGGCGATATAAAGACTTGATGTCCCTGTACCTGATAGATATAGCAGCTCCCAGTCACTGACAGGGTGGAAACATGCTGTGTTGTGTTTCTGTCACTGCAGCAACAGAATACTAATAATAAGCAATACATGGGAGAATGGTATGGTGATCCTGTATCCAATGCCGTAACTAGGCATTTTAGCGCTGTGTGCAAGAAACGGCATTGGTGCCCCCCCCACTATGTAAAACAGGGGCAGTGCACGCCGTAGGAACGCAAAAAAATATGTAGGGGCGTGGCTTCATGAGGAAGGGGTGTGGCCACAAAATAATACCAATTCATACTACGGTGCACAGTAGTCTCGATTATTCAAATTACACCGCACAGTAGCGTCACTACACCAGGTAGAGCCCCTTTTACACATTATGGCAGCCAGTCCCCCTTTTTACACATTACGGCAGACAGCGTGCCCTTTTTACACATTACGGCAGACAGCGTGCCATTTTTACACATTACGGCAGACAGCGTACCCTTTTTACACATTACGGCAGACTGTCCCCCTTTTAAAAATTACGGCAGACAGCGTGCCCTTTTTACACATTACGGCAGACAGTGTCCCCCTTTTTACACATTACGGCAGACAGTGTCCCCCTTTTTACACAATATGGCAGACGGTCCCCCTTTTTAAACATTACGGCAGACAGCGTGCCCTTTTTACACATTACGGCAGACAGCATCCCCCTTTTTACACATTACGGCAGACATCGTCCCCCTTTTTACACATTGCGGCAAACAGCACCCCCCTTTTTACTCATTAGGCAGACAGCGTCCCCCTTTTTACACATTGCGGCAGACAGTGTCCCCCTTTTTACACATTGTGGCAGACAGTGCCCCCCTTTTTACACATTACAGCAGCCAGTCCCCTTTTTACACAGATAGATAGATAGATAGAGACAGACAGAGAGATAGATACTTACCATCTCTCCCTGCTGGCTCAGGCTCCTCGGTGCTGGCAGATCCGGGGCAGGGGAGAAGGAGGAGGAGGGAGGGGGACTGGAGCCGCAGCAGCGCTATGTAATTGGTAGAGGCGCTGCTGCAGCTGTCCCTCTGCTTCCGCATTGGCTGCCCGCCACTGCTGTGAATGCTGGGATGAGGGAAGCGCATCCCAGCATTCACAGCAGCTCCGGGCAGCCAATGCGGAAGGAGAGGGGACTGCTGCAGCGGCGCCTCTACCAATTATATAGCGCTGCTGCGGCTCCAGTCCCCCTCCCTCCTCCTCCTCCCCTGCCTCTGGCGTTGCTGCTCTTCCCAGCGCGGCGCACGCAGCACAGCACAGGCGGCTTGTAATGAGTCAATTTTACTCATTACAAGCCGCTGGCCGTTGCGCCCTCAGGGCAACTGCGCTGTGTACCAGGCACACCTGACACACACATAGTTACGGCTCTGCCTGTATCCATGGTGGATATGGCACTTACATAAGCTCAACAGTGCTTACTTGCAGTCAAATGTGTATGACTGTGAGTTACTGAATGCCCTATATATGTCATTCCAGTTCCACTGTTTCCCCATTTTTTCCTTCTGTGTCCCTGTAATTACAGAAAGTTAAAGAAGGATTACTGTTAGTAAAAAATAATATTATGGGGTAATTCAAACCTGATCGCTAGCGTGCGTTTTTTGCAGCCCTGTGATCAGATAGTCACCGCCTACTGGGGGAGGGGGATAGATCTGTGTAGGTGTGCGATCACATTTGTAGCAGAGCTGCACAAACATCAGTTTGTGCAGTCTCTGCTCAGCCCAGGACTTATTCTTCCTCTGCAATGTAATCCTGCTGATCGGGGCCGGAGCTGACGTCAGAAACCCCCCCTGAAAACGGCTGGTCCCGCCTGCGTTTTTCCGGACACTCCTGTAAAATGGCCAGTTGCCACCCACAAACGGCCTTTTCCTGTCAATCACCTTGCGATTGCCCGTGCGTTCAGAATTTTCGCACCATCCAGTCGCTAGGCACTGATGACCGGTGCAGTCTTCCGACGCGCCAACGCCTTGCGGTGCATTCGCATGTGCAGTTCAGATTTGATCGCCTGCTGTGCGAAAGCGCACAGCAGCAATCAGGTCTGAATTACCCCCTATAGTATATTAGAAATGTCTGAAGGTGCTGGAAGGGTTAAATGTAATAGTGATTACTAGAGTAGAAGCTCTGATATTTATTATGTAGCTGTGCCGCCAAGCACATTGTCACGTATGTGTAGGACGGAGGATGAAAAATTCATACACCTAGTGATAACTGGTGGAGATCAGAGATGGATTCTACTTTAACGCATATACAGTATAAGATGTATGCTGGAGCTCTGGGGAGTCCCTGAAGACATTCGTTCCTTCGCTGCAGACCTTGTGCTTTACGATGAAGTGTTACAGCTGCCTCTTGAATTTGATTTTTCATATTACCAGAAGTAAATTCTGCAAGAGGAACATATGCATCAGGTAAGTCTTCTCTGTCAGAAATATCTAATATCTTTTCCAGCTAAATATAGATTAGAAATTCTGTACTGTACATATTTTCTTGATGCATTAAAGACATATTCATTCTTTGCTAATCAAACTTGGTATGGATGATTCCACATATACTTTACTGCAGATATGAGACATAGGGATCTATTTACTAAGCCTTGGATGGAGATAAAGTGCACGGAGATAAAGTCCCAACCAACCAGCTCCTAACTGCCATTTTTCAAACACAGCCTGTGACATGCTAGGTAGTTGCTGATTGGCTGGTACTTTATCTCTGTGCCCTTTATCTCCATCCAAGGCTTAGTAAATAGACCCCCTAGTTCTGAGTAGCAAACTCCGCAGCTTCTTTTCTGTACGACCATGGCAGGCTACTTACTTCCTTGTGCTAACGGAAGAATCCGCCAGAGGAGCTTTAAGAGATGAGGAGGCCCGTGTGCAGTTTCCGATTGGGTCCCCTGCTCTCTGGCCGTGCAGTAGACTCTGGCATTGTGCCATAGTCTACTGTGCATGTGCAGGTCTCCAAGAGCATCTCTCACCCTGGGGTCATCTCTATTGCCCATGCGCAAATCACCAGAAAAAATCCACAGCATCCATCTTCTTAGTGATATTTGCCGCTCTGCTGCCAGCGCCGGGCTGATGAAGGGGAGTATAATTAAATCGGAATATGCAGAGACTGAGACAGTGTCGGACTGGCGATCTGGCCCTTATGGCAAATGCCAGAAGGGCCATTAGCCTGATGGGCAGGTTTAGCCAAATAGAATGGCAGAGCAGCAATGCTCAGCCGCAGGGCGCACAGAGAACCATGGGGAAGGATGGGCAAATCTGTCTCCCGGCGCACTGCTCAGCTTCCCAGCCCACTGAGATGGGGCTGGCCAAGCAGCTCTGCCTCACGGTGCTCTGCTTAGCTTCCAGTCACACTGCGATAGGGGCTGGCTGAGTAGCTCCTCCTTCCAGCCCTCATCTTGGCTGTCCGTCACACTGAGATAGGGGCTGGCTGAGCAACTCCACCTCCTGGCACACTTTTCAGCTGCCCGGCACACTGAGATAGGAGCTGGCCGATCAACTCCACCTCCCGGCATACAGAGATACACGGGCGTCCCAGTGAGCTGTGACCACACCCCTTGTGCTCAGGCCAGAGGCATAACTAGGGTTTTCAGAGCCTAGGGCAAGATGAGTGGCGCCCCCCCCCCAAAAAAAAAAAAATCACCAAAAGAAGTATGTGCGCGCGGTGAAAAAATGGGCGTGGCCACACAACAGAAGGGCTGTGGCCACTGAAAATGCCCCACAGTGCCAGTTACATGCCCCACAGTGCCAGTTACATTGCCCCACAGTGCCAGATGCATGCCCCACAGTGCCAGTTACATTACCCCACAGTGCCAGATACATGCCCCACAGTGCCAGTTACATTGCCCCACAGTGCCAGTTACATTGCCCCACAGTGCCAGATACAGTCCCCACAGTGCCAGTTACATTGCCCCACAGTGCCAGATACATGCCCCACAGTGCCAGTTACATTGCCCCACAGTGCCAGATACATGCCCCACAGTGCCATATACATGCCCCACAGTGCCAGATACATGCCCCCCCCCCGCTCACTCACTGCTGCTTCCTGCGAGGGGAGGAGAGCGCAGCGCCTCTCCTGCCCCTCAACGCTCCAGGTCTCCGGCGGCGGCTATGTGGCGCCGGTTCGCTAGCGAATCAGAGCTCGCGGACCGGCAGCCAATCAGGAGCCGGTCCGCAAGCTCTGATTGGCTAACGCCGCCGGAGACCGGACACACGCAGCGCTACTGGTGCTGGCAGCGGCAGTGAGGGGAGGGAGAGACGCTGCGCTCTCCTCCCCTCACATTGCGGCATGACGGGGGCGAGTGGGGCATGATGCCCTGGCCGGCGCCGGCGCCCCCCTCTGCTGGGCCTGCCAAGGCGCCCAGGTCACGTGCCCCACTCGCCCTACCCTAGTTACGCCTCTGGCTCAGGCGGAGATGTAGTTATGTTCCCGGCGGTCTCACCGCCGGTCACATTACCTCCCCCTACATCCTGCCCCTTCACAATCCCGACGGTCAGCATGCCGACCAACAGGGAGTATTCCCACTTGTGAACCTGATATAACTGAATGTCAACAATATATCAGGGAATATTCAAGGGAATAGAACCCTTGGCGACCTCAGGTCGCCTCCGCAACATAGTGAGTGCAGCGAGCCCACAAAGGGCTTCTTGCACTCCCCCCCACCCCCCACCCCGCCGGCATTCTGTGGCCTGGATCCCGAAGTCGGGATGCTGACCCGGCCGCCGGTAAATCGATACACTCCCACTCAGACGAGTGCAGCTACTAGAATGCTAGGGCTGTATTAGACCCCCAATCAGTCCCTGGACTGAGAAATCCTCTTTCTGCATCTATAGATGCTGAAATACTGCTTGCTGCACCTTTAGCCTATGGCAGGCGCAGTTTCTACTTCTGAGTGTGGTCTCCAATGTAAGTACTAAAGCGTCTTTGTACGCGCCCACCTTTGTCAACACACCTGCAACACTCCTATAAGACACAACATCTTCGTACATCTTTTTAGCCACCCCCTGCTACCTTTCAGCTGCCGTCCAGGACTACCCTTTATATATCAGCTACCATGCTTTTAAATTCGATCTGTGACTGTATGCTCCAAACTGTGATGCATTCATGGTGTGACTCAGTTGCATGTGTATACAAAAAGCGTCGCGCGACAGCATCCAAGATCGCCGCTGCATCTGACATAGAAACAGGCCATTAATTAATGTACTTGTATGACATACTTCATATATAAAATATTTTTGTTATCAACTTTTATATAACGTGAAATTCTAAATGTACTTTGTTGTTTACAGCAGTACTAGGTAGAACTTTTCTCTAGCTTATTTTGTATGTAAATTTTAACATAATTATCACATTTGTTTACTTTATTTTATATAAATGGTTCTGTCATCTTCTTTCTGTGATTGACCTGTAACATATTTGTTTCCTACTCATAGCTACAGTTGGTTTTTTAAACAGACCCCACAGACGACATATTTTGCAGTACCATTCTGCAAATGTTAATTTAGAAATTACGTCCATAATTGGGTTTTCTTGCAAGCATTGTCACTATTGGGTCTTCACTGCCAGTGAGAGCCTTGAGTATAAAGGCCAAGAATGTTTGTTTGAGTGTGTAACACGATCCCGGTGGTTGGGATCCCTGTGGTCAGCATACCGACGCCGGGTGTGCAACGAAGCCCCTTGCGGGCTCACTATGCTCGCCATGCTGTGGGCTCGGTGGCTCACTCTGCTCGCCACAAATTCTATTCCCACTATGGGTGTCGTGGACACCCACAAGTGGGAATAGCCCTTAGCCTCCTGCCGGCATTCTGGTGACCGGGATCCCAGCACGGCAAGATACCGGCCACTGGGGTCATAACTACATCCTGTTTGTTTCTTGCACATGGAGCTCTACTTATTTTAAATACAAACTTTATTATTTCAATGCTGGATACTTGGCATTGTGAAGAAAATCCTGTGACATCACCTGCTTTTCCATATTGGCAGGAGTATGGCTATGCTACACCTATGTACTGTTACCTATGTCATAAACACTGATCACCATGCCAAGAAAAGTCTGCTCTTTCAATTACTAATTTATTAAGTTCACCAGGTGTGGATTAAGTGATCAAGCCATCCCTAGGCACAAAATTATTGGTGCCCTTCCCATTTTCAAATTTAAAAGGCAGGGTTTAGATTTATGTTTTTTATTTATTTTTGTTTTAATGATTTGATGTCCTGTCCTTGCAGGTCTGTGAAACCTCTCTCCTCTTCTCATGAGCACAAACTTGCAGGTCCTATGCTGATCTACAATTGTGTGGTCATCTCATAGGCTTTGAAAGACAGGTGCATTATCAGAGCACATTTGAAGCTTGCTGTAAAGTCTTATATGTAAGGTGGAGAGAGTCCCAGAGAAAGGGAACAGCTCTGGGAAAGTTTTGGATATGGATTGCTAAGAGACAATAAAAGCAAGATGAGCGTGTAGATGATGGGGGAGTTGGGGGGGATGATTGACTGCTCTTAAAAGGATAGGTAATTTAAACTGGACTCTAGGGAAGAAGATCCAGTGAATGAGCTGAACAAGAGAAGTCAGAGAGGTGTGAGATAGGAAGATGAGATGAGCAACATCATGAAGGTTAGGTTTAAAAGTGGAGAGGTGGGATAGAGCAATACCAGAGAATAAGAGCCCTTCAGGGTTAAATAGGGACTGTTATGGAAGATGTTGCAAAGGTAAATACAGTAGTATTATGAGAGAGCAAGGAATTAGACGCAGAAGTCAATGATGATCTCTAGGCAGTAAACCGGAGAGAAGGTACAGTATTAACAATGGATGTGGTCCGGCAGTCTTGTGACTGACGCTGGAATTCTGACACCAATCAGGAAACCGGCGCCGGAACACAGACAGCCGAAGGTAAGTATTGGGGTTCAGGTTGGGGTTAGGGCCTGGGGGGTGGGTTAGGCACTTGGGGGGGGGGGGGGGGGGGGTTAGGGTTAGGCACTAGGGGAGAACCGTGGGATGTCTTACCAAACCCTTAGTAACCAAAAGAGAGGTGAGGAAGAAAAGGAACTTAATAAGGGTGAAAAACATTGAGCTTAAAGGGGGTACACACTAGGCGATTTCAGCCTAAAAACTAAATAATAATGACGTGAATGATGTTATTTATTTTTAGGCTGATATCGCCCATTGTGTTTGAGGGCAATATTGGTGACCGATGAACGATCCCGCACACCATTCAGCGATCATCAATATTGAGCTGACATGCAGCTCAACCCATCAATGTCGGGCTGAGCTTCATGTTCGGGAATGCCTGTGGTATCGTCACTGAACATTATCATTGAACAATAACGTTCAGTGTGTACATACTATATCGTTGAATGCTATATCGTTCAACGATATAGTCGTTCACCGCCGGCAACCCCGAATCGCGTAGTGTGTACCCGCCTTTAGTCTTATATTATGCTAAAGAAAGTGCTGAGATCCAGGAAGAGATGGAAGAAAGAAACTTTGAGATGTGAGTGAGGATGAAGGGGAAGAGGACATCTTATGATGATACACAAATCTACTTTGTGCATTTGTGGTTTTAGTTGATTGCAGAAGTGGCATCTAAACATAGATGGGCACATTAATAAAGTGTTTTGGGTAAAAAATATTACATATTACACATTGTTAAATGTCTCATTTATAAAAAAAATACTGAGCTCTCTGAAATTAGACCGGTAACTGATACATTTAAATTCAGCTTTCAAAGATGAAGCATCCAAGATGTCTTCTTTCATATTGGAATATGAGAATCCTTTTTCCAGACAAATTAATTGCTTTTCCCAGATAGTACATTTAAAGACAGAAACCATGTGAAAAAGCTGCTAAATGTTACCAGTGAAAATGTCTGAAGAATATTAAATTACACGTAGATCTGTCACATACATACATCTACATAGCAGATATCTGAACAAATAAACACATTCCCTAACAGTCTAGATATTGGGACTCTGAAACCAGTGGGGATTGGGTTGTTTTGCTGAGCCATTCATAATGGTGTACTTTGGCGGATCTGGACGTGATTGTATTTTATCAATTGACTATTAAATTAAGCAAATGGCACAAAAAAAGGAGCACATTAATAATCCAAAGAGAGACAATCAGGGATGCAAGCAGTCAGTAAGAAATGAATAATTTTACCATACTATGTTAGTGTTTTTTCTATTGGTAAAACAAATGGTTAAGATGGTAATTTGTACATTCCATCTTATTTGTACTCGACTGTAATCGGTTCCCCTCTTTCTCAGCACCATTTATATGCAGATTTTCTGGCCTGTTCTTACACTTGGACCAACTGTTGCCAGAAATCTAATCTTCTATGCACCCAATTTAGAGAATTTGCATATTAACGAAGGGAAGGTAAATTACTGAGAGATGAAAATGCAAAAAGAAGTGCAGTCAAGCCAGGTGTAAATAATACCATTGTAACAAAATGCAGAGGAAATAAATTACTACTGCCAATTAAGTGATCTCACATGTCACTGATTGAAATGAAATTGTGTGCCACACTATACTTTATGTGGCCGCTACACAAAGTTTGTCAGGAGTCCACTCTTGCTGCAGTATTGTCCACATGAACGTGTGATTCACCAATTGCCTCATGTCCTTGATAATTTCTCTCTTTGGTAATTTGATACGATGATGTACTGGTGTTGTTGTATTTGCATTGGTCGTCATTACCACTGCCTTTTTTGCCTATGCTGTATTTTGTATCTACTCTCATTGAAAATAAAAAAAACAGTAGGAACAATGCTTCAAAGCGAAGTTACTGTCTCAATTAAAAATATAGCCTTATGGAAAGTTCCTTGTAGTAAACAAGTCTGTTACTATAGGCATTGAGCTTTGGCAATAAGGTTCAGAAAGTTATCCACCACCCTAGTTCACATGTAACTAACTCCAGGTTTCTGTTCTGTACATTGATCAAATCAGACTTGATCCAGTTGACTGCAGATCATTCGGCATCTGTTACGTGGTTCGGGTTCCTGCTGCTGTTATTGCTATTCAGAGAGTCACTGGAGAACCTCATATCTTCTTTAATACATTTTTAAAGAGCCATCCAGTCTTTCATGACACTACATACGCAGGTATGAGTGTCCTCCATATTCTGCACTGCACAACACTCAGGGCTATAGTAGGTGCTAGTACTGCAGCTTTCTTTGAATGAGGGGCTTGGCTTAAACTGGATTTTAACTGTCTTTCACTGCTGTGGCTGTTGCTCCTCTCATCCTTAATATTTAAATGTTCTTATTGTCCATGGGACAATTTAATCCTTCTATCTTGAACTAATTTTCACCCTATTTTTGTCAAGGGACATTATTTCTTCTTGTAAGATGATCTACAGTTGACTTTTGTAATGTTCTTTTGATACGAGTTATAAGTCTGCCCCACGCAGATCAATAGAATGTTAAAGCCATTTAGGAGAGAATGTTTGGAGTTCATTAGAATGTATATATCTCTGAGGCCATCATATGACCGGGAAACACAATTAATCAAAGCCTATTTTCTGGGGCTACATATTAATTAGTTAAAGCGGTGAAGCAGGAAACAGAACTGTCATATGCAGGAATACTGAAGACCACCCGCAGGAATAAACAAACCACTATCTAGCAAAGGTGTATTCAGTCTGGTCACCCAGGTGGGATTGCACATAAGCGGAGATCAAAGCTTCACCATAGGTCACCAGGTATTTGACAACATTTTTTTATTACTATGATAGCTAGTAAATTGCTCTAATGTATGCTTCCGGAGAAAGGAGGGATCTAACCTCACACATCAAAAGTGCATCATAATTTATTTAACCTCATATTGTATTTTAGCAGGGATTAATGCGTGTAAACCATATCTGAGGTACTCGTCACACAGAGAAAGTTCTGTCCAATTATCTGTAATTAAGTTCAAGTTCCATGGGCAGTTCTGGGGTGGTCCCAGAATAATTTACCTTGTGTCAGCCAGTCAGCAGGATTTCAGACATGGGGAGTGATGATCCTCTGATAAAAGGGATGAACACCCTTTGTTCTAGGTTCAGACATAAAAAAAATGTAATTGAAGTTTGTAACCTGCATTTCCTGCTGGACAGATTAGCTGTGCATTAAAGGCCATAGTCAGAGTTGAACGCAGCCGCTGTATTCACACACATCGGCTGTATTCAGAAGGTCTGCTCACGTACAGGCGATGGGCATCCAGGGGCGACGATGCAGCTTTGGGGGGGAGGAGAGCAGTAAATGCAGGCGTATGGCCGCTTCTGGGGGTGGCCCGATGTCACGTGCATTTCCTGCGAGTGGAAACATGGCACTGGATAGCCGGCATACGCAGCCATGTGTGTAGGCAGGGGTCTACCTCTATTTGATGCTATCGCATGACTAACCACTAAATCTGTAAAATTCCCATTTAAATGAAATTGCAACATGCACGGGCGTGTGCAGCTAATTTTATTAGGGTGTGCACCACAGGAGGGGCGTGTCTAGCACCGCCTTTTGGGCGTATCTCGCACCCCCCAGGGACATGTCTAGCACTATTTTACATTCTCTCAGTGAAATCACATGACTTAATCTAATTTCTCTCTACTTCCTAATAATAAAGTACATATAATACACCCCCAAAAAATAAAATGAAACATAATGGTACTGACTGTCTGCTACGGCATATACCTGAGTCCTAGCTACCGCAGCACCCTATCTCTGCTTACACTTCCCCAACCTATCCCTGACCCAGTGGCAGAAGTAGAGAGTAGTGGGCCTAGATGCACATGCACACCCCACCCCTTGCACCCCCAAGCACCTACACCCTAATTTTGAGTGGGGCATCCTGAAAAGTACGTGAGATTTAGGGGGCTGAACATTTGAGTTTTAATATAACACAAGTACAGTTAAAATATACACATGTGCCATCAGAGCCACATTGGCCTCTTTCTATGCATCAGACTACTCTGCAGGACACCAGCATTTGTCACACATGTCCCCATGCTCACCAGCTACTGACAGTAGTGCCCCTTATTCACATTATGCCACACATTATGATCCAAATTCACCTTACGCCACACGGTATGAACCGAAATTCACATTATGCCTCACGGTATGAGCCAAAATTCACATTATGCCACACGGTGTGAGCCAAAATTCACATTATGCCACATGGTATGAGCCGAAATTCATATTATGCCACATAGTATGAGCCAAAATTCACATTATGCCACGCGGTCTGAGACGAAATTCACATTGTGCCACACAGTATGAGCCGAAATTCACATTATGCCACACGGTATGAGACGAAATTCACATTATGCCAGACGGTATGAGCCAAAATTCACATTATGCCCAGAGCCGGCCCTAATCAATTTGATGCCCTAGGCAGATTTTGGCTGGTGCCCCTAGCGCCGCCACTACAGATGTAGCCAGCCACATCATTGCCGCTATGCGTGCCCACGGGCATACGCATCACGGCAAGATGCACCAAACGCCATGTTGCGAATAGTTGCAGCCAACACTGTAGAAGTCTATGGCATGCGCATCATAGACTAAGGCCATAATGATGGATGAGCATGGCAACATCTGTAGTTCCTCCTCTGACCCAGCACAGCACCCATCACCCAGCGTGACCATGAAGCCTTAGCCCACTGGAGTAGATAGTGGTAGAAGTAAATGACTACAGGTCAGGTGGCACCGAGAGAGAAAGGGGAAGAGAGAGAGAGATTACTTTCCCCCTTCCCCCGGAAGAGGTGGGTGCAGAGGGAAAAGGAAAAGGGGAGAGAAAATAGGGAGAAAGATACGGAGAAGGAGAGAGAGACAGAGGGGCTCATTTATCAAAATATATTTCCGGCTATGTCCCCGAAAAACACCCGTTTTCGGGGGTTATCCACAAATATTAAGTTTCCCTGATACGTATAAAGGAGGGATCGCAACAGGTATCGGAAATCCCTCCATTTCTGTCCGCAGCCGCATCCCCCATAGGTTTCTATGGGGGATGCAATGCTGGATATTGTTCCCTGCAGCTACTACAATATTTGACCGCGGAAGCCCATTGTAGCCTATGGGCTACACATCGGTGAGAGTAGATCCATCTGGGTTTCCCGAGAACCTTCCGCCAGAAATGTCTCAGTACATCGCGGTCACCCGAAGGGATCATATATTGCAATGCGATCCTGGGTGGTAAGAGCCTGCCCAGATCGCATTCAATATACACTGCTCAAAAAAATAAAGGGAACACTAAAATAACACATCCTAGATCTGAATGAATGAAATATTCTTATTAAATACTTTGTTCTGTACATAGTTGAATGTGCGGACAACAAAATCACACAAAAATTATCAATGGAAATCAAATTTATTAACCCATGGAGGTCTGGATTTGGAGTCACACTCAAAATTAAAGTGGAAAAACACACTACAGGCTGATCCAACTTTGATGTAATGTCCTTAAAACAATTCAAAATGGGACTTCCGGTTCCGGCGCCCATATGAGGAGAAGCTGATTGCTGCAGCTCTCCTGCACCCTCGGCAACCGGAGCACACAGCGCCTCCAATTCACGGCTTTTCTCCGCGCCGGCTGCACAATACCAGTGGGAAGGTGTAGAGAACTGGATGGAGAGATTTCTGTCCTCCCCTATGCCCCCTAAAGTCCAGAGATCGAGGTCTGAAAAACGGCCGGGAGAATCCAAGATGGCCGCCGCATCTAACTCACAAACGAGTCTGCAGGCTGCTGGCAGCACCAAACAGGCTTCTGCAAAACACACTTCTCCCTCAGGTGAGCCTGACTGTACCCCTGTCTCTCCAGTGACTTATGCTGATGTAGTAAGAGCTGTTAGGGATGCCATGGAGCCTATCATGGATGCACATGCTGTTAAAATGCAGCAGGCAGTAAAAGATCTAAAATCCCAAATCAAGCAGCTCACCAAGACTGTTCTTACAAATGAACAAAGGCTGGGGGAGACTTTTCAGGATGTTGGGGATCTTAAGCACAGATATGATGAGCTCCAGAAATCTCACTTTCAACTGCTGAACAAGGTTGATGATCTTGAAAATAGATCGAGGAGATCGAATCTGCGGGTACTGGGGCTCCCTGAGTCACTGAAAGGTCCTAATTTGACTCTGTTTTTGCAAACGTCCCTCCTTGATTTACTGCATATCCAAGATGAATGCACCGGCTTAGTTATTGAGAGAGCCAACAGACTGGGTCCCCCACGTTCTGCACCTAATAGCAGACCACGTGTGGTCATATTTAAATGTCTGAACTTTCTCCATAAGGAGGCAATATGGTCGGCATCCAGGAAGCATAGAAATTTACAATGGGAGGGAGCTCGTTTGGCCATTTTCCAGGACTACTCCGCGGAGGTTTCCCGGGCCCGTCGAGAATTTACCCCCCTTTGCTCTCGTTTGGTAAAGGCGAATAAAAAATTTGCTCTGCTCTTCCCTGCAAGACTACGTCTGTTTGATGGAAATTCTTTTCGAGACTTTACGAATCTTGCAGATGCAGAGGCTTATGTTTCCGAGGCCTCCCAGGCAGATGACGACTCCTCTCAGGTGGACGACACCCTGGAGAGGGATGGCTGAGTATTGCTCCTGGACTTCTCTGTTTCTGGCGATGCCCGCCAATCTAATATAATTTAATTATTGCGGTAGAAGCTGCTGCAGGTGTTTTCCCCCCCAAAAGAGCATTTGCTCTTATACAACGGGCCGAACCATTTTACTCTGTTTTATGTTTTAGATTTTTCTTATACATCTTATACATCTGCTGTTTTCTCCTGGAAATGCAATCTTTCTAGAATGCTTACATATGTTTAGAGGAGATATTTCCCCCCTTTTATTTATCTGACAGGCTGCATTTTTCTTTTTCTGTAACATGCTCTGTGTGCTCTGATATTTTTTGGTTAATTTTCTTAGGTATATTTTCATATAATATGGGTAAGGGCGCCCCCTCCCTCACTTTTTTCTCAGGTTATCAAATTCTGGCTGGCTCAGTGGTGGTCTGTGACGGCCTCTGTGCTTGCTCGAACCGGTTGTTCTTGTTTTCTGAAGTTATGATCGTCCTTAGCAGGACTTTCTTTCACAATTTTAATGTTATATTCTGTGTGTTTTCTATGTTTTTGTTCTTCTTTTCTTCTCCCCCTCCCCTTCTTTTCCTTATGTGTCCACTCCGGTATGTTTGGTATTTGTTTCTCGACGGCTGTAGATATTATGGTTACTGTGCATGTTTTCAGGTCCTCCCAGGTCATTTGATGCATGGCTAGTCTGAGTGTAGGCACGTGGAATGTGGGAGGGATCAACTCCCCAGCTAAACGCAGAAAGATTTTACTCTATCTTCGGAAGGTGGGGATGGATGTAGTTTTCATTCAGGAATCTCACCTTATGCCAAATGAGGTGGTGAAACTGAACACTATGGGTTGGTCTGTGGTAGCCTCTTCCTCCTTCTCTTCTAAGGCTAGAGGAGTGATTATATTAGCACGACACACGGTCCCTATCTCTGTCCAAGCTATTATAGATGACACTCAGGGTAGGTATGTACTGGCAGATGTCACATTGTATGCCTCCAGGTTCCTACTTTGTAATATTTATGCCCCTAATCAGTACTCTAAGCAATTCTATACGAACATGGGCCCTCATTCCGAGTTGTTCGCTCGCAAGGTGATTTTAGCAGTATTGCACACGCTAAGCCGCCGCCTACTGGGAGTGAATCTTAGCTTCTTAAAATTGCGAACGAAAGATTCGCAATATTGCGATTACACATCTCGTAGCAGTTTCAGAGTAGCTTCAGACTTACTCGGCATCTGCGATCAGTTCAGTGCTTATCGTTCCTGGTTTGACGTCACAAACACACCCAGCGTTCGCCCAGACACTCCTCCGTTTCTCCAGCCACTCCCGCGTTTTTTACGGAAACGGTAGCGTTTTTTCCCACACGCCCATAAAACGGCCTGTTTCCGCCCAGTAACACCCATTTCCTGTCAATCACACTACGATCGCCTGAGCGAAGAAAAAGCCGTGAGTAAAAATCCAAACTTCATAGCAAATTTACTTGGCGCAGTCGCAGTGCGGACATTGCGCATGCGCACTAAGCGGAAAAACGCTGCGATGCGAAGAAATTTTCCGAGCGAACGACTCGGAATGACCTCCATGGTCACTAAGCTACTAAGTTACTCTGAAATTCCCATAATACTGGGTGGAGATTTTAATATATATTCTTCTTCAACCATGGATAAATCCCATCCCCCCCGCACTCCCCCCTCATTACCGCGTATTGGTATCCCCTATATTTGCTCGCAGCTGTCCTTAGTGGATGTGTGGCGCGCATGCTATCCATTAGAAAGGGAATTTACATGTCTCTCAGCTGCGCACCACACGTTCTCGCGGATTGATTATCTGCTGTTATCTGAATCCCTTTTCTCAAAAGTGGCTGACTCAAAAATTGAGAATATCTGTATTTCAGACCATGCTCTATGCTGGATGAAATTGATGCTCCTCTCAGAAAAATCCCCATTCCGATCCTGGCACTTCCCCTCTCATTTAAGTGGCCCTGCTCTTTTCTGGCAGGCGTCAAAATCAGTTATCCGGGGACACATTATTTCCTATAGTAAAAAAAGGGATTTAGATTTAAATTCACAATATTTGGAAGCCCAGGCGGCTCTCACTCTCGCTTTCCAGGAATTTAAGTCCTCCCCCTCCCCTTCTACTAGAGAACGGTACCTTACACAAAAAACACTGTTCGATACCCTCCTTTCTCAGTTGGAAGCGAAATATTCATTTTCAAGAGACTGTAGCATTTACAGATATGGCAACAAGTCTGGCAAACTGTTATCACGTTTATTAAAGGGCAGACACCCTAAAGTGGTCATTCACTCTCTGCTCACCCAAGGTGGAGACAGAGTACGGACCTCGGCCGAGATTGCTGAGGTGCTACAGTCTTTCTATTCCACTCTGTATGCACGTCCTATTATCAACCAGACACACAAGTCTAGCTTTTGGTCTTCTACTGATCTGCCTCAAATGTCTGAGTCGCACTGTACCTCTCTTCTTGCACCTATCACCACTGAGGAAGTTTCTCTAGCAATAGCTGGACTGAAGACTGGGAAGACTCCGGGCCCTGACGGTTTCGCCAATGACTACTATAAAATTTTATCTACAAGACTGAGCGAACCTCTTTCTGTCTTATTTAATTCTTTTATGCAGGATGCTTCCTTGCCCCAATATTTTAATTCAGCCGTCATAAAGGTTATCCCGAAGCCTGGCCGGGATCCTGAGTCTCCCAGTTCTTATCGTCCGATCTCCCTTTTAAACACTGATTATAAATTATTCACTAAAATCCTCTCAAATAGACTCAAATTCATAGTCCCTGACATAGTGCATACGGACCAGACTGGATTTGTCTGGGGTCGGCAATCAGTGAGCAATATCCGAAAGGTCTTGACTGTTATGCAGGCCTTTCAGCTTTCCAAACCCACTGATACTAATGTATTATTATCCATTGATGCCGAAAAGGCGTTCGACCTGGTCACCTGGGACCATCTGTATGAAACGCTCCATCGCTTTGGTGCACCTGAGGACTTTGTCTCTCTTATTTCCCGTCTATATGAATCTCCCTCCACTCAAGTTTTGGGGAATAGTATTCTCTCTTCCCCTTTCCTTATCCAGAGTGGCACACGACAGGGCTGCCCCTTGTCACCTTTATTATTTTCCTTAGCTTTAGAACCCTTAGCTGTTTCCCTGAGAAACTCTCCCGAATTTGCAGGCATAAAAATCATGGACACCACGGTAAAATTATCACTGTATGCCGACGACATGCTGCTATTTATTTCCCATCCTGATACGTACATCCCTGCGATTGTCTCCCTGATTGAACAATTTGGTTCTTTTGCGGGATACAAGATTAATATATCTAAATCCGAGCTCCTCCTCCTTTCAGGGGACTCTTCCCTCTTTCCATCACACGCGGTCCTGTCCCGATTCCCAGTGACCCGAGATAGTCTTAAATATTTAGGAGTTCAGATCCCTACTTCTCTCCCGGATCTATATGCGATGAATTTTGGTCCTATTTTGTCCAAGGTGTCTAAAATACTTACTGACTGGGCGTCCCTGCCCTTATCTCTTATGGGTCGTGCAGAAGTTATTAAATCTGTGATATTTCCCAAGATTGCTTATTTCCTGCTTATGCTCCCTATTGCCCTCGTTGAGAAAGATGTCCTTTTCCTTAAACAATGTTTCACTAGATATCTATGGGCCGGAAAACGACCAAGAGTCCCCTACGATAGATTGCAGCTATTACGTGAAGAGGGAGGTATGGGAATCCCGGATCCTGTCCTATTTAGTAGAGCAGCAATGTACAGGTATATCACAGACTGGCTTTGGGGCAGATCAGTATTTACGAACCTGACACTTGAACTGGCCGTATTTCACCCTTTCTCCCCTGCTGCACTCTTACACACCCCAAACTCCCGTCTCCCATCTGGGATAAAACAGAATATTTTGTTTTGGCATACATATCGAGCATGGCAAGCCACACACACTAAAGCACAGAGAAAACCTGACACCTCTCTTCACACTACATTCTGGGGTAACCCATGTTTCCTTCCTGGCCTTGATAACACACATTTTTTGAGTTGGAGAGAAAAGGGGATCGCAGCTATTAGAGACATATACGACCCAGGAGGCAACGCAGTGCTTTCTTTCTCTGACATCCAGATAAAATTTGGTATATCCCACCGGGAATTTTTTATGTACCTACAGGCTAGACATTTTGCTCAATCCCAGTCTCATCCTATGATTTCTGAGGCTACCACAGACCCGCTGCGCACCCTAATGGTGCTCACTAAAGATTGTCCTTACCATCTCAATTATTTCAGAAACACCTTTAGGGTCTCATATAGAGACCGGCTCTGGGAACCCGCGCTGTCCTCATGGTCCAAAGATATCCCCAATATGGGATCGAGCGCTGAATTATTAGATAACATTTTACCCATTTTTAGGTCCTTATACTCTGCCTCTTTGCAAGAGGTACACTTGAAAACGCTCCAAAGGGCATATATAGCACCTAATCAGAGGGCACACATGGTCCCAGACGACACTGGCTGTTGCATCAAATGTACTGCGCAGAATGCCACCTTGTACCACAATATGTGGTCTTGCCGGAAAATATCTAAGTTTTGGTATAAGGTGGTCGCTTATCTCAACACAGTATTTAACTTACGGTTAATAAAACGTCCTAAGGCTTGCTTGTTACTTGATTTTAGGGAATGGTCTCTTGGGCCTGAAGATAGAGATATTGTTCCGGTAATCTCTGTCATTTTGACAATTGCCAAGAAACAAATTCTTAATAATTGGATCAAACCGTCTACCCCTTCTTTGATGGCTGTGAAACACATGACCCTCCGAATTATTTATTTTGAGAGGCGTGCTACTCTTCCTGATATAGAAATGGGGGTCAGGCGGTTTGCCAAGAAGTGGGAGAGGTACATTGATACTCTAGATCCGGACATACAATCTTTCATCTATAAACTTTTTGAGACCACAAACTGGTACCTATATAGACAAATCGATAGGGCCTCTTGATAACTTAGGCCTATGTACTGTTCCTTTGAGACCTCCTGTTCTTTTCCTAGGAAATGTAATCATACTAATTTTAATACCCCACGCTGTATGTTTAGTCCGAGGCCAATTAGATACTGAACCTTCTCTTTGGTTAGAGTGGCTAACCATGCCGGAAATGCCTTTTTACTATTCTTAATTAAGATATCTTTGGCCGTTACTCATTCATGAACTGATCATACTTGTATTGTCTTCCCCATTTGTTCCCCCCCCCCCCTCCTCCTGTCTGTCTTCTTCATTGACCTCTCCGGTATATTGATGTTCTGTGAATTCTCAGGTAAAACTAGGTGCTTGACCTTGGGTATATGATGATTTCGTATGCTGAGACGTACACGGGTACTGTTTTCATCATTTCCTAGACCTCATGTAGACTAAGATTGTCCATCCTTTGCCTCTTACCCAAGCCCACAGCTACCGACTATATATGTATTTGTTGATTTCACTGATGTGATTTAAAAGCACTTTACTTTGGAACACTGTAACTATACCGGTTTCTCTCCGGTTTTTGGTTTGTCTGTACCATGAAGGTCTTCCCTGTTTTTGTATTTCTATATAAAAATCTAATAAAAATTGTTGAATAAAAAAAAAAAAAAAACAATTCAAAATGAGGCTCAGTAGTGTGTGTGGCCTCCACGTGCCTGTATGACCTCCCTGGGCATGCTCCTGATGAGGTGGTGTATGGTCTCCTGAGGGATCTCCTCCCAGACCTGGACTAAAGCATCTGCCAACTCCTGGACAGTCTGTGGTGCAACGTGGCGTTGGTGGATGGAGCGAGACATGATGTCCCAGATGTGCTCAATTGGATTCAGGTCTGGGGAACGGGCGGGCCAGTCCATAGCATCAATGCCTTCATCTTGCAGGAACTGCGGACACACTCCAGCCACATGAGGTCTAGCATTGTCTTGCATTAGGAGGAACCCAGAACCAACCGCACCAGCATATGGTCTCACAAGGGGTCTGAGGATCTCATCTCGGTACCTAATGGCAGTCAGGCTACCTCTGGCGAGCACATGGAGGGATGTGCGGCCCCCCAAAGAAATGCCACCCCACACCATTACTGACCCACTGCCAAACCGGTCATGCTGGAGGATGTTGCAGGCAGCAGAACGTTCTCCTTGGTATCTCCAGACTCTGTCACGTCTGTCACATGTGCTCAGTGAGAACCTGCTTTCATCTGTGAAGAGCACAGGGCGCCAGTGGCGAATTTGCCAATCTTGGTGTTCTCTGGCAAATGCCAAACGTCCTGCACGGTGTTGGGCTGTAAGCACAACCCCCACCTGTGGACGTCGGGCCCTCATACCACCCTCATGGAGTCTGTTTCCGATCGTTTGAGTAGACACATGCACATTTGTGGCTTGCTGGAGGTCATTTTGCAGGGCTCTGGCAGTGCTCCTCCTGTTCCTCCTTGCATAAAGGCAGAGTTAGCGGTCCTGCTGCTGGGTTGTTGCCCTTCTACGACCTTCTCCACATCTCCTGATGTACTGGCCTGTCTCCTGGTAGCGCCTCCATTCTCTGGACACTATGTTGACAGACACAGCAAACCTTCTTGCCACAGCTCGCATTGATGTGCCATCCTGGATGAGCTGCACTACCTGAGCCACTTGTGTGGGTTGTAGACTCCGTCTCATGCTACCACTAGAGTGAAAGCACCGCCAGCTTTCAAAAATGACCAAAACATCAGCCAGAAAGCATAGGAGCTGAGAAGTGGTCTGTGGTCACCACCTGCAGAACAACTCCTTTATTGGGGGTGTCTTGCTAATTGCCTATAATTTCCAGCTGTTGTCTATTCCATTTGCACAACAGCATGTGAAATTGATTGTCAATCAGTGTTGCTTCCTAAGTGGACAGTTTGATTTCACAGAAGTGTGATTGACATGGAGTTACATTGTGTTGTTTAAGTGTTCCCTTTATTTTTTTGAGCATTGTATAATCCATGATAAATGTGCCCCATAGAGAGAGAGAGGGATGGGGAAAGACTGGGAGGGAAAGAGAAGAGAGACATATGGGGGGGGAGGAGAGTGGGGGAGAGAGAGGGAAAGATAGGGAGAGAGAGGGGGAGAAGGAGGAAATGATAGGGAGAGATGGGGGACGAGAGAGGGGAAGGGTAAGAGAGAGGGAGAGAGATTTCATGAGAATAGAAATATAGTAAAAATACACTGACACCACACTGTCTCTGTCAGTTACCTCATGGGTGGGGAGGGTGCCTGCAGCTGCTTTGTGGAGTTGGCAGTGCTGCAGTTTGTGCGCGATTGCCTCCTCCTGCTGCTCTACTGTCATGCTGTGGATCCAGTCACGCCTGTTCCAGTCAGGAACACTGTTCCTCCTGCTGCTCATGGATCATGTATGCTACAGCAGAGATAGAACATGGAGGGTGGGGTCAGAACCTCTGGGCCCCTCAGAACATGGGTTTACGCTTTGCACCCCCATGTTGCCGGATCTGCTGACACGCACACTAACAAACACTTAAATATGTTGACACAAACCTTACCTTCTCCTTCCTGCCCAGTCTCCATGCGATGGCTGCTGTAATCCACCTGCACCAGCAAGAGAAGGCATGGCTTCACACAGATCGCTTGGCCCAGGGAAAGTTGGGGGTGTGGCCTAATCGCGGACCCCCGTGACCATGCCCACTTTTATAAAAAAAAGTCCTCTAACTCAGCAGGAACTGCCTGGCTAGTGCCAGGAGAGGAGGTGCACATCCCGTCAGTGCAGTGCAGCAGCAAGCTCGGCGGTGGGCAGCTACGATCACCACTCCACTGTGCAGTGTGCTGTAGCAGACGTGGCATGTGGGGGTGCCGCACATTAGAGGGTGCCTGTGCGCACCAGGCACCCCCCGTGTGCACCAGGCACCCCCCGTGCGCACACCTTTGGCAACATGTATGTATTTTCTTTACAACATTTCTATAATTTAAGCCTTGTATGAATTGTTTATAAAGTATTCTTTATTAGTCTAATTCATATATGCTCCAGAACCCAGTCTTTGGGGAGGCTATTAGATCGCTAAGGCAATTGTAATAGAATGTATGCTGTAATTGTTATTGATTGCTAGAAAGGGATGACCAATCTAATTGCATGGAAGTTTGTGTCATGAGCCTAAGCAATTGTTATAGAGTGTTTGGGGACCGGTTGCCCATTTGAGTAATCTCCATCGGTGGTGGCAGTAAAAGATGCGAGGTTCAGACTACGAATTCAAAGTACCGCCTCTGACCATAGCTGGAGTGCAATTCAGCAGGGATACCTACTGAGGTCCCTGACAACCTCCTTTACTGACATCAAATAAGTTGCCCATAGCAACCAAGCAGATTATAACTTTCATTTATCAAATACATTCTATAAATAGGAAGATGATTTGTTGACATGGGCAATATAGCCAACTGTCCTCTTAAAAAAGTTTGATATATCTCTCCCATAGACTTTTAATAAAGGTGCCATCTAGTTTATCACTTTTACTTGGAATTTGTGTGTGAGAGTCAGGCAGGGCTTTCCCATGTAAACCTCTGTTGTCCTTGCCAAAATCTATATGCCCAGAGAGCGAATTTGACTCACTTAAGAACTTGAAAAATAAGAGAGTACTCTGATACCCCTTTCACACCTAAATTCTGTGTCTGATCTGTGTCACAGGTGTTCAAACTCCTTTCACACTGTGCCTTGGTTCCGAGTTTTTCCTGGGTTGTCGCCTTTTACACTGCACCTGTGTCACCCTGCAAAACAGTGTATGTCAGTGGTTCCCAAACTGTGTAGCTAGGCACCCTGGGGTGCCTCAGGACACTAGCAGGGGTGCCTTGGATTGGTGGTCCAGGACCAATTCAAAATATTTTTGGTCAAAGTAATAGACAAAACAGAGCTTTTGGCTGCCAATGATAAAATATAAGGACAAACAGAAGCAAATATTGTCTTGCAACACACTAAAGATACTAAGGATGACACATTAACATAATGTACTTATTGTTTTTTAAAATTCTCAAAGAAACTTTTGGCCTAGGGGTGCCGTGAAAAAATTCTGATACTCTAGGGTGCCATGATTAAAACAAGTTTGGGAACCACTGGTGTATGTCATAAAAGTAATAAAATATGACTCATAAAAGTGGGTGGTGACTGCTCACTGCAATGTGTTAATCATGGTTGACAACTTATCACTGTGTAGCCTGGAGTTCTTGTATTATTGCGGATTACTGCTGTTTCACACAGCAAATGAAAACTTGATGCAGCTTGTTACACTGTACTACCTTGCAGTGTTATCTCCTCCGGAGAAGGGCGCAATTTATGGCTTAGAGGACTAATGATTCACAGCTCAGCAATTTTTTTTTTTCTATAGTGAAGGATATTTGAATGAATTTAGGGTAATTTGAGGGTGCTGATTCCACATATGCCATTGGTTTTTCCAGATTGGCTCTATATTTTGAGATACAGGTTGAGTATCCCTTATCCAAAATGCTTGTGACCAGAAGCATTTTGGATATTGGATTTTTCCGTATTTTGGAATAATTGCATACCACAATGAAGTATCATGGCGATGGGACCTAAGTCTAAGCACAGAATGCATTTATGTTTCATACAGTATATACCTTATACACACAGCCTGAATGTATTTTTAGCCAATATTTTTATAAACTTTGTGCATTAAACAAAGTGTGTGTACATTCACACAATTAATTTATGTTTCATATACACCTTATGCACACAGCCTGAAGGTCATTTAATACAATGGGGTATATGCAATTCACGGCGAATTGCGGCAATTTTTCGCCGTTTTTTTTCCCCGACTCAATTCGCCAGGTGAATTCCGGCAGGTGCCTGCCGGAATTCACCATATTCAATGAAAAACGGATTCGCCAGAATCGCTGGCGAAAATCGGCCGATTTGGCGGATTTTGCCGCGATTTTAAAAAACGGTAAAAAACGTGAAAAACACGGAAAAAAAATGGCGTGGGGTACCCCCTCCAAAGCATAACCAGCCTCGGGCTCATCGAGATGGTCCTGGTTCTAAAAATCCGGGGAAAAATTGGCCAGGGATCCCCCGTATTTTTAAAACCAGCACCGGGCTCTGCGCCTGGTGCTGGTGCCAAAAATACGGGGGACAAAAAGAGTAGGGGTCCCCCGTATTTTTAACACCAGCATCGGGCTCCACTAGCTGGACAGATAATGCCACAGCCGGGGGTCACTTTTATGCCGTGCCCTGCGGCCGTGGCATCAAATATCCAACTAGTCACCCCTGGCCGGGGTACCCTGGGGGAGTGGGGACCCCTTCAATCAAGGGGTCCCCCCCCCCAGCCACCCAAGGGCCAGGGGTGAAGCCCGAGGCTGTCCCCCCCCATCCAATGGGCTGCGGATGGGGGGGCTGGTAGCCTTTTGTGATAATAAAAAGATATTGTTTTTTCCAGTAGTACTACAAGTCCTAGCAAGCCTCCCCCGCAAGCTGGTACTTGGAGAACCACAAGTACCAGCATGCGGGAGAAAAACGGGCCCGCTGGTACCTGTAGTACTACTGGGAAAAAAATACCCAAATAAAAACAGGACACAGACACCTTGATAGTAAAACTTTATTTCATACGCCGACACACACATACTTACCTATGTTGACACGCCGACTGCCACGGTCTCCGACGATCCGAGGTACCTGTGAAAAAATTATACTCACCTTCCAGCGTCCAGAGGTACATCCAGGTCCAGAGATAATCCACGTACTTGGCAAAACAAAAAAACGAACACCGATCCATACCGGACTAGAAAGGGGTCCAATGCTTTCACATCAGACCCCTTTCTCCCGAATGCCGGGACATCACGTGACTCCTGTCACTGAAGTCCCTTCAGCCAATCAGGAAGCGCTACTTCCGTGGCGCTCACCTGATTGGCTGTGCGCTGTCTGTACTGTGACAGCGCATCGCAAAGCCGCTCCATTACTTTCAATGGTGGGAACTTTGCGGGTAGCGGTGGGGTCACCCGCCGGTCAGCCGCTGACCGGCGGGTGACCTCACCGTTAGCCGCTAAGTTCCCACCATTGAAAGTAATGGAGCGGCTTTGCGATGCGCTGTCACAGAACAGACAGCGCACAGCCAATCAGGTGAGCGCAACGAAGTTGCGCTTCCTGATTGGCTTAGAGACCTTTCTGTGACAGCTGTCACTGACAGGTCTCATTCGTGGAAAGGTGTCCCATGTGTCAGCATGGGACCCCTTTCAGTCCGGTGGTCGGTTATTTGCGTTTTCTTTTTTTGCCAAGTACGTGGATTTATCTCTGGACCATGGCTGAGGTGAGTATATTGAACTTTTCTTTTCAGGTATCCGTGGATTCTACATGGAGAAGAGGACCGATGTCGGCGTGTGAACATAGGTAAGTATGTGTGTGTCGAAGTATGAAATAAAGTTTTACTGTCGACGGTGTGTGTGTCCTGTTTTTATTTGGGTATTTTTTTCCCAGTAGTACTACAGGTACCAGCGGGCCCGTTTTTCTCCTGCATGCTGGTACTTGTGGTTCTCCAAGTACCAGCTTGCGGGGGAGGCTTGCTGGGACTTGTAGTACTACTGGAAAAAACAATATCTTTTTATTATCACAAAAGGCTATCAGCCCCCCCATCCGCAGCCCATTGGATGGGGGGGGGACAGCCTCGGGCTTCACCCCTGGCCCTTGGGTGGCTGGGGGGGGGACCCCTTGATTGAAGGGGTCCCCACTCCCCCAGGGTACCCCGGCCAGGGGTGACTAGTTGGATATTTGATGCCACGGCCGCAGGGCACGGCATAAAAGTGACCCCCGGCTGTGGCATTATCTGTCCAGCTAGTGGAGCCCGATGCTGGTGTTAAAAATACGGGGGACCCCTACTCTTTTTGTCCCCCGTATTTTTGGCACCAGCACCAGGCGCAGAGCCCGGTGCTGGTTTTAAAAATACGGGGGATCCCCTGTCAATTTTTTCCCCGCATTTTTAGAACCAGGACCATCTCGAAGAGCCCGAGGCTGGTTATGCTTTGGAGGGGGGACCCCACGCCATTTTTTTTTATGATTTTACCGTTCCAGCATAAAAAAAAAAAAAAAAAAAATATTTTAAAAAATATATAAATAATATTTGTGCCTCCAAAAAAAAAAAAAAAAAAATACCTAAACCCTTCTAATATAAATAGATCTGCTATTCCCCAAAAAAAAAACACAAAAAAAAACATGTTTAAATTTTTTTTATTTGTTTTCACCCTCCAAAGTGTGGCGGATTGAAAATGACGAATTTGCTGTCTAAAAGCACTGCTGTCGAATTTCCAAACTTGAATTGAATATGCTTTGGTCGAATTGCAGCACTTGTATCATTGCAGAAAAGTCGAATTTGCAAAAATTCGAATTTCAAAAAGTCGAATTTTGAAAGTCCGTTTTTTGGTCGGAAAGCACTGAATTGCATAGGCGATTTTTTTTTTGGGTCGAAAATGACCCGAAATTCGACAATTTCGGGAATTCGACCGCAATTGCATATACCCCAATATCTTTAATAACTTTGTGTATTAAACAAAGTTTGTGTACATTGAGCCATCAGAAAACAAAGATTTCACAATCTCATTCTCACTCAAAAAATTCAGTATTTTGGAATACTTGGATATGGGATATTCAACCTGTATTGCATAATCCCTGAAATTGCATTTTCCCATAAGCGCTTTAGACCTGCTTCTCTCTTAGTAGTTGTGGTTTGATCTTTATTGTGTACTTACTGCATCTGATACTTTTAGTTACTTGTTTCTTCGTTCACAAACATCATTAAAGAGGAAAATTTGTTGTTTTTACAGGCAAACATGAGTTCATCTCAAAGATCTTGCTGGGATTAATGAAGCAATTTGTTAAGGCCCTGAATAGAGACGGTGATTGCTTTAAGTATATTTGCAGGTCATTTCCATGATTAAGCATTGAAAAAATAAAAGCTGGTGTCTTTAATGGTCCACAAATTCGAAAACTTGTGAATGATTCAAATTTTTTAAAATCTATGAATCCTGTTGAATCTTTAACCTGGACCAGTTATGTTTCTGTCATTAAGAATTTTTTGGGAAATCACAAAGCAGAGAATTATCAAGTATTGGTTGAAAACATGCTAAAAAATTTGCAGAAGATAGGGGCAAATATGAGCATAAAGGTGCACTTTCTTCACAGTCACTTGGACAGATTCCCAGTTAATTTAGGAGACTACAATGAGGAACAAGGTGAGAGATTTCACCAGGTCATAAAAGTGATGGAGGAGAGGTATCAAGATAGATGGGACAGGCATATGATGGCTGACTACTGTTGGGGTCTTATACGTGACCGTGACAATCACTCCTATAAAAGAAAATCAAAAAAGCAGTGGTTTTTAAAGCAATAATTGTCAAAAGTTTACCGTGTTTATATGTTGTTCCATCAAATAAATATTAATTTTGAGTGTCTTAAGTTCCTTTTGAAGTGATTTGTAGTAATTTCTACATGCTAAGATACACAGTTCTGCATATACAAAACTTAATATGCGTTTTGCTGATTTTCATGGGGTACCGAATTATCTCAAAAAGTAGACCCAATCTGGGAAAAACAATGTCATATTCAGAATCAGAACCCTCAAATTACCCTAGAAAAACTGAAAAATTCTTGACTTTGTACCCGTACGACGCGCCTGCACATTGCGGTGCATACGCATGCGCAGTTTTGCCGAGTTTTGACCTGATAGCAGCGCGGCAAAAAGTTGCTAGCGAGCGATCAACTCGGAATGACCCCCATAAAGTCATTTTTTCCATAGTACCTGTGCAGTAACTGGTGTTTATTTGTATTGCTTATACCTTCTTCACACTGCCTGAGGCGGGTCGCACCCGGAAGCCTGGAACGGGTGCTACCCGTGTGCGACCCGCCTCAGGCCCCTTGCCGCCGCTGTCCACCAACCCAGCATATTGCCAGGTTGATGACGTCACCGGTGATGCGCCGTGGGCGGCGCTTAGAGATCACATGATCTCCATGCGCCGCCTGTCACCGCAGAGTGAACGGAAAACAGGTCATTGACCTGGCTTCCCGTTCACACAGCACAGCGTACCAGGCTGAACACGTGTTTAACTGCTACCCGTCTTGGAATACCGGGTCGACCCGGATTATTCCAACTGGGCCCTTTCTGACCGCACAGCAACATGGGTTATGCGTGCTCATGTGCAATATAACCCGTGTTCAAAGCTGCCAATCTAAAAGGGGTATTAGTGTGTTGGGAGTGTGGGTAATAAAACAAATACATCTGTACTGGTTTATAATAAAGTTAATAAAGTTAAACTTATTGTTTGAATGCAAAGCCAGGGTGTCAGCCTGGTCCAAATGCTCGTCCTCAGCAGTCTGTGCCTCCACTACTTCACGAAGAGTCTTCACTCACGGAGGACTCCATATCATTGTCTGGCAGGTCCTCATGTATATTCTGTGAAAAGGGTGGCTACTTTGGCTGTTTTCAAGTGTAGGGTTTCTACTAGTGGCACAGCAGGAGGAGGATAGGGAAATGGGGTTAGATAGTGCTGAGTTGCCAAACAAACTGTCAAACTGCTCACAATATGGCCACTCCATATATTCCACACCGCTTTTCTTCCTGTTGTGGTCGTGCACTTTTCTGTATTGTTTTCTGAGAGCCTTTAATTTGTTGACCATTTGCTGCTGTGAGTGCTTCACCAACCCCATCCCCATACACTCAGGATTAGTCCCTGGGATTTGCCTCCAGATCTCCTTTTCTTCACTTATAGCAAGCAGCTCCCTCACCTCTACATCCTGCCAGTTCACCATGCTGCCTGCTCTGCAGCTTGCACATGACATCTCTGAGTAATCATGATCCACCAGTCATCTCCTTTTTGCAAAACCTGGGTCAGATAAACTGGGTCGCACCTTTCACATCGCAATGTATCCGGGTCGGTCCCCAGTATGACCCTAGTTACAAACAGCATCGAAGCCTCAGGACACACGAATGAATTGGTTGACCCTTTCACACCAAGCCAGGACCTGGGTTGCCCCGCCAATATCCGGGGTCAGAGGCTCAGTGTGAAAGGGATATAACTGTGAGGGTTATCACCCACCTGGTACATTGAGGTGCCCGGCATTGCAGGTGCTACATCTACCTACAATATAACATAATTATTAACTGTTGAAGATAGAAATATTTAATTGCTGCTTTGCATTACATAGGTTTTAAAAAGAAAAACTTGTTGCTATATCTGTCCGAAATTCTTCTCTCATCTCCCAGAGACATTCTAGCAGGCTTATTATTATATGATGATCCTTTCACAATACAGTGATAATCCTTTTGCAACACAGTATCTTGGGTGCTTAGTTTAGCAGCATAACTAGTGTATTATGTCACTGGGGGCATTGTCAGGTCAACGTTCTAAAAAGATGTGCGACAGCAGACAAATGGGCTGGAGTTGTTCTTGCCCTGTATAATAAGTAAGATATCATAAAACGATAAAATGTCTAACTTGTAAATCCTCTATAATAGTACAAATTTACATTTTAACATTAACAGAGGCTTATCTAGGGTAGGGCGAGTGGGGCACGTGCCCTGGGCGCCTTGGCAGGCCCAGGAGAGGGGGCGCCGCCGGCGGCCAGGGCATCATGCCCCACTCGCCCCTGTCAACCCGAGATGTGAGGGGAGGAGAGCGCACCGTCTCTCCCTCCCCTCACCGCTGGAAGCCCTAGCAGCGCTGCCAGCAGCACTGCTGTGTCCGCCCGGTCTCCAGCGTTGGCCAATCAGAGCTTGCGGACCGGCTCCTGATTGGCTGCCTGTCCGCGAGCTCTGATTGGCTAGCGAACCAGCGCCAGACAGCCGCCGGAGACCGGGAGCGGTGAGGGAAAGGAGAGGCGCTGCGCTGCACTCTCCTCCCCTCACATACACAACAAGCGCCGGTGAGTGACCGGGGGGGGGGGGCACAGTGGGGCCTGGCACTGTGGGGCATGTAACTGGCACTGTGGGACATATAACTGGCACAGTGGGGCCTGGCACTGTGGGGCATATAACTGGCACTGTGGGGCATATAACTGGCACAGTGGGGCCTGGCACTGTGGGGCATATAACTGTCACTGTGGGGCTTATAACTGGCACTGTGGGGCATATAACTGGCACAGTGGGGCACGTAACTGGCACTGAGTGGGGCCTGGCACTGTGGGGCATATAACTGCCACTGTGGGGCATATAACTGGCACTGTGGGGCATGTATCTGGCACTGTGGGGCAATGTAACTGGCACTGTGGGGCAATGTATCTGGCACTGTGGGGCAATGTATCCGGTACTGTGGGGCATGTATCCGGCACTGTGGGGCAATGTAACTGGCACTGTGGGGCAATGTAACTGGCACTGTGGGGCAATGTAACTGGCACAGTGGGGCATGTAACTGGCACTGAGTGGGGCCTGGCACTGTGGGGTATATAACTGGCACTGTTTGGCATGTATCTTGCACTGTGGGGCATGTAACTGGCACTGTGGGGCATGTATCTGGCAGTGAGAGGGGCAATGTATCTGGCACTGTGGGGCAATGTATCTGGCACTGTGGGGCAATGTATCTGGCACTGTGGGGCAATGTAATGTACCTGGCACTGTGGGGCATGTATCCGGCACTGTGGGGCAATGTAACTGGCACAGTGGGGCATGTAACTGGCACTGAGTGGGGCCTGGCACTGTGGGGCATATAACTGGCACTGTGGGGCATGTATCTGGCACAGTGGGGCATGTAACTGGCACTGAGTGGGGCCTGGCACTGTGGGGCATATAACTGGCACTGTGGGGCATGTATCTGGCACTGTGGGGCATGTATCTGGCAGTGAGTGGGGCAATGTATCTGGCAGTGAGTGGGGCAATGTATCTGGCAGTGAGTGGGGCAATGTATCTGGCAGTGAGTGGGGCAATGTATCTGGCACTGTGGGGCAATGTATCTGGCACTGTGGGGCAATGTATCTGGCACTGTGGGGCAATGTAACTGGCACTGTGGGCCATTTTCAGTGGCCACACCCCTTCTGGAGTGTGGCCACACCCCTTCTGATGTGTGATCATGCCCATTTTTTCGTCGCGCGCGCCTTCGGCGAGCGCACATGCTCCTTTTTGTGTTTTTTTTTTTTGGGGGGGGGGGGGGGGGGGGGGGGAGGGGAAGAGGCGCCATTTTCCATCTTGCCCTGGGCTCCGGAAACCCTAGCTACGCCTCTGATCATTAATCAAACATGTAACTACATGAATGCAAACTTTCCATATTTGAACAATAAAATGCATTAATACATTCTAGGTCTGGTAAATCAGGAATCACTAGTCTAAATAATACCCCTTTTACACTCGCAGAAAAATCCCGGGATATTGCACGTGAACGCGCATCATCCCGGGATTCTTCTCAGTGTAAATGGGTACAGGGACAATTTCCCGGGACGAGCATCCCGGGATTTCATCCCAGGTCAAAAGCAGGGTTGAACCCGGGACCGTCCCGGGAAGCTGGGTAGTGTGAAAGGGCCCGTCCCGGGATTCACTACCCGGGACTGTTAAAAGGCCTCCGATTGGAGCTTTCATGGGCTCAGAAAAGATGATGTCATCATTCAGAGCCCTGGGGAGCGTCCTTGATGCGTGTGAGGAAGGCAGCATGGCGACCTGGACAGACCAGGAGGTGAGAGAGTTGCTGAGCATTAGGGGAGAGGAGGAAATTATGAGGCAGATCACAGGCACAGTCAAAGATGCAGTCATTTATAAAAACATCTCCAAGATGCTGCAAGCCAGGGGAATCATCCGCACGCAGCAGCAACTGTTAAACAAAATGAAAACTCTTAAAAAGCATTTCCTTAAGGTGCATGACAACAACAGGAAAAAGAGCGGTGTTGGCCGTATCGACTGGCAGTACTATGACATGTGCGCCAATATCTTTGGAAACACAGCTATATGCAGTCCGGTGAGTCTGTCTTCCAGTTCACAGTACACTGCTACAGAAGGCACTCCAGAAGAGACACAGACAAGCAGTGACGTCTGTCCATCATCACCGTTGTTAATTGACGACACACCTGAGGACAGCGACACATCATCCCAGCCGTCCATAAACACATCCAGAAACGACGACAGCATAACTGCAACCATTGAAGACGTCGTGGATGCTCAGACCAGTGACAGTGGGACTGTACAAAGTGCCGTCACCCCAACTTTACAGAAAAACAGTAAGTACATGTTTAGAAATTAACACTCATAGCACAAATCCACAATTGTTAATCATCCGGTTATGTGCGTAGTATGAGTGGCCAGTGTGGCGGCAGCGTGGCGAGCGCTAATGAGCCCCTTGCAGGATCACTGCGCTCAACACGCTGCTGGCACGGTGGCACACTTTGCATTTTCTGCCCCCACGCAGGGGGGCTTTGCATTTTTAAAAAAAGTTCAATGTTGCAGAGTAGCTAGTGTATAGGTGGATTAATGCCACAAACACATGTTTGCTAACGCTGCTATTTTTATATACGCTCATTTTGTATTTCTTCTCTTCACAGTTTACACCGTACCGCCTAGAAGGAAGAAATTGAACAGAGCGGAGCAAGTGGCTAAAGCCATGTCAAATGTCCTTGTCGACCAACTCCGAGAGATGGACGCTACAATGTCCGCACAGGAGGATGCAAGGCTCGACAGGTTTCTAGAGGCAGAACGCCAAATGCATGATGCATTCCTTTCCCAAGTCATGACAATGCAGGAACGCATGAGTAGAGAGCAGTATGACCGCCACAGGGAATTGCACCAAATGAACATGGCGTTCTATGAGCGTATGACCAATACCTCAAGAGCACCAAACCAACACCACAACTCACAATACCCCCCTGAGCAGGGTTTTTCATCATTTAATCCTGGTCCATACTATGCCCCAAATACTGCACCATCTAGTGCGCCAAGCCCAGAGTTTACTGTATTGCGCAATTTGCCGTGAAACACAGTGAATTGCTTTTTTTGGTTGTTATTTGTTGTTAAATAACCACAGTGTGGTCATTGTTTATGCACAACTGTTTGTGCCTTCCTTCATTTTTTTCTATGTTCTGTTTTGTATAGTGTCTACATTAAAGCACTTTTTATTTATTTTTTACACAGTGATAATATACTGCAGGGACACTGTGGTTTATGGTGTTGTATCTACAAACCTACCAGTGTTTTTTTTTTTTTTATGCCAATAAAAACTTGTTTGCAAATCTAGGCATAACATTCCCATTTGTGCGTAAAGTAGACCATGTTTACAGTGTTTACTACATTGTTTATGCATATATACACAGTTGCTGGCAATGTGTTTTTTTTGGAAAAACATAAATAATGAACCCAAAGATCAAAGGTGGAATACAAAATAAAAACATTTTCATTCACCAAACATGTTGTGCTGATTCTTAAACACTATTGTACCAGTGCTGCAAGGTTGGACGTAATAGTGTGGCGTATTTGTTCTGCAGCGGAGTTTGAGGCAGTCCCAAACAAAGCACCTTCCACATGTGGGTTTATAACCTCAGGGTCCTGCACAGTCCACTCAGGAAGGAATAGCTCATTTTGCAGTTCACAGATGTTGTGCAGTATACAGCACGCAGCTACTACATTAGGCATATTCATAAGGTCCACATCATTGCGCTTCATCAAACAACGCCATCTTCCTTTTAACCTGCCAAAGGCGTTCTCAACCACCATCCTTGCTGAACTCAGGGTGTGAGTATAGGTTTGTTGCTCTGGGGTTAACTGGACCTGTTGGGTGTAGCCTTTCATAATCCAGGGGCGTAAAGGGTATGCAGCATCCCCGATGATGTGGACAGGGATCTCCACCCCATTCACAATCTTTGCACACTCTTTGGGGTACAGCCAGCCTCCCTGCTTCTCCTCTACGATGTTGTACAGGTCAGAATTGGCAAGAACTCGGGAGTCATGAGATCGGCCTGGCCAGCCAATAAACACATCTAGGAAACTAAAGAACAGTAAAATTGAAAACAATTAGAATGTAAAACTCACACATGCAACTCATCCCACCACCCCAAAAATAAACACTTACCAATATTTGTGGTCCACAACAGCCTGTAATATGATGGAGTGCCAGCCCTTCCTATTAAAATAGTCAGCATGGTTGTCACGTGGGGCAATAATGGGGATGTGTGTCCCATCAATCGCTCCTCCACACTGCGCATAGCCTCGCTTCACAAATCCAATGATGGTATCCTGTAAGCGCTGTCCTTGTGGTAGAGATATGAAGCGCTTGTATAAGGTAGATACAATTGCTTTAGTCACCTGGTGGACTATGACACAGCAGGTGGAGATTGCAACACCGAACAAGCATGAGACTGAGCGGTACTCTCCTGGGGTAGCATACCACCACAATGCAATAGCTAATCTCCTGCGTGCCTCGATGGGTCTCCTAAGCCTGGTGGTCTGCATGTCAAGTGCTGGGGTAAGTAATTCCAGGATGTAGTTAAAGGTTGCACGAGACACACGGAAGTTAGCCATCCACTCCTCATCCTGGTAAGCTTCCACGGTCCTCATAAAGGCTTCTCCGTGCCGGCGATCTCTGGACCAAAATGAGCGGTTAAGGCCCATACTCACGCTCAGTATGATACTCATCCTGGATGATATGAAGGCTCTCCTCCTGCGCAAATATTGGCGGCGACTAGCAGCCCTATCCAGCATAAATTGCGCCCTCCTCCTCCTCATAAAATATATGTGCAGTATACTGCACAGTGTGATAAGCTGCATCATGCTGTCAGTGGCTGTATGAAACATCTGCAAAGCAGAAAGAATCATGAGCTCAGGCATACACACTGGTACTCCGTCGGCCATGACTGCAGCAATGGTGTGAGCAGGCACCACCCCTCCCTTTGTTGACTAGTGTGACCTCATCAATGTGAGCCAGAAAAGGCCATTTCTAATGACACACATGTGCATTTGCAGGGATATCCCGGGATCAGTGTAAATGGGGCTGTCCCGGGTCGATCCCAGGTCTTAGTGTAGTGTGAAAGGGGTCAGTCCCGGGAAGGCATCCCGGGACGCATCCCGGGAAGCATCCCGGGAGTGACCCGGGAGTGCGAGTGTAAAAGTGGTATAAGTCTCCACAATTATTTTAAGCTGGTAGCATCCAAATGGACATTGGGGGTAATTCAGAGTTGATCGCAGCAGCATATTTGTTAGCAGTTGGGCAAAACCATGGCCCTCATTCCGAGTTGATCGCTCGGTAATTTTCTTCGCATCGCAGTGAAATTCCGCTTAGTACGCATGCGCAATATTCGCACTGCGACTGCGCCAAGTAATTTTACAATGAAGATAGTATTTTTACTCACTGCTTTTTCTTCGCTCTGGCGAACGTAGTGTGATTGACAGGAAATGGGTGTTACTGGGCGGAAACACAGCGTTTTCGGGGCGTGTGGATAAAAACGCTACCGTTTCCGGAAAAAACGCAGGAGTGGCCGGAGAAACGGGGGAGTGTCTGGGCGAACGCTGGGTGTGTTTATGACGTCAAACCAGGAACGACAAGCACTGAACTGAACGCAGATGCCGAGTAAGTCTGAAGCTACTCTGAAACTGCTAAGTAGTTTGTAATCGCAATATTGCGAATACATCGGTCGCAATTTTAAGAAGCTAAGATACACTCCCAGTAGGCGTAGGCTTAGCGTGAGCAACTCTGCTAAATTCGCCTTGCGAGCGATCAACTCGGAATGAGGGCCCATGTGCACTGCAGGTGTGGCAGACATAACATTTGCAGAGAGAGTTAGATTTGGGTGGGTTATATTGTTTCTGTGCCGGGTAAATAGTGGCTGCTTTATTTTTACACTGCAATTTAGATTTCAGTTTGAACACACCCCACCCAAATCTAACTCTCTCTGCAGAAATGCAAACACAAAGCCGCCGCCCTCTGGGAGTGTATCCTAGCATAGCAGAATTGCTAACGAAAGATTAGCAATTCTGCTATTAAGTATTTCCTTGCAGTTTCTGAGTAGCTCCAGACCTACTCCTAGACTGCGATCACCTCAGTCAGTTTAGTTCCTGGTTTGACGTCACAAACACACCCAGCGTCCGGCCAGCCACTCCTGCGTTTTTACCAGGCACGCCTGCGTTTTTTAGCACACTCCCTGAAAACGGACAGTTTCTGCCCAGAAACACCCACTTCCTGTCAATCACACTACAATCAGCAGAGCGATTGAAAAGCTTAGTTCGCCCATGAGTAAAATAGCATAGATTTATGTAAAATTGCTTAGCGCATGCGCCCTGCTGTGCATACGCATGCACTGCCGGATTTTAGCCTATTAGCAATTCTGCTAAAAATAGCAGCGAGCGAACAACTCGGAATGACCACCCTGGTTTTGCCCAACTGCTAACAAATTTGCTGCTGCGATCAACTCTGAATTAGGCCCATAGGTCTATTTGTTTATAGAAGTTCATAATTATTGAAATCAATCATCTGAATGGGTGCTCTTTGATCCTAGCACAGATAGAGCTGTCATATCTCTACTGCACTTCCAAAGGAGTGACACGAGTACTGAAAGTAGTGTCCATTTCCATGAAAGCTTTGGAGGTCTCACATCTGGCATGTCTTGTCATGTCAGCCTGAATCCCTTTGTTTATTTTCTTGCCTGGCTGTACTGTCATGGCAAGGTTATTGTGTGAGACAGAGGCCAGCGTGTGACAGCGGCATAATTAAGTGCCAGGAAGGATAGCCAAAACAATTGCTGTGCTGTTATTATACTGTATGATGTTCTAACGTAGGTCTTAAAAACCCTGAAAGGAATGTAAATCAAGATCCTGCGTGTCCTGAGAATGTTTCATAAGGAACTATTAACCCTTTCCCGACAGTTTTCCTGTAGATGCATGGCTGAAACCTGTGCTACAGACAGTGGTGCAAGTAGAGAAAATTTCTTATGCAGTGTGTCAGCATGACATGCCACCCATTTCTCGTCACTCTAGGAGAATTCCTCTCCATTGCATTCCAAATACACCTTGCCTATATGGTGGTTTCATTGCAAGAGGAAACCTCTGAAGAAATTGATTCTCCCTGTGCAGACAGTGTCTGTATTTACTATTCATGTAGCAGATCACATGGTCCAGAAAATGTCTGTTGGTGTAGTAAAACAATCAATGTATTCATACAACAGAGGTTCAACCAGACTTGTGCCACCTGTGTCACCTCCGGTTCCATTCCAGCCTCCTGTCTCTTGTCTCTTTAGCCTCCTTTCTTTACAGCCTCCTGCACCCTGTCTTTCCAGCTCCCAGCACCCTGTGTCTCTCCATCCTCCTGCCCGTCACTTAAGCCTTCTGCCTTGTCTTTCCAGCCTCCTGTCACATGTATCTCCAGTGTCCTGCTCCTTGTGTCTCTCCATCCTTCTGTCTTTCCAGCCTCCTGTCCTCTTTATTTCTCAGCCTCAACCCCCTCCTCTGTGTCTCTCAACCTTCCGAAGCCTTCCCCTGTGTCCCTCAGCCTAGTCCACTGTGTACATCAGCCTCACCCTCTGTGTCTATCAGCCTCACCCTTTGTGGCCATCAGGCTTACCCTCTGTAGCAATCAAACTCCCCCTCTGTGTCTCTCAGCCTCCACCTCTGTTTCCCTCAACCTCCCACTCTGTGTCCATCAACCTCCCACTCTGTGTCCCTCAACCTACCACTCTGTGTCCCTCGACCTTACCCTCTGTGTCCTTTAGCCTCTCACTCTGTGTCTCTCAGCCTCCCCCTGTCATAAGATATGTTATGCTGCCAAATATTGTTTGCACTACACTGGACTATAATTCATATCACAATCCCTTAAAATGTACATGTATGTTATTTATATAGCTACTCACTGTTCAAATTTTGGCAACTGCTGAATTTAGCACTAGAGCTGTCTCTCAGCCACACCCTCTGTCTCTCAAGCCTGTGTCTGTAGCTCCAGTACTCCCCAACTCCGACCAATGTCTCCCCTGCGCAGCTCAGCTTACACTTACCTCCTGAATCCAGCTGCCTGATGATGCTGCTTGCTGCTCTGCCTTCGCGGGTGTGATGTTAGTGTTTTAGAATGCTTAATATTTGTAGACACTCCCTTACTAATATGTATAAGCCTGAATCTTTAGTGATGGTCCCTGTGACCAGGGGGATGCTGGGAAGTGGGTGGTCCAGTGTGCAGTGTGCCTTGAGTTGGTGATGGAATAAAGCAGCACAGCAGTGTACTCACATGTCTCTGTGTCCTGATGACTGGATTTACAAACATATGAACAAAACATGGTGTCAGAAGAAGTTTAACTTGGACTGCTAGTGCTCTCAGAGTGTGAAAGAATCCTGCAGAAGTCTGTAAGGCTGTGATACTCAGTGTCTGCAAAGCCTGCCGTGTGCTCCTCTCTTCAAACAGTGTGTAACCATGGATAAACTGGCTCCTCCAACCAGCATGCTGATGTCTGGTAACTTGTCTCAAAACTGGAAAAGATTTAAGCAAAGGTTTAATACATATCTTGCTGCATGTGGAGCTGATACAGAGGCTGACAAAACGAAGGCATCCATTTTCCTCCATGTGATAGGAGAGGATGTGCTGGACATTTATAATAGTTTTCAGTTTGCTGAGGGGCAGAATATGGTGCTATCTTCTATAATGCAAAAGTTTGAAGATTACTTTGTGCCAAGGAAAAATGTGACATATGAAAGATATACGTTTTTCACATGTGATCAGAAGTCTGTAGATGGATTTGATCAGTATGTTACAGAGCTGCAATCACTCAGTAAAACCTGTGAGTTTGGTGATTTAAAGGATTCACTGATTAGAGATCATATTGTCTGTGGAATACCTGATAATGGACTCAGAGAGAGACAGCTGAGAAAGCAGGACCTAACATTAGAAAAGGCAGTGACTATGTGCAGATCTGCAGAAATAACTAGATTTCAAGCCAAAACATTACACAAGGAAGCTGGTGCTGTCCATGTAGTGCAGAAAACAGAGACAAGGAAACCTCCATTCTCAAGAGTGAAGTAGTCTAAGCCACAGTCTAATAAGAAAATGTGTAGTAGATGTGGAAATGCTCATAATCCTAAAATGTACCCGGCTTATGGTAAAACCTGCATGAAATGTGGTAGACTTAATCACTTTGCCAAATGCTGTGAAATGAAAAGTGAAACAACCAATGTGCATGCTGTTAAACAAACAGAGGAATTCTTTGTGGATTGCATTGAACTTTGCAGTGCAGATAAGAAAGAATGGATTGTCCCTTTAACTGTGAACGAGATTGTCATTCCCTTTAAGCTTGATACTGGCGCACTGTTGAATTTAATATCGTTTCAAGACTATAAGACTTTTAGAGTAAAACCTAAAATTCATCCAGCCATCGTGAAAGTTACAGGGTACACTGGGGAGGAAATCCTGTGAAAGGTACATGCTTAGTGACACTGAAATATAAGGGACAACAGTTTAAAACATCTCTACTGATTGTGGATAAAAATGTGCAACCGATTCTAGGATTAAATTCCTGTGAGAAACTAAGCTTGCTAAAGAAAGTTTTTATGGTGACATCACAAGTAGAAGATGACTGCAAATCGATTTTTACAGAATACAGAGACTTGTTTGAAGGTCTAGGTTGTTTGCCTGGAGAGCATAAAATAAATATAGACACGTAAGTTTCTTCAGTGATACACCCCTGTAGAAAAGTGCCGTTTGCGCTGAGAGAAAAACTGAAACAAGAGCTAAATTGCATGGAAGCCTTGGGTGTGATACAGAAAGTTGATGAGCCTACTGAATGGGTAAGCTCCTTAGTAATTGTTGAAAAGAAAAATGGACTCAGAATATGTCTAGACCCCAGAGATTTAAACAAAGCTATTAAACGAGAATATTTCAAACTACCAACCAGAGATGAAATCATGTCGCAATTTGCGGGAGCAAAATGGTTCAGTAAATTGGACGCATCTTCAGGTTTCTGGCAAATGAAGCTAGATGAGGCCAGCTCAAAGCTTTGTACATTTAATACACCAGAATGTCGATACAGATTTCTTCGACTACCATATGGAATATTGTCTGCTCCAGAAGTATATCACAAAAAGATACACATGATTTTTGAACATATTCCAAGTGTTGAAACAATGATGGATGACATTATTGTCTGGGGATCTACAAAGGAAGAACATGATTCTAGATTGAGACAAGTAATGGAACTTGTCAAGAAAGTGAATCTAAAGCTAAACAAGGACAAATGTGAATTTGGCGTGAATACACTTACCTTTATGGGCGACGTGGTCTCGGATCAAGGTGTAAAACCAGACCCAAGGAAAATATCAGCCATAGTGAACATGGAACGTCCTAACAACAAAGACGATGTCAGACGATTCCTAGGAATGATTACTTAGGATAGTTTATTTCTCAACTCTCTGAATGAACAGCCTCTCTTAGATGGTTGTTGGACAAAGATAACGAGTGGATGTGGTCACATGAACAAGAAGAAAGTTGACAAAACTTGAAACAGATCATTACAGAGCAACCAGTGCTAAAATTCTTTGATCCTGCGAAAAAGAATAAGAATTTCAGCAGATGCTTCGCAATTTGGCCTAGGCTCAGTGCTGTTACAAGAACATGAGGATACATGGCAACCAGTAATCTATGCATCAAGAGCACTGACAAGTGCTGAAACAAGGTATGCTCAGATAGAAAAAGAACTGCTAGCGATCACATATGGTCAAACATTTACAGTGGAAACTGACCACAAGCCATTGGTAGCTATCATGACTAAATCATTACATGACTGTCCCATGAGAATTCAACGAATGCTTATCAGACTACAGAAATATGATGTACACTTGCTGTACTGTCCCGGCAAATACATGTACATTGCTGATACACTTTCTCGTGCTGTGGACAGAAGTGAAGGTTCCAAAAGTCTGATGGATGAAGAGATAGAAGCCTATGTTCATTTGATCGTAGCTTCTCTACCAGTGTCTCTTGCAAGATAAGAACAGATTAGGAAAGAAACTGAGACAGATGACACAATTAAATTGTTCAAAGATATCATTCTGAAAGGTTGGCCAGCAGAAAAACATGCATGCCCGCTGTCTATCCATGATTATTGGATGTACCGCAGTGACCTTACAGTTGTCGATGGTATTATTTACAAAGGCAATAGGTTTGTAATACCTGCACGACTAAGAAAAACTATGCTGTGCAAGATACATGAAGGCCACTTAGGAGAAGAAAAATGTAAGCGGAGAGCGCGTGAAGTTATGTATTGGCCAAGAACATAGCAGAGGAACGTCAACAGGCGAAACAGAAACTGTTCCATGACAGGCGAGCAAAAAGCTTATCTGATCTAAAATCAGGTGACCAAGTCCGTCTCAGAGATCACAAGAAAGGTATTTGGGTGCAGAAAGGTATTGTGCAAGCACAAGTAGCACCAAGATCTTATACTATACGTACAGAGCGTGGAACGGAAGTAAGAAGAAATCGGGTGGATTTAAGATCTCAACCTAACCATAATGAAGACAACATGACTGAAGAATACCCTTCATCTGACATGTATGATGATCCTCATAATGGTGAACAAACCACGATTCTAGAAAGGTCCAAAATGGTCGATGAAACTGACAATGTTAAATTCCTTTGTCGTATAAACAACCCTTAATGAAGTCTAAGAACACAGTACGCTGTTTACTTAAGAAGTACCGTAAGGGTACGCTAGTTGCGTAACGATCGCTTCAGCCGTAGGCGAGACGCTCAAGCGTCACGTTCGCTCACGGCCCAGTGATCACAAGACAGCACGTTATTGGTGATGACTAGAGTAATGATTCGCTATGGCGTAGCGGACGCTCGAGACCACGAGGAGATCACCAGCGGCGCAGACGCTCACAACGCTATACCTTTATGTCTAAACCTATTATCAATGAAATACACAGAATACCTTAATGTGAATACAGGGTGTAAGTGCAACCTTGTGTAACCTGACTAACTACAAAGCTGCTTGAGCGTCACCGACGCTCAAGTGAACACTTAAAACTATAGGAAATACACAGATACTGGTTTAGGGTCCAAAGCCTATTATCTGTATTATAACTATTATACTTGCAAAAAGAATCACAGTACAAATGATACACTACAATATAACAGAGACTTCCTAACCAAATAACTATACAAGAAATACAATACAATACTATGCTGATCTAATACAATACAATACTAGTCAATGGGAGATACAAGAGAAAGAGAAGGGAGAGAGAGAGAGATGGAGAGAGAGAGAGATATTGGCTCACAGTAAGACAATATGATTACGGAGAGAAACTTACGCACAAAGGGTATGATCGCATGCGCCTCGATATCCAGCTCCCGATTATCAGCAAGAAAACCGTTGATGAGAGTGAAGTTGGATATGGTCGGCCTGCCTATTTATGCCCCACACACAATGCAATCTCATAGTCCCTACAATCCCATTGTCCATTGGACGAAGGAATTCGGCTTCGCACTATAACAAAAGGTCATAGGGTGATTCATACAGGTGGGCTGTGACGATTTCAAACAGCTCAGGTGGGTGGGAAACTAGGTTTACCGCCGCATACCTGAGTAAGAGTAAATAATAGTAATGGACATAAACTTCTTATGTCCATAACTATTCGCACGAGCGATTAATACGCTCCAAACCAACACCGGAATATTGCTAATTAAATACTCTTCCGATGGGTACCAAACACTGCTGTATGATTCCTGTTAGACCCTTCGCACAATACAAAGAGGGATTCCTCCATTCAGGGACATTCTATATTAACCAAACTTTCAGAATCTATCAAAGGGACCATGATCTACAAAATACATTAATTGTGGAAATATGTAACGATTGGGTCGCACGCTACGACTACATACTCTTTACCGTAAATACGCATACCGATGCGAGCGGGTGCACGCATCAGCGGGTATGCGCTATCACGGGAAAGCGCACGCATGCGCAGCGCGGACCAGCGTGAGGTGCAAATATGGCAGCGTGTATAGGGATATTTTTCTGACTTTGACAGTCCACCCTTTGGCAGTCAATAATAACTGCCACCTTCTAAAACATTTCAAAAGGATAAAAATATAAGTCAGGGGTTAATTCATTTCCATGGTTGGGTAAGGAAGAAGAGAGGAGTAGGTGTGAAAAGGGTATGACCTAGTGAGATAGCAGAAGCATGTGTGTATGAGTCCATGTTTGGGGGGGGGGTCATGTATCATCGTGCCGTACGTGTTGTAAATCAAGCTTCGAGGTATTGCGAAGTATACATTTGAATTCCTTCTTATCCCGTGGTACAGGTCTGTGGATGGGCTGTCAAACTTTACCGAGCTCTTTTCGGCTTTTGAACAAAATGGGGAGCACATTTTAGTTGATGATACATGAATGGGGGAATATGTGATTGCTGATATCTGTGCCTGTATTCCCTATACTATGTGTGTTATTACCTGAGGGTTGTAGAGATGAAGATAAAGAACACTTATGGGAAATGCAATGATATTCTATGTCAGGGAAATGTACATCTGTTGTTGAAGTTTTGTTCGGTATCTGTTGAGAGTCGTCTTCTTTGCGCTGTATTGCTCCTTGGGCATGAGCAAATAGCTTTGTCAGTGCCATCAGATTTACAAATATGTTGGGCTAGCGTGAGTTTAAGAATACTAGGGAAACTGGGGATCCATGGCAAAGTTCATCAAATGTCCATTTCTCAAGTGGTCAAAACTTCATCTTTGGTGCTTGTCTGTTGTCTGTATAGCGTCTCGTCAACTTCCTCGTCCAAGGGGGTCTTTGTATCTTGGAGAAAAGCAGAAAAACAGGTGAAAGAAACGGACCGTATAATCGCATTTTTCATCACATCCTGGTTTCTATCATTGGGTCATAAATCAAATCCAGGTTAATTACAGTTTCCTCACTCCTCAAGCTCATCACTTTTGTACTTTGTTTGCACCTCATTAAAGCCTGCCCGCATCTAAATATCAATCCAATAGATATAACAACACCTAAGATACATAGGAGAAACTTTCCAACATCCATTATGACTCCTTGAGCCCAGTCTCCTAAACCGGAGAACCAATTTCGCGGGTTCAACCATGACACCCAACCAGTCAGCTCATTACCTACAGCAGCAAGGGTGAGATTGTGTTTTCGACGAAATTCCCACTTCAATTGGAGAATATCGTCCATCTTTTGGTCTATGACCTCTACCGGATCCTCGGTGCTATTTGTGATATACGTGCAACACTTTATGCCGTACTGTGTTGCCAATGTAACACAATATCCGCCTGTTACTGCTGTAAGATAATTAAGAACCATCCTATGCTGAACTAGTTCTGTTTTATAAGCTTGAAGTTCTCTTCCAGTGTATCTGAACGTGTCATCATACATTTCAGTGATATTATCTAACAAATTGGCGAGTGCGGAAATGTATCTATAATTCATCACTCCTCGAGCGGTGCGAGTGAAATCTAACGCTTCCAGAACCTGAATCCCGGTGGATTCATGGATAAGATCAGAGGCCGGATGCTCTAACCTTTCTGACAGTTGTCTTTTAACTCGGTGCTCGTAATGAGTGTGAGTATAAGGAGCTTGGGCACCACGGTGTATGTCCTTCATTTTGTCATGTGTAACAGTCATCACTTCAGGCAATATTTTTCCAATATAACACAATCCTTCAGAGTTTGGGGCAAGCCACTTGTACGCCTTTCTCCCGCATATGAAATATGCATCATCGGGGAGAACATATGGGACAGAGAAGGACATTACCATATTACACACCTTCCAGGTGAACTCTCCTGACCCTAATTCTTCCATCTGCTTAATGCACGTATCGGTTTGTACGATGTGTGCACAGTATCCTGGTGATACTTCTCCAACTCTAGTAATCCTATTTCCTAAGGTATATCGATACCGGAAAGATTTTCCTCTACTGGCTATGTGGCGTACAAGCTCTGTATCTGTAGGCATTCTATCTGCTCTGTGTGAAAAGGTCATGGTAAGGTTGCTCCATGACACTTCCCAATTTCCCGGCTTACGGGGATTGGAGATATTAAAACATAAGAGGGACCTATCCACATGGTATTGGTGGAGCTTCAAACTAGGAGGGCTGGAGATGTTAAACCTCCGGTCCACCGGTCTCCCACCACTTAGCTCAAGTACCTCCCCTAACGTTAAAGGAAATGGTACTAGCCCTGATTTGCTATGACCCTGAGGTACTTGAGAGCATACCCAACAATCTGTTTGGTTTAATACGTTACCCACTAAGGAGTGATAGTCACTCAATGGATGCCGGTCCATATGGATATTAAAACTGGATTGGCATTTCTTTATGCACCCATCCTCAATCAAATTGTCACAGAGCCTACAGATACAGTTTTCTTCAGCTAATAATCCATCACAATTTCTTCTATCGGATCGTTTTCTGATACTCGCCTTTGCTTGTTGGTTTGGTTGATCTTGGAAAACTACGCCTCCATCATCATAATCGGAACCCATTCCAGAACCTCTCTCGACCTCTATGGTACTCTCACCGGAACAGACTGCTCTGGTCAACATCATGGTTAACATCAAAATCCGGATCACAGTCTCTTGGGGCAAGTCCATCTTTGAGGAGGAAATAGAGAAGAATGAGAAGGGGGAAAAAGAAATTTTTAAGGGAGAGGGGATGGGAAGTGGAGAAAAACAATAAAAGGGAGAAGGGAGTCAACAACTGCTTTCGGTCTTCAAGGCTCAGGTGCCGCCTCAGTCCTCCTGGAACAGACACTCCAGTGATACAACCTCTACCGTCTGTTCCTTATCACGGGACTTCTCTGGATCAGCAACCTTTTTGCAGTGGGATGAATGGACCCAAGTGTCTCTCTCAGCAACCTTCAATGCTGTGGTGCTAGTCAATAAGACCTGGTATGGTCCTTCCCATCTATCAATAAGACAACCTGAGCGTAGAAAATTTCGTATCATTACATAATCCCCAGGTTCAATGTCATGACAATTACTATCTGGTAAATCAGGAATCACCAACTTCAGATTATCATTTTGATTCCTCAACTGCTTACTCATGTTAATCAAGTATTTTACAGTCACTTCATTGTTACATTTCAAATCATCCTGAGGGTTAATCATGACATGCGGTTGTCGACCAAACAGAATTTCAAAAGGGGACAGGTTAAGAGGGGACCTGGGAGTGGTTCTGATGCTATACAAAACAATGGGTAAAGCTTCTGGCCACGTCAATCCTGTCTCTGCCATTACTTTACTCAATTTATTTTTAATAGTGCTGTTCACTCTTTCGACCTTCGCACTCGCCTGTGGACGGTACGGAGTGTGCAGCTTGCTATCAATACCCATTAATTTACACATTCCTTGAAAGACATCACCGGTAAAATGGGTACCCCTATCACTTTCAATGATTCTAGGGATACCATATCTACATACAAATTCCTGCACAATTTTCTTAGCTGTAAACATAGCGGTATTTGTAGCTGCTGGAAATGCTTCGACCCAATTCGAGAAAACATCTATACAAACAAGTACATATTTCAAATTTCGACATGGGGGTAATTGAATGAAGTCAATTTGTATTACCTGGAAAGGGCCGCCGGCAGGTGGGACATGGGATGGTTCTGTAGGTATTGCTTTTCCAATATTCTTTCTCAGACAGGTAAGGCATGACATTGCTCTTTTACCCGCATGAGAGGAGAATCCTGGGGCGCACCAGTATGCTCTTACCAATTTGCACATCCCCTCCTTGCCTAGATGAGTCAGCCCGTGAGCTGCTTCAGCCAGACATGGAAGGTATGTCCTGGGGGCCACTGGTTTACCATGTCCATCCGTCCAGAGCCCTGAGGACTCCTGGCCATATCCCTTTGCCTTCCAGACTGCCTTTTCCTGTGTGGAACACAAATTCTGCATCTCACACAACTTCTGTGTGTTGATGGTATTAAATACCATCAGTTGTGTGGTGTCTGTCTGTATGGGGGTAGCAGCTGCAAGCTTTGCGGCTTCGTCTGCTCGGCTGTTACCAAGGGATACTGGGTCTTGGCTATATGTATGTGCTTTACATTTGATAACAGCCACTCTGTCGGGTTCCTGTATCGCTGTTAGAAGCCTTTTTATATAAGCTGCATGCGCTATTGGTGTACCAGCTGCCGTCATGAAATTTCTGAGGCGCCATAGGGCTCCGAAATCATGTACTACCCCGAAGGCGTATCTAGAATCGGTGTAGATATTGGCTGACTTACCCTTAGCCAATTCACATGCTCTGGTTAGGGCGACCAGTTCAGCAACCTGGGCTGAGTGAGGTGGACCTAGCGGTTCTGCTTCTATGGTGTCTTGGTCATCTACGACTGCGTATCCAGTACACAAATCTCCCGAGTCTGACTGTCTGTGACAACTACCGTCCGTGTAGAACGTGAGTTCTGCATCTTCCAGTGGATTGTCACTGATGTCAGGCCTTGCGGTAAAATTTTGGGTCAAATATTCCATACAATCATGTGTATCTTCCTTTGTATTAAATCCTCCTTCCCCATCACTCTCACCTTCCACCCTTTGTGTCTGACCAGGCACACCTGGGAGAAATGTTGCAGGATTTAATGCGCTGCATCTCCTTATGGTGATGTTTACTGGGGCCATTAGTGCCAATTCCCATCTTGTAAACCTCGCTGATGAGACGTGTCTGGTTTGGGCAGAATTTAATAAGGCAGATACCGCATGTGGTGTATGGATTGTGAGGTTGTGGCCTAGCACGACATCTTCGCTTTTTGTCACTAGCAATGCTATCGCCGCAATGCTACGCAAGCATGTGGGGAGGGATCGTGCTACCGTGTCTAGCTGAGCGCTGTAGTATGCAACTGGCCTGCTGGCGTCACCGTGCTTTTGGGTTAGTACACCTGCTGCGCAACCAGCACTTTCTGTTCCGTATAGTTCAAAGGGTTTCCCATAGTCTGGCATACCTAGTGCTGGCGCCTGCGTTAGGCACTGTTTGAGTCTCTCAAATGCTGTTTCGGATTCGTCTGTATGCGAGATCCTATCAGGTTTGTTTGAGGAGACCATTTCCTGCAAAGGTAACGCCAATATGGAAAACCCTGGGATCCAATTACGGCAATACCCACACATTCCTAAAAACGTCCTGATCTGTTGCTGGGTTTGTGGCAGTGTCATGTCTCTAATGGCTTGGATTCTATCAGCGGTCAGGTGTCCCAGTCCTTGTGTTAGACAGTGTCCCAAATATTTTACCTTAGCTTGGCATAATTGCAACTTGTCTTTGGAAACCTTATGTCCTGTGTCTGAAAGATGAAACAGGAGCTGTTTCGTATCCTTCAGGGAAGCTTCCAGCGAATCTGAACACAGTAGTAAATCATCTACATACTGTATCAATACTGATCCACTCTCCGGTTGGAAAGACTATAAACAATCATGCAAAGCCTGAGAAAATATACTTGGACTATCTATGAAACCTTGGGGTAACCGAGTCCACGTGTATTGGACTCCTCTGTATGTGAATGCAAACAAATATTGGCTGTCAGGGTGCAGAGGTACCGAAAAGAATGCGGAGCAGAGGTCAATAACAGTGAAAAATTTGGCAGTGGGAGGAATTTGCATTAGGATGACAGCTGGATTAGGCACTACGGGGAACTGACTCTCAACTATTTTGTTAATCCCCCTTAGATCCTGCACTAGCCTGTAACCCCTCCCCCCACTCTTTTTAACAGGGAAGATGGGACTATTTGCTGTGCTGGACGTTCTTACTAGAATGCCCTGTTGTAGCAAGCGCTCTATTACTGGGAAAACTCCTAACTCCACCTCTGGCTTCAGAGGATACTGTGGGATTTTTGGAGCTATCCTACCATCTTTTACTTGTACAACTACTGGAGCTACGTTTGCCATTAATCCAGTGTCCTGTCCATCTTTTGTCCAAAGTGACTCTGGTATCTGAGATGTCATTTCTTCTATTTGGGATGGATTCCTATTTGTCATAATGGGATGTGACATTAATTTTGATGGGGAGTCTAACATGTCTCGTACTTCCTGAGCGTGATTCTCAGGAATGTCCAAGAATACACCTTCAGGAGTACAATAAATGACGCAACCCATTTTACATAGTAAGTCTCTTCCCAGGAGATTGGTTGGTGCCGATGCAGCTAGCAAAAACGAATGCTTGGTATGCAAAGGCCCTATTGTAATCTCGGCTGGTTTGCTAACAGGGTAGTGCTGGACTACTCCTGTTACTCCCATGGCTGGAACTGTCCTACCAGTGGTTCTCATGCCCACTGTCGAATTTATCACTGACTTGGCCGCCCCTGTGTCTACAAGAAAGTTTAAGGTTTTACCAGCTACATTGATTGCAATCTCTGGTTCACTTCCAAGACTGGCAATCAATTTAACTGGCTGCAGATTACAGGTATGGCCACACCCCTATTGGGTATGCTGACCTCCCTGAATCCCGCTGGCAGCGACTACTTGTGAGGGAGTTAGCTGGGAACTACCAGAGGCATGCCAATCTCTGTTCGGGGGGTATCTTTTTGTTTCCCCTGTATGTGGCTCAAAACTCCGCCTCTGTGGACCCTGCTCCCAATGTCGTGTGTCGTGTCGTTGTCTAGGGGGTTGAAAAGATCTTTGTACACTCTTTGTTCTACAGTCTCGTGCATAGTGTCCCTGTTTGTTACAAGAAAAACATGTTATTACACTTGACTTACCCACAGGATTCGGTGGTACATACGCAGGCTGCCTTGTGGTCAGCGCCTGTATACTTACTGACATCAACTTATCACTTTGCGACTCCCTGTGTCTAGTGATGTTTCTGTCGTGATCAATAGCAGCCTCTCTCAATGTGGACACCGACAGACCTCGCCAACATGGTTGCGTGGTCTGAACCCTAGTCTTTAATGTTTCCTTTAAACCATCCATCAGTACAGATACTGCTACTTCTTGGTGGTTTGGGTTGGTCCTAATGTCTTCTATTCCAGTGTACTTTGCCATTTCTAATAGTGCCCGGTGGAAATATTCTGCTGCCGTTTCGGACTCTTTTTGTCTAATGGAGAATATTTTGTTCCATTTAACAACGGCTGGGAAATACTCCTTTAGCTGTAAATTTATCCTTTTTACATTATCTTTGTTGTACACATCTGAAAGTGGTACATCTTTATCTAGTCCACAATCAGCTAAGAATTGAACTGAGTCGACATTTGAAGGTAAACAAGCTCTTAGCAGTATCTGCCAATCCTTGTTGTTGGGTTCTACAGTGTTACCTAGATCCCTGATGTATTTTTGGCTAGCAACTAAGTCTTTCCTGGGGTCAGGAAATTCGGACACTATTGTTCTTAATTCCATTCGGGAAAATGGAGTGTACATGGCAATGTTCCTTATGGGAGTGGCTCCTGATACATCTGTTTTCCCATTGGGAACTGCTATTACTCTAACAGGGTTAACTCTAACAACCTCATTCTGTGTAGATTCTACAACTTGTGGTGAAATTGTTTCAGTATAATGCATGGTGCCGTACTTACCCGTTGACACGACCTCACCTATCCCTCCGCTAGGGGCCTTCGCTAATCTCGTGGGTGTTGCTGTGCCTACTGTGGTCTCTGCTATGGTGGCTGCGAGAGAGAGAGCTGAAATTGTTGCCGGATCGTCTTCTTGATCACACTCCTGAGGAAAGTTCAAAACAGGGTACAACTTGCACGGGTTAATAATTGTATGGGTTACTTGGTTAACATCATTAACATTTACAGGGTTACTAAGTGTTTGTGTTTTACAACCCAGTGCGTTTCTCTCCGTAATCAACTTTTCTCCTGCTATGTATGGTGGTGGCGGGGCTGTGGCTATCAGTTTCCTGACTGCCCCAGATCCCGCCGCCAGAGCCAAACCTCTCTGTATCTCACCTTCCTGTTGCCACAACTGTAAATAATCATGATGCTGAATTCGTCTCTTTGTTGATTTTATGAGACATATCCTCCTCCTTAAATTTTGTAACACTTCTGGACTGAAGCTACCTATTCTTGGGAATTTCTCCCTGTCTTGTACAGTCATTCTCTCCCATTCATCACATAAAACCTCTGTGTGACTTCCGTATTTTTCACACATGATGTACCTTGCCGACCCGACTGGTCGGTTCTCTGAATCAACCCGAACCGAGGTTGATCGCCCCCTACCTGAACAATTGGCCCCCATAATCTGCAGGTGTTGCTTACTACTCCTTTGATCTTTATATCACGGTCTTCAGCGAACCCTTACAGCAAACCAAATTATTCAAAATAGGCCGGCGGTGGCGGTTTACCGAGTACCCCACTCACTCGCCCACCTCGACCAATACGACCTGATCACACCGATATGGTGCTGGCGTACTCGATACAGGGCCCTACCAGAAACCTTCTGTTTACTGGAACATACGAGGGTTACCCGCAGGACACTTACTCTTTCCAGTAAAGGTGGGGTTGTTAGATAGTTCCTGAGTGACCAGCGAACTTCCCTTTAAAAATAAAAAATTACACAAATCACGTCAGAATGTACAAATAGCGTTTGTGACCACTTTACTCTAATGGTATTAGGTCAGATTACTAACTACTGCACACAATTACGTGCGGTACAATCGTTCAGTACCTAAGCACTACCTGTTATGTACTGAGAGATCAATGGAATCGAAAATTGCGGCTGCGAATTCCTTCAGCCAGAGCTTCCAATGGCCTATATGGGTTTTAGCACCAACCCCCGGGGTTGTGCTTCTTGTACCTTTATAGCGGACCTTCTTGTACCTTGTGACCTCCTGGCCTTGTCCTTGTGACCTCCTGGTCTTGTTACCTTGTGGTCCGCTATACTCTAATGCTCATATTTTATTTAACCAAGGATGCCTCCTTAGCCACCGTATATGTCACTTACACGTATGTCCTTTACGAGTACCCGATTTCTTTTTGGTTCAACCTCTAAGTTATATAAACTTATGTAATAAAAACACACTCACTCAACACATGTACACTTTCGTTTCTATATCTATTTCTGCGCAGAAATTTTCTTTAGCCCAGCTGTGTTACCAATTAGGAGCAGGATCTGTTAAACTAAATTTCAAATTTTCCAAAAATAGATTTGCGTTATTTACCGCGTCGCGTTATCTACCGCTGTGCGTTACTTATCGCCTTTGCGTTACTTATCGCCTTATCACAACTTGAGCTACGTGGGCGTAACCGGACGCTACGTTGCGTAATGTACGCTGCGTGCGTCTGCCTTTGGATTGCGTACGCTAGTCCTTGTTAGAGACACGTGTACGCAAAACAAAAGATCCACCGTAACACAATTTCTACTTTTATCAATGTAGATGATCCCTGATCATCTACCTCACACCACACTGACTGCCTTATCTCCCAGACAAGCCGTGTGTTGGTCTATACTTTAGCTATTACCTCTACTATGAAATAACAGCAAATCTCTTTTAGCACTTTCTATCAACTATAAAAATTGGCAAACAGGAATAGTGATATACGAAATTGAAAAAGAAATGCAGATATATATGTATGCGTGCGTGTATACGCAAGACAGAAGAGAAATAAACAGTTTTAAAGGACACAAGCGTTTTGTTCTTACTTCCGGTTCCCGGATTCCTTCAGCACTCTTTATCTAAGCGAAGCAGACGCTTATCCCGTCAGCACTGTGAGACAACCTCCCACCCTTTGCTGGGGGATAATGTCTGCTGATCTACCTAGTGCAGATATGAGAAGGACAGGACGAGTCCCCAATTGACAATGTTAAATTCCTTTGTCGTATAAACAACCCTTAATGAAGTCTAAGAACACAGTACGCTGTTTACTTAAGAAGTACCGTAAGGGTACGCTAGTTGCGTAACGATCGCTTCAGCCGTAGGCGAGACGCTCAAGCGTCACGTTCGCTCACGGCCCAGTGATCACAAGACAGCACGTTATTGGTGATGACTAGAGTAATGATTCGCTATGGCGTAGCGGACGCTCGAGACCACGAGGAGATCACCAGCGGCGCAGACGCTCACAACGCTATACCTTTATGTCTAAACCTATTATCAATGAAATACACAGAATACCTTAATGTGAATACAGGGTGTAAGTGCAACCTTGTGTAACCTGACTAACTACAAAGCTGCTTGAGCATCACCGACGCTCAAGTGAACACTTAAAACTATAGGAAATACACAGATACTGGTTTAGGGTCCAAAGCCTATTATCTGTATTATAACTATTATACTTGCAAAAAGAATCACAGTACAAATGATACACTACAATATAACAGAGACTTCCTAACCAAATAACTATACAAGAAATACAATACAATACTATGCTGATCTAATACAATACAATACTAGTCAATGGAAGATACAAGAGAAAGAGAAGGGAGAGAGAGAGAGAGAGAGATGGAGAGAGAGAGAGAGATTGGCTCACAGTAAGACAATATGATTACGGAGAGAAACTTACGCACAAAGGGTATGATCGCATGCGCCTCGATATCCAGCTCCCGATTATCAGCAAGAAAACCGTTGATGAGAGTGAAGTTGGATATGGTCGGCCTGCCTATTTATGCCCCACACACAATGCAATCTCATAGTCCCTACAATCCCATTGTCCATTGGACGAAGGAATTCGGCTTCGCACTATAACAAAAGGTCATAGGGTGATTCATACAGGTGGGCTGTGACGATTTCAAACAGCTCAGGTGGGTGGGAAACTAGGTTTCCCGCCGCATACCTGAGTAAGAGTAAATAATAGTAATGGACATAAACTTCTTATGTCCATAACTATTCGCACGAGCGATTAATACGCTCCAAACCAACACCGGAATATTGCTAATTAAATACTCTTCCGATGGGTACCAAACACTGCTGTATGATTCCTGTTAGACCCTTCGCACAATACAAAGAGGGATTCCTCCATTCAGGGACATTCTATATTAACCAAACTTTCAGAATCTATCAAAGGGACCATGATCTACAAAATACATTAATTGTGGAAATATGTAACGATTGGGTCGCACGCTACGACTACATACTCTTTACCGTAAATACGCATACCGATGCGAGCGGGTGCACGCATCAGCGGGTATGCGCTATCACGGGAAAGCGCACGCATGCGCAGCGCGGACCAGCGTGAGGTGCAAATATGGCAGCGTGTATAGGGATATTTTTCTGACTTTGACAAAACACAGACTGTGTATGAAAGACCCAAAAGGGAAATACGCAGACCTGAGAGACTCTTGAAACGTGTTAGATGATGTTCTTAATATGACGTTTGATAATGCTGATTATCTAACAGGAATGAAAGCTATACCTTATACACACTTAGAATACACTTTACCATGGAGCCGCTGCGGCCGCTAAACCTAGTACACACGCTACGTACTTTATACTTTTGTTTGCGTACGGAGTCCCGTATCACTGTACGGACTTAGCGTACAAACGCCGCGCTGGGGGTACAAAGTACACACAGCGCGCACACACCCAGAGATACACTTTAAACCTTTACAGTAATGCAATGCAATGCTATTACACTTTAAACCTTTATGCAGCAATGTAGTGTGATGCTATTACACTTTAAACCTTAGCAGGGAAAGAAATACACAACATCATTCTGTAGTTAAACCACTGGGTTCCGACACCACAGCGTATTATTACTGAAAGGGGGTTACAAAACAAACAATACAATATAACAGAGTAAATGGCTACATTCAATGGTACATACTTGAGTGGACAAGCTTGCGCAACCCGGCCGGTCCCCGGTCATCTGGTAGATAACTTTGTGAGTCTTGTGTGTGACCACTCTGCAGCAGGCTTTATTTATACAATTCTTCCAAAAGCAATACAATGGATACTGTAATCCCTTTGTCCATTGGACATAGGAATGCACTTTTACAGTACAGGAGAGGTCATAGGTAGATTTGAATAGGTAGGCGATGTCTTTCCCAACTGCTCTTGTGGGTGGTCTCCTCTGGAATCCCGCCGCATACATAATGTATAGTAAATACAATTTATCTCTATATTCTGCCTCTGCACATAACTATCCGCAGGAACATGCGATCTTCCGCAGACCAACACCGGAATGTTACCCTTAAAATACCCTACAGCTGGATACCAAACACCACCTTATAACCTTATTCTGTCCCCTCTTATCCTGTAAAGGTGAATCCCCTTGTTCTGTTACCATTTAAACTGATGTTATTTTCTGGTGTGGTGCAGGGGGACTATGTGTACATTGTGCACTATTTGGATTAAATATGTAATGTATTTTGATAGCCCTCCATGCGTTCACAAACTCTACCGTAAATACCCATACCACGCAGAAAGTTGGCGCAGATTTGTTTGATTGTAATGTGAAAACGTACATTGTCGTGACTGATTATTACTCTAACTACCCTGAGGTGAAGACACTACATACAACTACTAGTAAAGCCGTAATCAATTGCATGAAGTCAATCTTTGCAAGGCATGGTGTTCCTATGGAAGTGTTCACTGACAATGGTCCTCAGTTTTCCAGTGCTGAATTTAGACAAATTTGCTGATGAGTGGGAATTTGTCCATACTACGTCAAGTCCCCACTATCAACGGTCAAATGGGTTGGTGGAAAGTTCAGTAAAAACTGTAAAGAGTCTCATGAAAAAAGCTCAAGAAGGTAAAGAAGATTTTTACAAAAGTCTTTTAATCTACCGCAGTACACCTTTAAAGAATGGACTTTCTCCTGCACAAATGCTGATGGGAAGGAGGATTAGAGCAAAGCTCCCGATACATGATGAACTGCTTAATACACATAACTCAGCGTTGGTCAGACTGAGTAAGGAACGTCAACAGGCGAAACAGAAACTGTTCCATGACAGGCGAGCAAAAAGCTTATCTGATCTAAAATCGGGTGACCAAGTCCGTCTCAGAGATCACAAGAAAGGTATTTGGGTGCAGAAAGGTATTGTGCAAGCACAAGTAGCACCAAGATCTTATACTATACGTACAGAGCGTGGAACGGAAGCAAGAAGAAATCGGGTGGATTTAAGATCTCAACCTAACCATAATGAAGACAACATGACTGAAGAATACCCTTCATCTGACATGTATGATGATCCTCATAATGGTGAACAAACCACGATTCTAGAAAGGTCCAACATGGTCGATGAAACACAGACTGTGTATGAAAGACCCAAAAGGGAAATACGCAGACCTGAGAGACTCATTGAAACGTGTTAGATGATGTTCTTAATATGACGTTTGATAATGCTGATTATCTAACAGGAATGAAAGCTATACCTTATACACACTTAGAATACACTTAACCATGGAGCCGCTGCGGCCGCTAAACCTAGTACACACGCTACATACTTTATACTTTTGTTTGCGTATGGAGTCCCGTATCACTGTACGGACTTAGCGTACAAACGCCGCGCTGGGGGTACAAAGTACACACAGCGCGCACACACCCAGAGATACACTTTAAACCTTTACAGTAATGCAATGCAATGCTATTACACTTTAAACCTTTATGCAGCAACGTAGTGTGATGCTATTACACTTTAAACCTTAGCAGGGAAAGAAATACACAACATCATTCTGTAGTTAAACCACTGGGTTCCGACACCACAGCGTATTATTACTGAAAGGGGGTTACAATACAAACAATACAATACAATATAACAGAGTAAATGGCTACATTCAATGGTACATACTTGAGTGGACAAGCTTGTGCAACCCGGCCGGTCCCCGGTCATCTGGTAGATAACTTTGTGAGTCTTGTGTGTGACCACTCTGCAGCAGGCTTTATTTATACAATTCTTCCAAAAGCAATACAATGGATACTGTAATCCCTTTGTCCATTGGACATAGGAATGCACTTTTACAGTACAGGAGAGGTCATAGGTAGATTTGAATAGGTAGGCGATGTCTTTCCCAACTGCTCTTGTGGGTGGTCTCCTCTGGATTCCCGCCGCATACATAATGTATAGTAAATACAATTTATCTCTATATTCTGCCTCTGCACATAACTATCCGCAGGAACATGCGATCTTCCGCAGGCCAACACCGGAATGTTACCCTTAAAATACCCTACAGCTGGATACCAAACACCACCTTATAACCTTATTCTGTCCCCTCCTATCCTGTAAAGGTGAATCCCCTTGTTCTGTTACCATTTAAACTGATGTTATTTTCTGGTGTGATGCAGGGGGACTATGTGTACATTGTGCACTATTTGGATTAAATATGTAATGTATTTTGATAGCCATCCATGCGTTCACAAACTCTACCGTAAATACCCATACCACGCGCTGATGTGCATGACCGCGGGAGCGACCATACGCAAATTGCGAATAAGTAGACGCGCGGAGGCCACCTGTGTGTAGTTTGTACGGATGTGTGTACTGCAATATTTTTCGACTTTGACAGTCCACCCTTTGGCAGTCACCAATAACTGCCACTATCTAATCACTAAACAGAAAAATATCTACACAATATCTACAGAAGTTTTGGATGGTCGGGGGAGAGTGGTAGGCATCATCTGGGAGAACATAGGGGACAGAATATGATATCACCATATTACAAACTTTCCAAGTGAAAAACCCAATCCCTAGTTCTCCCATCTGCTCAGTACAAGTATCAGGATGGATGATATGAGCACAATACCCTGGCGATACTTTTACAACCCACATGGTCTTGCTTCCACGAGTATACCTATACCAAAAATACCTCCCACTGTTGGCTATTTGGCGTACAAGTTCAGAGTCTATGGGTATCCTATCAGCTCTGTGTGAAAAGGTCACTGTCTGGTTATTCCACGTCACTTCCCAATTTCCCGGCTTTTGGTAATTGGAAATATTAAAACACAATAAGGACCTGTCTACATGATACTGGTGGAGCGTCAAACTAGGGGGCCCAGAGATATTGAATTTCCTGTCCACCGGTCTCCCACCCCGCAATTCGAGCACCTCATCTATTGCCAAAGGGTACGGTACTAATCCTGACTTGCTCTGACCTTGAGGTACCTGTGAGCACACCCAGCATTCTGTCTGGTTTAAGACCTTACCCACTAGTGAGTGGTAATCACGCAACGGATGACGGTCCATGTCGATATTAAGGTTGGACTGACATCTCTGGATGCACCCATCCTCAACTACATTCTCATAATTCCTACAAATACAATATTCATCAGACAATAACCCCTCGCAGTGCCTCCGAGCTCCCTGACTACCAGAGCGCTTACTGATGCCAGCCTTTACTAAAGTGATGTGCTGATCCTGAGATCCTACAAATTCATACTTGCCATCAGAACCCATTTCAGATCCCTGCTCGACCTTTCTGGGACCCTCACATAAACAAACTGTCCTTATCAAAACCAGAGTTACTAACAGAACCCGAAACGCAGTCTCTTGTGATCGATCCATTTCGTTTAGGGAAAGGAGGAAGATAAGAAGGGGAAAAGACAGGAAAATGCAGGGGGAGGTGAATTAAAAAAAAAGATACTACAACCGTTCTAGATCTGTGCTTGGATGCCCTTCAACAGTTCTGCCTCTCAACCTTCTCGGAACAGACACTCCAGTGATACGAGGTTCTCTACACTCTGCTCTTTGTCACGAGTTCTCTCTGGGTCAGCGGCCTTTCTGTAGGGAACATAAATCTTGCATTTCAATGTGTTTAACTGTTGTGTATTATCAGTTGTGTGAAGTAAACCATCTGTGGAAAGTGAAAAGAGAAAGGAAATAATGAAAAGAAAATTTTCCAGATTTGCGTTCACCATCAGGCTGTCACGCCATCATGCATATCGGTGTCTATGCACAGTCTCCCTTCACCAGTATTCTCATTATCCACCCTTTGTGCATGACCAGACACACTGCGTTAATACTGGTGTCCCTATGCTGGTGAGATATACTGGATTTTGGCAGAACTCTGAAAGACCGAGTAGGCCTGTGGCGTCTGAACTATAACCCTGTCGGTGAACGTAAGAGATGAAGAGGAAGCTTTGAAGACAAATCACATATAGTTTAGTAACAGATAAGTTGGTAGCGGCAAAGAAGATTTTACAAAGTTTGACATCTGGATTGGGCACTAAGGGGAATGATTCTCTACTCGGTCTGCTCCCTCCCAAAAAAAAAAATCTATGTGTGTTATATCTCTAGTGGGACTATCTCAGCCATCAATCCAGTGTCCTGTCCATTCTAAATTCATAGGGAACCCGGTATCTTTGAGATAATTTCCTCTACCTGTGATGGACATGTATCTAGAACAGCGAAATGCAACCTTAGTCTTCGTGGGTATCCAACATAATTCGTACTTCCTGGGCGGAAGCACGCTATATGTATACCATCTCTAACAAAACTTCTGTTAAATTAATTAGAGGTCACTTCTGCTAGAGAAAGAAGCAGAAGTTTAGAGACATCCTCCTAACCCCAGTAAGTTCTGTCAAAAGGGTAAAGTTGCATTTTTTCCATTCTTCCCATTAACCGAATCTGTGTTTTCTATATGGCTCGTGACTCCTTACTATATGTCCCTTGATCCCGTCTATGTGTTTAATAACGTGGCTTGTTTTCTCTGTCTAGGGGTCTATATTGGCTATGTGCTCTACTACTCTTGCAATCTCTAGCAAAATGTTCTTTCTTTTTCTTTTACAAATGTAACAATTTCTCAGTCTTTTCTTACCACCAGGGTTTTTGGGGTTTAGGCTGATGAGACTCTGGTGTAAGAGCCTGTATACTTTCAATCCCCAGCCTCTCCTCCTGCAGTTCTCTACGCCTAGCAATATTCTTATGGTGTTCAATCGCGCACTCTCTACGACAAGCTACTGTGGCCCCTCTCCAATCAGGAAAAAAAAATGTTTGTACCCTGTCCCTTACTGTCTGATTGAGTCCGTCCATTAATACAGAAACAGCTACCTTCCTGTAATTCGCATCGTTCCCTGTATCTGATACCCCCATGTATCTATCTATTATTTGCAGGTCCTGATGGAAGTATTCAGATGTCATTTTATTTTCCCTCTGTTTTATGGAGAAAATTTTTCTCCACTTAACAGTTGTGGGGAAATACAACTCTAGTTGCATGTTAATTTGCTCTAAGTTCTCCTGATTGTGTTTGTCAGTCATAGGACTATCCGACTCTAATCTACAATCAGTGATACATTTTTGGGTGTCAATATTAGGAGGTAGGCACGCTTTCAAAAATATCCGCCAGTGTTTGTTTGTCGGTTCATACGCATTACCCAGATCTCAGAAAATTTTCTGACATCTGGCTAAATGCTTCCGAGGGTCGGGGAATTCTGAAATGATTGATCGCAGCTCATCTCTGGGCCATGGGCAATACATTGCATTATTCCTGGTGAGGATTATTCCCTGACTATCGGTTCCCCCATTGGGGGTTACTATTTCCAAGACAGGGTGTAATCCTACCATTCCGTTCCTAATCTATTTACTGTGAGGTGTTGTTGTCTCTTTGCAGTGAACTGTCTCACACTTACCGGTAGCTGTGACCTCACCAGTTCTTTCATTGGGGAATATTGTCACTGCTCTACTTGGTTGGACAGGCCCCACCTGAGTTTCCTGCAGCGAGTTGACTGCTTGGAGGAGAGCTGCGATTTGGCTGGATATATTTGTTATTAAAAAAAATATATAGATTCAATATATATATTACAAAGTACAGTATACCTATAGTTACAACTCATACAGTAAGCAGTTAAAACATAGTTACATACAATTACAGTTGCAGGCCAGCGATACAATTACCATTCCCTCCAATGCATCCTATGTCTCTCTCTCTCTCTGTAAATAAATACAGGAACTGATCTGCCAGCAAGTCCATCATCCTCTTGTGACCTATAACCTTGAAAAGACTTTAAAAAAAAAACAGGATACATCTTGCAAAAAAATAATTAGGGTTAATACATTGTTTTTACATACTACTATATTTTACGGATATACCATTGACTGTAGCCATCTTCTCCCCCGCAATATACGGTAGTGGTGGTGCGGTCGCCATTGTTTTCCCGCTAGCTTTGGAACCTGCTGCACGAGCTACAGTAATTTCCTTTGCATATCCCCCTCTTGCTGCCATAATTTTAAACAATCATTATGTCTAATCCTTTGTTTTCTGGATTTAATCAGACATATCTTTAACCTTAAGTTCTGTAATACCTCTGGTTCAAAGCTGCTCACCTTAGGGAATGGTTCCCTATCATTGTTAGTCATACATACCCACTCATTGCATAAAACTTCTGTGTGTGAACCATATTTTTCACACATGATAAACCTTGCTGAGCCTTTTGGCCACAATTCTGCCTGAACCCTGTCTAAACGTCTCTTACTTGAGCAACTGGCTCCCATATTTGTGGGTCTCTTCTAATGTCTTTAAAAAATTCCCACAAAGGGGGCGTGGCTTGGCAGTGGAGAAGAGCAGTTGCAGCTACTCAGAGCTCCTGCTTAAATAACATCTTTCCTGCCCTCCTTGCTGCCCAGACCCGCTCCTTTTCACTGTCCTGCCTCCTCAAGTCCTTTCATGACCCCCCTGCCCGTTACTGACCTGACCCGCAGAATCGGGGAGCGCCGTGGAGGCTCCCGCGGATTGCGGCCTGGTCCCCACGCCGAAGCCGGGGCCTCGATTTTGAAGCTGGCCCGCCGGCACCCAGACTTGCTGTGCCTACATCCTCCAGTCCACCTGACGTCCCCGCGGCACTTCTGGGCGGCCTTACCGGGCTTTGATACACCCGTCGTGCCCTGCAGCCGCCGGACCCCGGATTGGAGGACCGCCGTGAGGGCGGCCGGGACTTTACCTCATCGCCGGAGCTGTGGCGCAGACACCTGCTCGCTACGCCTCGGGACGGACCGCTGCAAAAGGGAGAGCATCTGCAGCTTCTCTAACATGAGGAGCAACCCTGCAGCCACCGGCCCCACAGCAGGTACCTTGCTCCCGCTGCCGGAGGGAGCCCTCCCGCCTGCGCCCTCCATCCTCCGTGCTGGCCCTACAGATAACGGGCTGCCTTCATTTTGCAACACTCTCTCTCTTGCGTGCATCTCGACGGTGGGACACCGGGTGACCGCCATAAAGGGAGTTTGGAAAGCCCTTGCTACCGGAGTCTCCTTTCTACCCCCTCTCTGCTGGGCCACGAAACGGACCCTGGCTCCGGGGCCTGTGCTCACTTTGGCACCCGGCTGCCCCATGCTGCCACCACCTGTCTGCGTAAAGGAAGCCTAGCTGTCACCCCATTTATCCAGCCTCACCTACACAATACAGGGCTGCCATTGACCCTATCCTGCTGACCCCCTGGCCATATCTGACTTTATCAGCCAGCCAGCTAACCTCTTTCACTAACCTAATATGCTATACCCTGCATCGTCTTTGCTCCCAGCTGGGGAAACCTCGCACCTCTCTCACCTCCCGAGAGAAGTGACCGAAATGGGGTTGCTTTAAATAAATATGCCTTGTAAGTGAGACCCGTTATATCCTTTACTACCCGAGCTCTCTGTGCCACAATTCTTGCCCTCATAAACTACCCCTGCATGGAAAAGTTCCTGATACCTCTGCCCGTAATGTCCACGGGCACTACTCATCATACCCGAGAGGATACTCCCTGTGTCGATTCATCTGACTCTGACCATTCGACCACACGCTCATTATCTCAGCGCCCTCGCAAATCACGGCCACTTGTGATGAAGCACAAGGACCTGCTAGCGGTCTTAGGACCACTTCTCGACGAAAAGCTGGCGGGCATCAAGAAAGCTATAGAATCCTCCTCGACCCTACTCAGTCAACACTCCACTCGCCTGGACGAAGTGGAGCAGAGAATATCAACCTTAGAGGACGACTTGGAAGAGGCGCAGCGCTCCCTACAGGCCAAACACTTAGAGGTCTCTGCCCTCTCGGACAAGCTAGATGACCTCGAAAATCGCAGCATACATAACAACTTAAGGGTCATAGGCATCCCAGAGTCGATAAAAGATCTTGAGCTCCTGGACCTCCTTTCATCAGACATCCCAAAACAACTCTCTATGGATCTGAAGAGACTCCCCCTTATCATCGAAAGAGCCCATAGATTAGGGCCTGAGCGCAGAAATCCTTCTGGACGCCCTCGACCGGTCATAATGAGGATCCTTAATTATGCGGACAAATCAAGACTCCTTGACCACTACCGCAAGGCTGGTAGCCTCTCAATCAATGGAGATCGCCTCCTCATCTTTCAGGACTTTTCCGCGCCAGTAGCTGCAAGACGCAAAGAGTTCGCTCCTATCTGTAAACACCTATTTGAGGCAAAGATCAGATTCTCTCTACTCTACCCGGCTCGCCTTAGGGTCTTCGAGGATGGCAAGCCGCGAATCTTTGATGATCCTGGAGAGGCCGGGTGGCATTTCTCTCTTACCAACACATGAATGATGCCTGTTCCTGTCTGCTCGTGACCATCCATTACCCGAGCCTGCTCTTGGGTCTCACTTGCGAACTGCCTTGAGTGTAACCATTCCACACTCGAGACTTGTTTTGTTATCCTTGTCTTGATATTTTCTGTTGTCTCTGTTTATGTTTATAAGTTATGTTAGATTTACCTGCCTAGACCGGGACCACTACCCTCCAATGGGGAAACCCTCCCCCGCTCGCTGGGACGGGGTAGGACCCTGCTTTACCCTTCACATTTTTCTGTTAATGTTTTGTCCGGTGGGGGTGGGCTGATATGTCCTCTGATGCCCACCCACTATTTCCTGTAGACGGAGTGCCAGATAACACATCACTCCGAATCGTCTCTTGGAACGTAGAGGGCTTAAATCACCCAGTCAAACGAAAGAAGGTGGTGTCCCACCTGAAACGCATGTCCCCCCATGTCGTCTTCCTTCAGAAGACGCACTGGTTGGACGACCCTAGACATACCCTACGTGCCCCGTGGATAGGAGACTGTATCTCGTCCCCGTATCATTCCAAATCTAGGGGGGTGGCGATACTATTACATACCAATTTACAATACTCTGTACTGAGAAAACTTTGTGATCCTGGGGGTAGATTCTTACTATTAGACCTCATTGTCAATAACACTGTTTATACCCTTCTCAATCTCTATGCACCTAATGTTTCACCTGATTCCTTTTTTGCAGATCTACTAACGACCCTCCTCAGTTGGGGTAGTACAAACCTGATTATCGGTGGGGACTTCAATTTGGTAGCTGACCCATCCATGGATAGATCCGGGGTAAGTGCCTCCTCTAACACACCCCACACTCTACTACTTTCCTCTTTCTGCACACAATTAGACCTATTAGACCCCTGGCGCATCCTTCATCCCACTCTAAAAGACTTTACTTTCTATTCCCATCCTCATTCCTCCCACTCTAGAATTGACTACATTTTTACCTCCACTGGCCTTCTCCCCAGGGTTACTCACACCTCTATTGAGAACATCATAATCTCTGACCATGCCCCGATCTCTCTCCACATCCAATTAACTCTACCTACATGTAGTACTCCTAGGTGGCGCTTCCCCGCCTATCTCCGCCACTCCACTGAATTCCTCTTACATTTAAAGCAATCCTGGCTTAACTACAACGTAGACAACAGTGATCAGTGCTCGGATTCGGCAATATTCTGGGGTGCAGCAAAGGCCGTCCTCCGGGGTCACGTAATGTCTTATATTCATTCTAAAAGGAAGAAGTTTACTTCTCAATTACAGACCCTAAGTGCCACTCTTACCTCAGTGTATCGGAAATATACCCAACATGATACCCCCGCACACAAAGAGGCCTATCTCTCTACCAAAATCATCTACGATACGTTTCTTACAGAGCGAGCCCAACTATCCTACGATTACCAACGGAACAGATTTCATAGATGGGGTAATAAGTCGGGCAAATTATTGGCCAACCTAATCAAGGGCCCTAAATCCCGTACGTGGGTGAATGCAGTCCATAGCTCCGGCATATTGACTACGGATCCTGAAACTATTTGCACCGAATTTAGAAATTTCTACCAGTCGCTATAAACCAAGGGTCCTGATGATCCAGAGGCAAACCACTCCTTTCTGGAGAAAGCCTCCCTCCCGACATTGACCCAGGAGGAGAGGGACTCCCTAGAATCCCCGGTTACGGTTGAGGAGGTGCTTGATGTTATTAAAACCTTAGCAAATAACAAAAGCCCTGGTCCAGATGGTTTTGGTGCGGAGTTCTATAAAATGCTTCGTGACGAGTTGGCCCCTACCCTAACATCCCTTTACAACTACATTCTCACCTCTAGGCACACTCCAATCAGATTCAACGAAGCCACTATTATAGTTCTAGCAAAACCTGGTAAAGATCCTTCCTCACCCGGCTCATATAGACCGATTTCTTTGCTTAACCAGGATTTCAAAATTCTCACAAAGCTTATGGCCAACAGACTACAGCCTTGCCTTTCACGTATTATATCACCTGCACAGATGGGCTTCATTAAAAATAGACAGTCTGTTCAGGGCATTAGAGCTGCCCTGGCAGCCATTACTCACTCGCGCACTCACAATCTCACAGATAACATACTGGTAAACCTAGATGCGGAAAAAGCTTTCGACATGATTGCTTGGCCCCACTTGACTAGAGTTTTACTCCATCAACAATTTGGCAAAAATTTCCGTGGCCTCATCGATTCCCTTTATAGTCACCCTACTGCACTGGTAGTAGTCAACAATGTTCCCTCGCCTCCCTTCGTCCTTGAGAGAGGAACTAGACAGGGATGCCCTCTCTCCCCCCTCCTTTTCGACCTAGCTCTAGAACCTTTTTTACGATATATCCTGAATCTATCTATTTTCAAGGGTATCAAGATAGGCAACAGAGAGATTAAATTGATGGCATTTGCAGATGATATCCTTCTTCTCACTTCCAATCCGAGACACTCTATTCCGGCATTGCAGGATGCTATTGAATATTTCTCCTCCTTTTCTGGCTTCTCCATCAATTACGATAAATCAGAGGCTTTAGCCATATTTCCTCAAGTCACCATGGGCTGGGATGCTCCTTTTCCATTTCGTTGGGCTCCTACACATATTACATATCTTGGGATTCTTCTTCCCTCTGACCCCACCCGTCTCTATTCTGACAATATACGTCCTATTCTTGTCAAAATTCAGACTGAACTACTGCTCTGGCAAACACAACCCCTCAATTTGATGGGACGATGCAACCTAGTTAAAATGGCTAGCTTTCCCAAACTGCTCTATGTCCTCCAGATGGTTCCGTTAATGCTCTCGAAATCTGACTTGTCTTCCCTTAAATCGTCCATCTCCAAATTTATTTGGGCCAATAAACGTCCCAGAATAAGCTTTTTCAAATTGTCCCAGACGGTTCAGAGGGGGGGTGTAAATCTGCCGGACATAGAGCAGTACAATAGAGCATGTCTTTTACGCTTCGCTATGGACTGGCTTAGAGGTACCTCAGTCTTTACCGACTGGATGATTGACTCCCAACTCTGTGCCCCACTATCCTTACACTTTCTTCTCCATGCGACTAAATCTGAACTACTGTCCTTGCACATCGATAGCCCACTTTTGACTTCCACCATAATAGCACGGCGGCTGTCTAGAAATCTCTGCAGCTACAATACACCCACTCATTATTTTTACCTTTGGTCGGTAATCTGCAGTTTCAGAATGGTAAAGCCTCTTATCCCTTCACCGCTTGGCGCGAGGCTGGAATTGTACAGATTGCCGACCTTCTGGACCCAGGGAGGAAGATACTCTCCTTCGCTGATGTACTGGCTAAATTCGACATCAACCCTCACCACATATTCTTCTTCTTCCAAGCCTCGCACAACATACAATCGGTCCTCTCACACTTACACCTGTCAGACTTTACTAACTCCCTAGACACGCTTTTGCGCCCTGGGACGTATTCCATCTCATCTATTTACGCCCGCATACGTATAGAACATATACCCACCTCTGACCTACCCCAGATTCAGAGATGGTCCTCCCAAATTCCTTCTATGTCTCCTGACGATGTCATGGATAGTTTTACAGCCTCTTTAAAAATTATTCCAGCCAGCTTATACCAGGAAATGGCCTATAAGATCTTACATAGAGCCTATATCTCTCCAAAGAGGAGTAATTTGATGGGTTTATCTGACTCGGCAGGATGCATGAAGTGCTCTGCACCGATAGCTGATTTGATGCACTGCTTTTGGCACTGCCCTCATATTCAGGCTTTTTGGGCCGAGCTGAGGGCTTATGGTGCCTCCGAGTTGGGCTTACGTTTTCAATGCACTGCCTCTTGGGCTCTTTTTGGACATATCCGTGATCAAACTGATCTCCCCTCCCAGGATGCAAAACTGGTGGTAATTCTCTCTGCGGTAGGCAGAAAAGCTATACTTCAGCAGTGGATCCATGACCCCCCCACACTACCACTGGTGACCTCTAGGCTTCTTTTCCTGTTCACAATGGACTGGTTAGAAACATCCCTCAATAAGGAAATACTGACTCCTGCACTATTTCAATCCTGGGGTCGATTCATACATAAGCTACCCACCATAACAAAATTGGCTATTCAGCAGAGTTTCTCCTGCACTACATGGTATGGCCTACAACTCCTGACTGACACCCCTCCGGTCTCCCTCCCATAGCCGCCTAACTCCCTCTACCCATCCACCACAGCTGTATACACCCCTCTTCTCTTCTCTTCTTCTACTCTCTGGTTCTCCATCAACTTTATACTTTCTCTAGCTCTGATGATGTCTCCATGGATGGGTCGGCGGTCCCTTAACCTGGGCAGGTACTATTTTATTTTATTTCAGTTAATTTTTTTCTCTGTTTCTTTATAGTTTTTGGTTTCTGTGTTCCCCGACAGGGAGGACGCATTTAAATGTTATACTGTTGATGTTTTTGTTTTTATTCTATTTTTATTGTTATACCAAATTTGTGACTGTTTATGCTGCAAAATAGCTCTTCTATAACTTTCATGATTCCAATGTCTATAATCTTGGTATATTATATGAGAAAATGGAAAATGTGAGGTTTTACCTAGGGTTCCACCATATTTGTATATGGCGAATTTGTAACACAACTGGGATTGGTGCATTGTTTGGACCCACTGTTATGTCCTGCTACTCCTGCCTGTATTTTGTGAACCTCAATAAAATATATATTGGAAAAAAAAATTCTCACAAACACCAAAATACTCAATATAAGTAGACGGTGGAAGTATACCTGAGCGCCTTCCACTCGCTCTCGCCCACGCTGGCCAATACAACGATACACTGTTGATAGCGGATCGCAATGTACCCAACTTAGGGCTCCTATCAGACCTTACACCGTAATTTCTTTCGGTGGAAGTTCTGTTTGGAATATTTTCCTGAGAGAGGCAGTGAAAATTTCCTTTTTGGTATCTTTCAACTGGAATTGTTTGTAGGGTGAAAAACAGAGAAATTAGATAACTATCTTTCACCCTTTCCAGTGAAGCCCACCAGGGAGATTTCCCGAAGTTATCAAAGAAAAACCCCTTTGTCTATACAATCACATCTGCGTATGCTCTACACAGCGCATATGACACAATAATATCACGTTGCTCTGTGCTGAACAAACGGACATGTGATGCAATAGCACAGCCTATAGATACTAGTTATCTATATGCCCTACGATTGCTGTAGACCACCTAGCTTAGACCACCTAGACCACTAAGAGTTGTATGGGATACCACTCAGTCCACTAAGACCACCTAGTTAATAACGCAGGGTTGCGAACCCTACGCCACCGGGTCTCTACTAACCCAGTGTGTCCACCTAGACCACTTAGTTCTTGGGTTCAGTATCCACTCACTCCTACACTCGCTCACTCAAATACACATTATTTTTCTGTACAGAAAGTTTAAATTAATTCAGATTGGCAGCTTTACCCCAGAGGCAATACAGTTTTTTTAAACTAAATTTAGAGTAACCTGCTTTTGAAATCTGATAGTTATGTGCTATTGTATTATATGTCTACTATCCCACCTTTGAACTAAACGACACTATTGTATAATTTGTACTCAGCGCCCGCATTTTTACGCACTTTGCGCAAACACTCGACCGTGCGTGTCCCTTACTTTGTCCGAGACACGTGTACCAATGTGCGTACGCAATAAAACAACTCACACAATTTCTATAAATGTGAGCAATATTAACTATAATCGCTCACTTAACATGCCACACAGTTTCTTTCTGTATAAACCTTTATGCAGAACTGTGTTTGTGTCTTTACGCTTACTTCCTTAAAATACTGTTATTTCAAATTTACCTATATATTTACCTATATAACAACAAATGTATCCTATTTCACACAGATCTATAATGACTCTAGCAATAATCAATAATTTAAATTATATGATTCAGATTGGATAGCTATCTTGCAGAACATACACTGATATAAATATACACATAATTATAATAATTATATATATGTACCATTCACTGGTCTCCTGAGACTCCTTTACCCATTCAGTGCTTCTAATTTGCATATGAAAGCTATGTGCTTTTGCCTGCCTGTAAAAGTGGTTTTTCATTGCTAAGAAAAAGCAGTTACACAGGTTAATTTGCATTTCAATGGCTATCTTATAGCAAGCAGATTTTAACTAAATCCTAGAGGTAAAAGAAAAAAAAAAAGAAAAAAACTTTGTTTATATTTGTGTGTAATTCTTACATCAAGTATTCATCTTACTATTAACTTTCACTAGGCCCAGCTGAAACTATTTGTAATTGACTATGGCATGGGTTAAATAAATGCATTGGTAACTCATAAATGGTGATTGATGTGACCAAGGAGAGCTGATTATTCTGGGCAGTGAAAATCAGCCATTTAGAAAAATGACCTTCCCAAAATGGCCGCTGCTCCTCCCCCCTTCCACATCTATGAGGGTTACACAAAATGGTGGACAGGCCATGTGGTTAGTCCAAAATGGAGGACAGACCATGCAGCTTCCTTTGTCACAAAGAAATCACACTTCATACAAGCCCCTGAAGTTATTTTAGGCCTGAGTTAAACATAAAAACTATATCAATGCTATGCAGCAACTTTTAAATGTACTTTTAACCCTACTTAACAGATAAGCAATCCAATCTGAATCAAACACAACATGACTTATTTGAACCTTGTTTTGCAACAATCTGAGAGAGTATGCAAAGTATGGGTGCCGTGTACGCTTTTTGGCGGCAAAAAAAAATTCACAGATTGTAAATAGCTTTTTTCCTGTTTACCTTACGAGTTCTACCAGCATCTCTAGAAACCATACAGAGCAGACTCCATCTAATCAGCAATCAAGTAGGGTTTTCAGTGCATCCATCGACCAAGAAAAGGATATGTAGGATAACTTTCCACCCTTTGCTGATAGATTACATCTGCTGTGACCTGTTAGGTAGTAAGTATGTGGAAAACCGGAGAGCCCCCAATTGATAATGCTGATTATCTAACAGGAATGAAAGCTATACCTTATACACACTTAGAATACACTTTACCATGGAGCCGCTGCGGCCGCTAAACCTAGTACACACGCTACGTACTTTATACACTGTTTGCGTACGGAGTCCCGTATCACTGTACGGACTTAGCGTACAAACGCCGCGCTGGGGGTACAAAGTACACACAGCGCGCACACACCCGGAGATACACGTTAAACCTTTACAGTAATGCAATGCTATTACACTTTAAACCTTTATGCAGCAATGCAGTGTGATGCTATTACACTTTAAACCTTAGCAGGGAAAGAAATACACGACACCAGTCTGTAGTTAAACCACTGGGTTCTGACACCACAGCGTATTATTGCTGAAAGGGGGTTACAATACAAACAATACAATACAATATAACAGAGTAAATGGCTACATTCAATGGTACATACTTGAGTGGACAAGCTTGCGCAACCCGGCCGGTCCCCGGTCATCTGGTAGATAACTTTGTGAGTCTTGTGTGTGACCAGGCGGCAGCAGGTTTTATTTATATAATTCTTCCAAAAGCAATACAATGGATACTGTAATCCCTTTGTCCACTGAACACAGGAATGCACTTTTACAGTACAGGAGAGGTCATAGGTCGATTTGAATAGGTAGGCGATGTCTTTCCCAACTGCTCTTGTGGGTGGTCTCCTCTGGATTCCCGCCGCATACATAATGTACAGTAAATACAATTTATCTCTATATTCTGCCTCTGCACATAACTATCCGCAAGAACATGCGATCTTCCGCAGACCAACACCGGAATGTTACCCTTAAAATACCCTACAGCTGGATACCAAATACCACCTTATAACCTTATTCTGTCCCCTCCTATCCGGTAAAGGTGAATCCCCTTGTTCTGTTACCATTTAAACTGATGTTATTTTCTGGTGTGGTGCAGGGGGACTATGTGTACATTGTGCACTATTTGGATTAAATATGTAATGTATTTTGATAGCCCTCCATGCGTTCACAAACTCTACCGTAAATACCCATACCACGCGCTGATGTGCACGACCGCGGGAGCGACCATACGCAAATTGCGAATATGTGCACGCACAGCAGAACAAGTAGACACGCGGAGGCCACCTGTGTGTAGTTTGTACGGATGTGTGTACTGCAATATTTTTCGACTTTGACACGTTGTTAATTGTTGCATTGAAGCGTACAGGGCTTATCTTTAAAGAAAAGAGGATGTGATGTTAGTGTATTAGAATGCTTAATATTTGTAGACACTCCCTTACTAATATGTGTAAGCCTGAATCTTCAGTGATGGTCCCTGGGACCAGGGGGATGCTGGGAAGTGGGTGGTCCAGTGTGCAGTGTGCCTGGAGTTGGTGATGGAATAAAGCAGCACAGCAGTGAACTCACATGTCTCTGTGTCCTGATGACTGGATTTACAAACATATGGACAAAACAGTGGGTGGCTTGGCTCCTTTTCAGTGTCCAAATGCATGATGTCATAATATCATGCCACTGCGTCTGCACACAAAAAAAACTTATTTTCCTCCCATCTGCTGCTGTGAAGGCTCTGCTGCCTCTAGCTCCTTCTTTCTCCCTGGAGTTTGTACTGTTTTAATGTCAGACATGAAAATGGGTCAAACTGTGGCCTGCCGGCAGTAAGTTGGTATAGCGTACCAGCATCTAATTTCTTAATGGTACACCCCCCTAACACCCTGTACCCTCATACTTTCACCACTGGCTACAGCCAGTTTGACGGACTGGATGGAAACAATGCTCTATTTAAAATAAATATGTTTGTTTTCTTTTTGCAATGAATAAATATTGGCAATGCACAACACATGTTTGTGCGATGCACAACATACACTATATGGACAAACGTATTTGGCCAAAGACTAGTATTTGATACCAAGTACAAGGTCATAACTTGGCTTTGTACCAGATGCAACATTTTTATGGAATGAGCCTGCTGTACATGTTGCGTACAGTTCTTACCATTTCTTATTTTCTTTGTTTTATAAATTGGTATTGATTTTTGAGTATTTGAAACACAAAATAGCATGGTACACTCATATTCTGTAAACGTGTTTGTTTTTTTATTTCTCCATCGCAACTTTGAGTATCGTGTCTGATGTGCAAAGACTCACTAACTCAGCATTAAAATGTCATTGGAAACTATTTAAAAAAGTAGGCATGTATTTTCTCTTACGTCCTAGTGGTTACTGGGGTTCTGTACTTTAGTACCATGGGGTATAGATCGGGTCCACTGGAGCCTGGCACTTTAAATCCTTTAGTGTGTGTATGTGTGTGCTGGCTCCTCCCCTCTATGCCCCTCCTACCAGACTCAGTTTAGAAAAATGTGCCCATGGAGCCGTGTGCATTTCTCTGGAGCTCCAGAGAGTTTCCTTTATTTTTTATTTTAGTTAGTTATTTTCAGGTAGCCCTGGTTGGCAACCAGGCTACCTGCTTCGTGGGACTTAGAGTGGGGACTGAACCAACCTCCTGAGGGTTAATGGTTCATAATCCCAGCTGACAGGACACTGAGCTCCTGAGGTGCTGATCACACATCGTTAGTATTTGTGCCCACACAGGCAGCTAACCGCCACCCTCTAACAGATGCCGAAGATCAAGGTGCGGTGATTGTTACACCGGGGTCCCGGTTAGCGGGTCCCTAGAGCAGTTTTGGCGGCATGTCGCACGGCAGTCACGGGCAACGAGCTGCGGTGCCCGCCATGGACAAAACTGGCACTCATCAGCAGTGCTCACTGTCAGAAAAGGCTTTGTGTGTACTGTTATGGTTTAACGTGTTCTAACATGGCCAGTATAAAAAAAGGATCTATAGGGACCACACGCCATTGCAAGGGGCGGGGCTTCCCGGAGAGGGACCAGAGGCGGGAAGGCGCCATTTCCTGCTACTGCAGATCATCAAGGCTGCATGAACTCTGCCCCTCCGGGGACCCACAATGTTAAAGACTTCTGTCCTGGTACCGGAGGGTCATAGCATGGGGGGGAGCTCTCTAGTGGCAGCGCCACCGCACTTATACAGGTTGTACACTTATATTCACACATTGTGCTGCTGTGTTTGTGTGCTGGTATCCGTTTCCCCAGTGTCACTCCAGGGGCTCTTTAGGGTCTGTGTGGAGGTGTTTTCAGTGAACTGCGCTGTATTTTCAGTGGTGTAAATATGTATGTGGACATGGTTATGTGTGCTGCTTGTAACTCTACCCCTTCATCAGCGGGGTCCCTCATGTGTGAACAATGTTCCTTATCTCCACAGAGACAGAGTTCACAGGCACCTAACTAGTTAGATAATTCTAAGAGCATGGTTCAAAATGTCAATTCAGAATTAGCTGCAGCTAAAAAGGAGAGACAGTTGTTAAAACAGTCTATTGATTGTATGGCTAAAGCAGAAAACATAGAAACATACATAGAATTTGACGGCAGATAAGAACCACTTGGCCCATCTAGTCTGCCCCTTTTTTTTATCCTTTAAGTAATCTCAACCCTTTTTGAACCTTAATTCTTTGTAAGGATATTCATATGCCTATCCCAAGCATGTTTAAATTGCTCTACAGTCTTAGCCTCTACCACCTCTGATGGGAGACTATTCCACTTATCCACTACCCTTTCCGTGAAGTAATTTTTCCTTAAATTTCCCCTGAACCTCCCCCCCTCCAGTCTCAGTGTATGTCCTCGAGTTCTAGGACAAGTACCAGAAAGGCTTCTCAGCCCCTTCTGTTGGTTTCACATAAGCGCTCACTGCCACAGGTGCTACAGTCTGATTCTGATTAGCCTGATGTGAATATATTGATGAGGACAGTTCTCTGTCCCCAGGGGTGGAGGCCCTCATTTTTGCTGTAAGAGAGGCTCTTCACATACCGGATCTGGAGGCAGAACCAGATGAGGAGTTGCACTTTAATGTTAGACCAAAGACCTCAGCAACTTTTCCTGTGTCTGTAGAGTTAAACTCCCTGGCCAAGGAAGCGTGGTTAAAACCTGATACGAAATTTAAAATTTATCAGAGATTGTTAGCTACCTTTCCCCTTCCAGAGGAGGACAGGAAGGTATGGGAAAACCCCCCGTCAGTCGATACGTCTGTGTCCAGACTGTCTAAGAAATTGGTACTGCCGGTACCAGGGGCTATATACCTAAAAGAGCCGGCTGACCGTAAAATTGAGACCACTCTCAAGGCAATTTATATGGCAGCGGCCGTTGCACAGCACCCCACAATAGTTTGTGGGTGGATTTCTAGGGCAGTGCTCAAGTGGTCCGATCAGATTATTAATGGATTAGACAATCTGCGACATTACTCTGCTGCAACACATTCAGGATGCTGCTAATTTTATGAGCGAGGCTATTAAGGAATTGTGTAAGATAAATGACCGCATTACTGCTATGGCTGTTTCGGCATGCAGAGCTCTGTGGTTACATCAATGGTCAGCGGACGCTGATTCCAAAAAGGGTGTGGAAAATCTTCCCTTTGCAGGGGATGCTTTATTTGGGGATGAATTAAATAAATTAATATCCCAGGCAATGGCGGGTAAGTACCTATCTGCCGTCGGCTGCGCCACCTGCTAGATGTGGTCATACAGGACCCTCCCTGCAGTCCTTTCATGTGTCAAGATTCAGATGCAGGGGCCAGGGAGTCTCCACCATTCTGAGAGGATCTCGTGGTAAGTCCCGTAAACCAGCAGCTGCTACCTCCCTGGACCAGACCACCGGATCCCCTGCCACTAAGCTTTCAACATGACGGTTGACCCCAGCGGCAAGGCAACTTTCAGGTGGGTGCTCGCCTTCAACACTTTGCACACGTGTGGGCGAAATCCTGCCGGGATCCTTGGGTGAGGGAACTCATTTCCCAGGGATACCGGCTGGAATTTCAAGCACTCCCTCCTCACAGATTTTTCAAATCTGGCTTGCCAGCTTTACCCGCAGCAAGAGTTACCTTGCAAAAGGCTATTTAAAAACTTTTGCGGACAGGAGTGGTGGACCCAGTACGTCCTCCGTTACGCAATAGTGGTTTTTACTCTGTTCTTTTTGTTGTTCCAAAACCAGATGGTTCGGTGCGACCCATCTTAAACTTGTAGTCTCTCAACCCATATCTGCGGGTGTTCAAATTCAAGATGGAATCTCTGCAGGCAGTGGTGTCTGGTCTGGGGAAGGGGGAATTCCTGAAATTCCTGGATGTCAAAGATTCTTACCTACACATTCCCATGTGGCCCCCTCATCAGGCTTACCTCAGGTTCGCCATCTTGGATGACCCATTTCCAGTTTCATGCCTTGCTCTTTGGCCTATCCACAGCTCCAAGGGTCTTCACCAAAGTCATGGCAGAGATGATGCTGCAACTGCGCATGATGGGAGTCAACATAGTCCCCTACTTGGACGAACTCCTGATAAAGGCCATGTGTTACGCACACCAGTGCCTGCAGGAAAGTACTGGTGTCAGAACTGTTATGCACTCCAGTGCCTGCAGGAATGTACTGGTGTTTGAACTGTTATGCAAAACAAATGGACTCACAGACAGACTGGGGAATATGACATAACGTACACAGAAGGTGATAGGGTAACAAAATACACACAAAGTGAACAGAGAAGCCCAGAGGCTAAGGAACTGGGTATCTCCCTTGTATTAGAACTGCTCAGATGGGAAAAGCAAGATGTTGTGTTTTAATACGTAGAGAACCCGAAATGCTGTTGCTAAGGGCAACAGCAAAACCCTAAAGGGTTACCAACGGGTGTGGCAGTAAACTCCTTGGTCAGAGATGGAATGATAGACACAAGGAGAGTCTCCACAATCCTAATTCTCACTTGCAGTGCACAGGTTCAGCTTACTGCCACTAAACTGACCCCTGACACCTAGCACAGTGAGACAGGATTAGACAGGCAAGTCTTAGAATACAGCCGCAAACTTGCTAAGTTCACAAAGTAGTAACAGAACCCCAGCAAGCTAAACGACTGACTCCAGTCTTACTGCTAGGTCTGGATTGGCAGAGTGTAATACCAAATCCCCAGGCCTATTTGCAGTAAGCAACAAACAAATACAAAGCTACACAGTACTGGTTAACTTTCAGGAACTGACTAACCAACAAAGATTCAGCAGCATCTGCTTACCCTGAGAAGAGGCCTTATAAAGCAGGTGCTGTCCACACCCCACTCAGACCTCACAGACTGTGAGCACAAAAACCAGCACCGGATCCCCTGCCGTGCACAGAGCCTATAACCACTGCACAGCAAAAGACCCGAACCGGAGAATCAGCTGCGCTCAGGTTACTCCGCTAGCACTTGTTTCCCAGTTGCCATGACGACGTGGCAGCACAGGGCAGGAGACCCTAACACCATGTCCATGGAGCGTCTATTGCACAGAATCAATTTGACGATTCACCTGCTTATGGATAATGGGTGGATCCTAAATTTCCAGAAATCTCACCTGGAACTGACCCGGCATCTTCAGTTCCTGGCAATGATACTGGATACTGTGTCCCAGAAGGTATTTCTTCCGATGGACAAGGCTTTGGCTATCCAGGCTATGGTCCGCTCAGTGTTCCATCCTCGCAAGGTATTGTGAATTCCAAATTGATTTCTCACAAATATTTAAAATGCCCGCTCTAATATATATTGTAAACGCCTGCACCTCTTATTACCATATCCCATGAATGTGCGCTATACATCGCAAAACACTGCATCCCATAAGAGAAAACAATACACCCACACATTATCTGAGTTCCAAAGCTCATTGATGTATATATTTGTTATCAAAAAGGATATGGATTCAATATATATTACAAAGTACAGTATACCTATAGTTACATGGTTACACTCACACAGTAAGCAGTTAAAACATACAGTTACATACAGTTACATGCCATTACATACAGTTTCAGTTACAGGCCAGCGATACAATTACCATTCCCTCCAATGCATCTTATGTCTCTCTCTCTCTCTGTAAATAAATACAGGAACTGATCTGCCAGCAAGTCCATCATCCTCTGAGACCAAAAAAGCAACTGAGCTCCTGTGTGATCAATGTGTTATCTAGTTTCTGGGGGAGGGGTTCATGATGAGTCACCAGTCCCTTTGTATATGGTAATCAGGTTCAGCCTTGAAGACATCCAAAGGGCTGGCCTGAGTTTCCTGTCCACTGTCCTAATAAGAGTGATTTTAGCTTTTATACATTTAATAATAATTATCCGCTGCAATGTCCCACAACTTCACAACAAGCATCAAATGAATCTACACATCAGTCTGGTTGCTTCAATAGTAAACATGACCGGTCTATCTTGTTTCGTTCAAATAATACACATACATTACTTCATTATCTATAATTTTAAATCATCATGATGTCTGGCGCTTGATACCACCACAATTATGTACTGCATGAAATAAGTGTTGAATCCATCTCTGTGGCATGTCCGTGTAAATGCGTGTGTTACCATATATTGCTGTGCTTGCTGCGCATATTTGCAAGTATAGCGACTCATAATGTGTGTAGTTTGTATGTTCTCTTTATGTAATATTTTTTGACTTCTACAGTCCACCCTTTGGCAGCAAACAATAACTGCCATCAATTATTAACATAAGAAAAAATATTTCATACCATAATCGGTGACCTAGACACAAGTATGTATGCATTTTGCAAATTAAACACTTGACTATATTTGGGGAAGACAGGGAGGAGGACGAGACATCCTCTATATGCACTCGGCGGTCACGGGACCACTGGTTGGGTGTGGGACAACATTCAACCTATAGAGTATGCTGGGACAGTGCTTTGGCCTATAATGTCTGATTTGCGACAAACATTTCACACATACATGTACCTACGTATTTGTACACTGATGTTTGGATTCAATTGAGGTTCTGCTGGGTAGGCGAAGAAGACACAAACAAATCGTGACAGTGACATATAAAATTTTCATGATCTACATATTCCTATCATTTTCTGAACATTGTTTCCATTTCTGGAGTTCGGGGAGAGCCACTCATAAACCTTTCTTCCACATATATTAATGAGCTCTTTATGTGCAATGTGTGAATAGCCATTGTCTGATTGTTCCTGATTACCTCCGAACTCCATAACTACTAGACCTTTGCTTTTTCTCTGATTTTAACAAACTGATTGGCTAATCCTGGGATCCTATAAGGAGATCACTCCTTCCTACAGAACCAGTTCCAGTCCCACACTCGACTCCTCATAAAAAAACCTTGCAAAAATAGAATATCCTGAAAGAAAATGTTTGTCAGCGGGAAAGAGAGAAAAGAGAAATAGAACAAAACAAGTCTTGTTCATATCAAATCAATTACAATGACTGGTCTTTCTGCAGTCCTTTAGTACGCTCAGGTAGTGTTCAACAGAGCCGCCTTTCAGTCTTCATGGAACAGAGTCTCTGGTGATACGAGGTTCTCTTTGCCTTGCTCTTTGAACACACAGTTCACTTGGAACACACAGTTCACTTTGCTCTCCACCTTGCTCTTTGAACACACAGTTCACTTCGAACACACAGTTACCAAACTACACAAACTCGATGAATGTGAGCAATAAACTACTTTGTCATGAGTTCTCTCCAGGTCAGCGACCTTCTTGCAGTTGGACGAGTGGTCCCAAGTCTTTCTTTCGACGACCTTTAGTGCTGTCAACAAAACTTGGTATGGTCCTTCCTACCTGTCTATTAGGCAACCTGAGCGTAAGGACAATCACACAGTCTCTTGGTTCACAATCAAGACAGTTAGCATTTGGCATACCAGCAATCAACAGTTTCAAGTTCTTTGTCAAGTTCTCAAATGCTGGCTCATCTCAACAAGGTACTGTACTGTCACCTCATTGGTGTATTTCTGATCATTGTGCGGATCAATCATGACATGAGGTTGTCTTCCAAAAACAACCAAAAAATACAAATACCAAAACCAAATTTCGAAGAGGGTGATTCGTTAAGTGATGATCTGGGAGTGGTTCCGAAGCTACATAATAGTTAATAGTGGCAGTATCTATGATCACAATAGTACAATTTCAAGCTTTGCTCCTACTTCTAGGGGTACCATTATCTACACACAAATTTCTGCGCAATTTTCCTTTGCGGTAAACACAGCAGCATCCGTGGCGGCAGGAAATGCCTCTACCCAGTTTGAGAAAACATCAGTGCACACCAATACATAACAATAATTCCTAACGGGTGTTAACTGTACGAAGTCGATTTGTATTTCCTGAAAAGATCCGTCTGCAGGAGGGATATGGGATGGCTCTGTTGGTATTGCTTTACCAATATTCTTCCTCAAGCAAGCAAGACAGGTAATTGCTCTCTTACCTGCATGAGAATAGAATCCTGGCGCACACCAGTAGACTCTCATCAGCCTGCACCTACCCTCTTTGCCTAGATGAGTCAGACCGTGTGCCACCTCAGCTAGACTTGGAAGGTATGCTCTGGGGGCTACTGGCTTACAGTGTCCACCTGCCCACAGTCCTGAGGACTCCTGGCCATACCCCTTTGTCCTCCAGCCTGCCTCTTCCTGCAGGGAACACAATTTTTTTTCATTTTACTTTTCTATCGTGTGTTTGCAATGTTGAGTACCATGAGCATAACTCAAAAAAAAAAAAAGAAAATAGAAACATCTCTAGAGGAGAGAAAGAAGAAGAAAATGAAAAAGAAAATGTCAGGTTTGCCATTCACCAACAGGCATATCAGTGTCTATACAAAATTTCCCTTCACCAGTATTCCCATTCTCCACCCTTTGTGCATGACAAGGCACACTGCAGTAATACTGGTGTCATCGTGCTGTTGAGATATACTGGGTTCGGGCAGAACTCTGAAGGACCTAGGCATGTGGAGTTTGAACTGTACTTGGGTCCATGTATTGTACCACCCTGTGTGAACGCAAAAGATGAAGAGGAAACTGTAGAGAAACAGAATAGAGGTTGGTGACAGATGAGTTTGTAGAGGTGGAGAAGATTTTATAAAAATTTGACAACTGGATTGGGCACTACGGGGAAGTGATTCTCTACTTGGTCTATACCCCTAAAAAAAATGTCTGTGTGTCTTATCTCTACTGGGACTATGCCAGCCATCAATCCAGTGTCGTGTCCATCCAGAGTTCATAGGGAACCCGGTATCTTTGAGATAATTTCCTCTACCTGTTATGGACATGCATCTAGAACAGTAGAATGCGACATTAGTCTTCAAGTTTTGTCAAAGGGTAATGTTGCATTTATTTTGTTCTTCCCATTAGCCGAATCTGTGTTTTCTATATGGCTTATGATTCCTTACTATATGTCCCTTGGTCCCGTCTATGTGTTTAATAATGTGGCTTGTGTTTTCTGTCTAGGGGATCTATATTGACTATGTGTCCTACTACTCCTACAATCTCTGGCAAAATGTCCTTCCTTCCTACAAGTGTAACATATTATTGACCATTAGGTATCTGGGGTTTGGACTGATGGGTCTTTCCTGTATGTGCCAGTATACTTACCATCCTCAACCTCTCCACCTGTTGTTCTCTGCGCCTAGCACTATTCTTGTGATGTTCAATAGCACACTATCTAAGATTAGCTACTGTGACCCCTTTCCAATTTTGCAAAGAAGTCTGCACCCTGACACTAAATGCCTTATTGAGCCCGTCCATTTGCACAGAGACAGCCACCTCCCATTTGCCGAATTAGTGTTTACCAGTGATCTTATCCAGATGGAGAGTTTTCTATTTCTGCAAAAAAAAGTTTAACAAGCTTCTAGGTCATGCAAAGTATTTAATTCAATCCTTCTCATCCCGTATTAAGGGTCTGTACATGGTCCAACAAACATTTCCGAGCTCATCTTTACTAGGGGCATTACTAGGAATGAATACTTCTTATATCGTAACTGAAAGAAATACCCAGGGGTTACCTTGTCTCTGTCCGTTTTCCTACTGGCAAATACTGATGTGCCGACAGGTTTTTTTTCTCCATTTCTGACGTTACTTTCTTGATTTTTTTTTTGTTTGTTTTATTTTTGGGTTTTACTATATATGTACACAAATGATACCATACTTACCTGTTCCACTGGTCTCAGCCACTTCCCCACAGGCTACTGCTCTTCTTTTACCAGTTGGATACTCCTCTGGGTGCATGAGAAGTGGCTGAAACAAACAATCAGGTCACCTTCTCCTCTTAAATAAAACTTCAACATTCATTAGTACATATATAGGTTACAGTCATATTTTTCATATTTTTATTATATTCTATAGTTTGTATGTTGGCCGTAACTGCTTCCACATCTACATAAGGCGGTGTACTTGCATTCTTTTTTTTTTCTTCCTACTTGTTGTTGCTACAAGTTCAAACAGTTCTTATATTTCCATTCTTGTCTTATATGACTTTGGTTAAACATACCACCTGCAATACCTTAGGATCAAACTCACCAACCCCTCTTGCTGTCACAGGTTTAAACAATTTGTATGTCTGACCCTTTGTTTTCGGGATTTTATCAGTCATATTCTTATCCTTAAGTTCTGCAGTACCTCTAGTTCAAAGCTGCCCACCCTAGGGAATGGTTCCCTATCTTTGTCAGTCATACGTACCCATTAAGCCCAAAAAGTCTTCCGTGTGTGATCCATATTTACCACACATAACAAACCTCGCTGATCCCTTGGGCCGCGGCTCTTCAACCTGAACCCTGGTTAAACGTCCCTTACTTGAGCAACTGGCTCCCATAATTGTGGGCCTTTTCCCACAATCACCAAAATACTCAATATAAGGTGACGGTAAAAGTTCTCCGAGAGCTCTTCACCCGCTCACCGCCCACGTTGGCCAGTACTACCATACACTGTCGATAGCAAAGGCAATGTACCCAACTTAGGGCTCCTATCAGACCTTACAACACCGTAATTTCTTTCGGTGGAAGTTCTGTTTGGAGTATTTTCCTGAGAGAGGCAGCGAAAAATTCCTTTTCGGTATCTTTCAACTGGAATTGTTTGTAGGGTGAAAAACAGAGAAATTAGATAACTATCCTTCACCCTTTCCAGTGAAGCCCACCAGGGAGATTTCCCGACGTTGTCAAAGAAAAACCCCTTTTGTCTATGCAATCACGTCTGCGTATGTTCTCCCACAGCGCATGTGACACAATGGTATCACGTTGTGCTGTGCAGAACACACGGACATGCGATGCAATAGCACAGCCTATAGATACTAGTTATCTATATGCCCTACGATTGCTGTAGACCACCTATCCTAGACCACTCCAGACCACTTCAGTGTATGGGATCACTAAGACCACTTCAGACCACATCAGTTTTAATCACGCAGGGTAGCGAACCCTACGCCGCCGGGCCTCTACTAACCCGGTGTTACCACTTCAGACCACTTCAGTTTCTGGGTTCAGTTCCACTCTGTCCGCTTTCACTCACTCAAATACACTTTGGTTTTTCTGTACAGAAAATTTTAATTCATTCAGATAGGCAGCTTTACCCCAGAGGCAACACAGTTTTTAAACTAAATTTAGAGTAACCTGCTTTTGAAATCTGATAGTTATGTGCTATTGTATTAAATGTCTACTATCCCACCTTTGAACTAAACGACACTATTGTATAATTTGTACTTAGCGCCCGCATTCTTACGCACTTTGCGTAAACATGTGACCGTGCGTGTCCCTTACGCTGTGTGTGCAGTCCTTTACTTTGTCCGAGACACGTGTACAAAACACTGCGTCCACAATAAAACAAATCACACAGCTTCTATAAATGTGAGCAATACTAACTACTATTGCCCACTAGACAATACTTGTTCTGTATAAACTTTTATGCAGACCTGTGTTTGTGTCTTTACGCTTACTTCCTTAAAATACTGTTATTTCAGTTTTAGCTATATAGCAACACATGTATCCTATTTCACACAGATCTATAATGACTCTAGCAATAATCAATAATTTAAATTATATGATTCAGATTGGATAGCTATCCTGCAGAACATACACTGATATAAACACACACATAATTATAATAATATTATATATAATATTTATATATATATATATATATATTATATATATATATATATATATATACCACTTGACTCTCATAGAACCCCCACACAGTACACACCTACTGAATGAATGCATTTCCTTCAAAGTCTCTAATTTGCATAACAGAGGTTCATACGCCTGTTCAATAGGGTAGTGGGACAGGTTAATTAACATTTCAATGGCTTTCCTAAACTAGCAAGCAGATTTAACTAAATCCTGGAGGAAAAAGAAAAAAACTTTGTTTATATCTGTGTGTAATTCTTACATCAAGTATTCATCTATTAACTCTCACTAGGCCCAGCTGAAACTATTTGTAATTGACTATGGCATGGGTTAAATAAATGCATTGGTAACTCATAAATGGTGTTTGATGTGACCAAGGAAAGCTGATTATTCTGAGCAGTGAAAATCAGCCATTTAGAGAATGACCTTCCCAAAATGGCCGCTGCTCCTCCCCCTTCCACATCCATGAGGGTTACACAAAATGGTGGACAGACCATGTGGTTAGTCCAAAATGGAGGACAGACCATGCGGCTTCCTTTGTCACAAAGAAATCACACACCATACAAGCACCAGAAGTTATTTTAGGCCTGAGTTAAAAAAAACTATATCAAGGCTATGCAGCAACTTTTAAATGTACTTTTAACCCTACTACCCTACAGATAAGCAATCCAATCTGAATCAAACACAATATGACTTATTTGAACTTTGTTTTGCAACAATAAAAATACATTTTAGCATCTTAAATATTATGAGAAACGCATTGTCCCTTGAATTTCATATCAGCGTCTTACTAATAACACAACAATACACACAGATATGATTTTCTCAGCTTTAGGATGCGTCCATCACAAGCTGATCGACCACAGCGTTGCGTTTATAATGTACAGTGCATCATTAAGAACGTGATATCCCGTAAGAGCCCTCATCTGTGAATTCCAAATTGATTTCTCACAAATATTTAAAATGCCCGCTCTAATATATATTGTAAACGCCTGCACCTCTTATTACCATATCCCATGAATGTGCGCTATACATCGCAAAACACTGCATCCCATAAGAGAAAACAATACACCCACACATTATCTGAGTTCCAAAGCTCATTGATGTATATATTTGTTATCAAAAAGGATATGGATTCAATATATATTACAAAGTACAGTATACCTATAGTTACATGGTTACACTCACACAGTAAGCAGTTAAAAGTAACATACAGTTACATGCCATTGCATACAGTTTCAGTTACAGGCCAGCGATACAATTACCATCCCCTTCAATGCATCTTATGCCTCTCTCTCTCTGTAAATAAATACAGGAACTGATCTGCCAGCAAGTCCATCATCCTCTGAGACCAAAAAAGCAACTGAGCTCCTGTGTGATCAATGTGTTATCTAGTTTCTGGGGGAGGGGTTCACGATGAGTCACCAGTCCCTTTGTATATGGGAATCAGGTTCAGCCTTGAAGACATCCAAAGGGCTGGCCTGAGTTTCCTGTCCACTGTCCTAATAAGAGTGATTTTAGCTTTTATACATTTAATCATAATTATCCGCTGTGATGTCCCACAACTTCACAACAAGCATCAAATGAATCTACACATCAATCTGGTTGCTTCAATAGTAAACATGACCGGTCTATCTTGTTTCGTTCAAATAATACACATACATGACATTACTTCATTATCTATAATTTTAAATCATCAGGATGTCTGGCTCTTGATACCACCACAATTATGTACTGCATGAAATAAGTGTCGAATCCATCTCTGTGGCATGTCCGTGTAAATGCGTGTGTTACCATATATTGCTGTGCACGCTGCGCATATTTGCAAGTATAGCGACTCATAATGTGTGTAGTTTGTATGTTCTCTTTATGTAATTTTTTTTTTTTTACTTCGACAGTATCCATCCATCTTTGCATACGCTTGCTGGGCAGGATGGTTGCTGCTTATGAGGCAATCCAGTATGGCAAATTTCATGCCCGGCCCTTTCATCTGGATCTGCTGGACAAATGGTCGAGGTCTCACCTACACATGCATCAGGAAGTGATCCGAAGGCCCGGATTTTTCTATTATGGTGGCTACAAGTTCCTCACCTGGTAGAAGGCAGGAATTTCAATATCCACTCATGGATTCTGCTGACAACGGATGCCAGCCTCCAAGGTTGGGGGAAAGTGATCCAAGGGGACCAGTTCCTGGTCACATCAGGAATCTGCTCTGCCAATAAACATCCTGGAACTCAAGGCTATTTACATTGCCCTTTTGCAAGCTTCCCATCTCCTGAGGGATCAGGCAATCCAGCTTCAATCAGACAATGCCACGGCGGTAGCATACATAAACCGACAAGGAGGAAAAAGAAGCAGAGCGGCGATGCGAGAAGTGTCAAAAATCCTCCTCTGGGCAGAGGCCAACACAAGGGCCATCTCAGCCATATTCATTCCAGGAGTGGACTACTGGGAAGCTGATTTACCCAGCAGACACAACCTCCATCTGGGGGAATGGGGCCTACATCCCCAGGTGTTTCAACAGTTAATTCACCGGTGGGGCTGTCCGCAGATAGATCTGATGGCTTCTCGTCTCAACAAGAAGCCATGCCGTTACTGTTCCAGAATGAGGGATCCACAGGCTGTATCAGTGGACGCGCTGACAGCACCTTGGACGTACCAGTTTGTATACCTGCTAATCCCAAGGGTTCTAAAAAGACTAAGAAGGGAAAGCGTTCAAGCAATTCTAATTGCCCCGGATTGGCCTCAAACAGGCGTGGTACTCGTACCTCCTAACCATGGCTCTGGAGGATCCCTGGCCTCTACCGCTACAAAATGATCTTCATCAAGGTCCGTTCGTCTATCCACACTTACAGTGGCTACGTTTGGTGGCTTGGAAGTTGAGAGGGAGATTCTAGCGAGAAAAGGTCTTCCCTCCCGGGTTATTTCCACCATGGTCCAAGCTAGGAAGATGGTGACGTCAAAACATTATCATTGTATCTGGAAAAAGTATGTTTCCTGGTGTGAAAGTAGAAAGGTATCTCCCGTCAAATTTAGAATTGATCGTTTTCTACTTTTCCTGCAAGTGGGAGTGGATATGGGCCTCCTGTTAGGCTCCATCAAAGTCCAAATATCGGCACTCTCTATTTTCTTCCAGAAACAACTTACCATGTTGCCGGAAGTTCAAACTTTCCTAAAAGGAGTTCTTCATATGCAACCGCCCTTTGTTGGTTCTGTCTTTTCTTCAATCGGACTGGTTTCAACCCTTACATAGGGTGGAGTTGAAATTTCTCACCTGGAAGACAGTGATGTTACTAGCATTGGCATCTGCCAGACGTGTCTCTAAATTGGGGGCCTTATCCTGTAAGAGTCCCAATTTGATTTTCCATGAGGACAGGACGGAACTCATGATGCGTCCTTAGTTTTTGGTTTCAGCTTTTCATGTCCATCAACCCATTGTGGTTCCGGTGTTGTCTGATGCTTCCATTGGGCCAGAGTCCTTGGATGTAGTGAGGGCTCTGAAGCATTACGTCAAGAGGACGGCTCGTCTGATTCGCTGTTTGTCCTTTATGATGTCACCAAGATTGGTCGTCCGGCTTCTAAGCAATCAATTGCTCGTTGGCTCAGGTTAACCATTCAACAGGCCTATACTTTGGCGGATCTGCCTTTACTGACGTATATTCAGGCCCACTCGACGAGATCTGTGGGCTCTTCCTGGGCGGCTTTTTGGTTTTGGTGGAGAAAGAGTGAAATCTCCTTGTACACCCTCACTGCTGTTATCTGTGGGCGCAGTGTATACTCTCCTTCCTTTTGGCTGCCCAGGGTGTCTCGGCCTTACAGTTGTGCCGAGCTGCTACCTGATCTGGTTCGAACACTTTTGTTAAGTTCTATAGGTTAGACACCTTGGCCAAGGATGACCTTCAGTTTGGTCAGGCAGTTTTACAGGGGTCTCAGCACTCTCCCACCTGTTTGGGAGCTTTTGGACTTTCCCATGTTACTAAAGCACAGAACCCCAGTATCCACTAGGACGTAAGAGAAAATAGGAATTTAATACCTACCGGTAACTCCTTTTCTCCTAGTCCGTAGAGGATACTGGGCGCCCGCCTCAGTGCTTCGATTCCTGCTTACCTGAGTATTTGGTTGGCCCGCAGTTGCAGTCTTTTTTATGTTGTTGGGATAGCTGTGCTATTCTGGTTAGGTAGGTGTTGCTATCCTCTGTTCTGGTTAGCGCCCTCCTTTCAGTTATGGTTGTGTGTTGGCTTTAAGCCTCACCGCTGTTGTACCTATTTTCTTCTCTCGTGGTATGTCCGTCTCCTAGGGCACAGTTTTCCTAGACTGAGTCTGGTAGGAGGGGCATAGAGGGGAGGAGCCAGCACACACATACACACACTAAAGGTTTTAAAGTGCCAGGCTCCAGTGGACCCAATCTATACCCCATGGTACTAAAGTACAGAACCCCAGTATCCACTACGGTCTAGGAGAAAAGGAATTATAGGTAGGTATTAAATTCCTATTTTCACCATGTAACTCATTCTGCCCTTTCTTGTGATATCATAGTTCAGCAGTTCTGCAGAGCATTTTTATCAGTATGCTCTGCATACGTTGTTCTACAGGAAGACTAGGTATAATTTGAAGGATGTGAGTCTAAATATTTAAAAAGAAGCTTACTGTTTGTCCTGTATTGTATTCAATATTAATGCTGTTCCTTTTAAGTTATCTGTATATACTAGCTCAGTCATTAAAGTGGGACTAAAAAAGAAAAAATGGTTACAAATGATTTAGAGGAGACAGCAGGCAGAGAACTGCATAGGCTTAAAGCCACATAAGCACACTGAATTTTTGGGACTATTTGGTTGAGGATAGGCAGGGCTAGCCTTAGTGATGGACAGGTTGGGGTCAGGTGACCCAGTGTGCCTATCAGGCATTGTGTAGGAGGCAGTGACGTGCGGTGAAGTCAATGGCTGGGGAGGCACTGGCTTCTCATGTACATCCACAGTCGCACAAGAACACAAACCTCAGCTCACTTTTTAGGGAAAGCAAATACATTAGAGTGCACAGGGGGTAGTGTGGTACTGCAGCAATTGTGTATATACTGTGATTACAGGACAGATCGCAAAGTACCCATAGTGTTCACTCTAGGATTTTTTTAGGGCAGGGTGCTGATCACGGGTAGGGCACATTTTTCATTCGGGAGGACACATTTTTAAGTTACAGATGGGTCCACGGTTATCTTGGCTAGTTTGCTGCGCCTAGGCACAACATGGTTTATTAACATAAACCCTTAATCTATTGTTCTCAGCTGCAATACAATACAGAGAACAATACAGCAGGGGATTAAATCCGACTGCCCTGGCTCAGTTAATCCTATTAAAGGTCAAGATAAACATGGACCCATCTGTAGATGTGCAAAATTAGGTACATACTACAATGCTTGGTTCCCCCATTAATACACGTGAAAGCATGGACAGTGCGCGCCGAAGGCGCGCAGCAAAAATTTAGGGGCGTTGTTTCATGGGGAAGGGGCGTGGCAACATAATCGTGGCAATTCACATTACACCACACAGTAGTGCAGCTAATACACATTGCACCAGATAGAACCTCCTATACACACTGCGACAGGCAGAGCACGTTATACATATTGCGCCACATAGAGCACGTTCTACACTTTGCGCCAGGCAGAGCACGTTATACACATTGCACCAGATAGAGAGCACTGAGACACACTGCACCATGTAGAGAGCACTGAGACACACTGCACCATGTAGAGAGCACTGAGACACACTGCACCAGGTAGAGAGCACTGAGGCACACTGCACCAGGTAGAGAGCACTGAGGCACACTGCACCAGGTAGAGAGCACTGAGGCACACTGCACCAGGTAGAGAGCACTGAGGCACACTGCACCAGTTAGAGATCACTGAGGCACATTGCACCAGGTAGAGAGCACTGAGGCACATTGCACCAGGTAGAGAGCACTGAGGCACATTGCACCAGGTAGAGAGCACTGAGGCACATTGCACCAGGTAGAGAGCACTGAGACACGCTGCACCAGGTAGAGAGCACTGAGACACGCTGCACCAGGTAGAGAGCACTTAGACACGCTGCACCAGGTAGAGAGCACTGAGACACGCTGCACCAGGTAGAGAGCACTGAGACACGCTGCACCAGGTAGAGAGCACTGAGACACGCTGCACCAGGTAGAGAGCACTGAGACACGCTGCACCAGGTAGAGAGCACTGAGACACGCTGCACCAGATAGAGAGCACTAAGACACACTGCACCAGGTAGAGAGTACTGAGACACATTGCACCAGGTAGAGAGTACTGAGACACATTGCACCAGGTAGAGAGCACTGAGACACGCTGCACCAGATAGAGAGCACTGAGACACATTGCACCAGGTAGAGAGCACTGAGACACGCTGCACCAGGTAGAGAGCACTGAGACACGCTGCACCAGATAGAGAGCACTGAGACACGCTGCACCAGGTAGGGAGCACTGAGACACGCTGCACCAGGTAGGGAGCACTGAGACACGCTGCACCAGGTAGAGAGCACTGAGACACGCTGCACCAGGTAGAGAGCACTGAGACACGCTGCACCAGGTAGAGCACTGAGACACGCTGCACCAGGTAGAGAGCACTGAGACACGCTGCACCAGGTAGAGAGCACTGAGACGCTGCACCAGTTAGAGAGCACTGAGTAGTTACTGTTACAGAGAGGTTAGGGTGCGGGGGATTGAGGGTTAGGTACCGCCGCAGGGAGGTTAGGTACCGTCACAGAGAGGTTAGGGTGCGGGGGAGGGAGGGGTAGGTACCGTCACAGGGAGGTCAGGGTGCGGGGGAGGGAGGGTTAGGTACCGTCACAGGGAGGTTAGGGTGCGGGGGAGGTTAGGGTGCGGGGGAGGGAGGGTGGGTTAGGTACCGTCACAGGGAGGTTAGGGTGCGGGGGAGGGAGGGTTAGGTACCGCCACAGGGTGGTTAGGGTTAGGCTGCTGGGTGGGAGGGTTAGGTTTAGGTAACGCCACGGGAAGGTTAGGAACTATGGGGGGAGATTAGGGTTAGGCTGTGGGAAGGGTGTAAACTTCAGGATCCCGGCGTCGGTCTTCTGATTGCTGGGATCCCAAGCGCTGGCTTCTTATACCATATCCCTCACTACAAGTGGACCAAACAAAAAAAGCTAAATGCTATATTGCACAATCACCTCTAATCTCCCACCACCAATTTGGGGCCCCCAGCCCTCCCTACCTGCTGCTTCTCCATGGTCCCTGCAGAGCAAAGATGAAGTCTGGGGATCCGTATAGTGACAAGTGGATGTACCTTGTCTGATCTGTGGCGGCGGGCCCTCTCACATGGAAGAGCAGTCTTGGCTGGAGCTGGCAGCGCTGGGTCCCGAGCAGAAGCCACCGTCGGGAGAGTGCAGTAGTGCGGAGGAGGAGATCACCAGCCGCCGCACAATTTCTTCCGTAGGTCTGGGCTTCTCGCCGCTGCACGGCGGCACTTGGCTGTACCCCCTCCCCGGTTCTTCTACCTGTAAATCACCGGGTGAGGGCGGGTGACGGCAGCTCAGCTGATGGCGGGTGATCGCAGCTGATGGCATGGCGGGTGCTGGCAGGCTCTCTCCGGCCTCCGGTGGGACAGAAGTCAGCGGGAGATGAAGAGAGGGGAGCTCTGAGTCCCTTCCTTGTCCCGCCGCTACGTATTGGTGATTGGGCCAGCGGATCCAGTGCTGGATCCGCTGTCCAATCAAATGTGCCTCGCTAGCAGGGGCGTGCTTTCCCTGCCAGCGAGGCACTTACATAAGTGCCGCTTTCACTGTTATTTGTAATGGGCTTTTTCAGCCCAGTGATTGGCCCCGCCCCCAGCTTTATCCCCGTTCCCACTGTGTACCCACTGTCTACGGGAGGCACTTGCTATCAGTGCCTCCCAAACTAGTTTAATAGACTAGAATTATTAGAATAATATAAACAGTATACATATGACACAAAATATGTGTCATATGTATCTTTTTGTATTATTTTAATCTTTAATGAATGACAGGGGAGGCACTGCCTCCCCTGCCTCCCCTGACTGCACGTCCCTGGTAGGAGGAGTGTATATAGGGGTATATATTAATAGGATTGGCAGCCATCTTCCTCTTGCCTTTTTTGGATGCAGTGAGTAGCAGTGATCATATTTTAAACTTATTTTCATTGCTGTTTTTATATTGCATTATTACTGTATTGTGCCCCCCCTTACCATTAGCTGGTGCTATTGTCCCGGCCTGCTGCATATTGTGCATCCGTCCCCTGTCCAGCACTGCGTAGTTGTGTCCCCCCCCCCCCCTCCCCTCCAGCCTTCCAACTATTGCTTGCGGTGCCTTCTAGTCTCCCAGCACTGAGGATGCCCCGTCCGCGGAGGTCCGCCCCTCCTCCCCGCCGCCTAGCTGAGGCCGCGCACCCGCTCCTGTGCGGGTGGTCTCCCACCCTTCTGCATCGCCCGCCGGAAAGCAGTTAGTGCTCTCCTCAGGCGGCAGCTGCGTCTGGCGGTCGGCACGGAGTTAGAGCCGCGTGGCCCTGTGTTACGGGACCCGGGTAGCGGGTCCCACGGCAGCGCATTAGGCAGCGTTTTGATGGGTATGTCGCCGGCCAGCTCCCCTGCGGGTGCCTGGCTGCTGGAGGACATACCCGTCCTGCCCACGGTTTCCGGCATGTTTGGGGGGCCAGGGTCTGGGCTTCCCATTACCTCAGATGGGGAGGTGGTTGCACTGCTGCCACACACTGTGCCCCCCCTTTCCACGCCGCAAGTCGCATTGCAGGCATCAGTGATTGCTGCAGACAGCCAGGCATCTGGATTTCATCCGGGTGCCCTCCCGGTTTCCCAGATCCTGCTGCCACAGTCCGGGGGCCCCTCGTCAGGGATGGTGGTGCCACCGGCTGGCCACCATGCGTTCCTGCAGGTGGTCTCCACTCACAGTGCTAGGGCTGCCACTTTTGCGCCGAGCGGGGTCACCTATACTTCTCCCTCTGGGTTCCTAGCAACTTCCTCCGTGTCCGGGACCTGGACGGGGGCACAGCACTTGCCCTCCATGAGTGCGGCCGTCTCGCCTAGCTGGTCTATGTCCTGGGCCCCTATGTTTTCCCCTTATTTTCCTGCGGATTTTTCACAGGGCCAGGGCTCGCTATACCCATGGCAAGTGCCTATGGCACCCGGGTCAGTCTTTCCCGCGCCGTTCTCAGGGTCTTACCCGCTGGGTCTGGGCCGTGCTGCGCTCCCACAGAATTACTATTGGTTTCCACCTTTGGGGCAATCCCCTTATGCGTTGCATCAGGGTTCCGTTGCCCGGCCACACTGGCCTCCTGCTTCCGGGACGGTCAGTGGTGCCACGGCCGGAGCACCTTTGACCGTGCCAGCTCCCCTTTCCCATCTTCCCTTCCCCCATCCTCCCTGTCCCTTGCCTCCTGTCCCCCCCCCCTCCCCCACGGCTGCCACTGGTTTTGTCCTTCCCCTGCCCCTTTCTTCTGTCTCCCCATCAGGTATAGGTGATGCAAGGTGGGTCTCCCCGCCCAGGAGGTCGTCCTCGATCCCTGCGGATGCAGGTTCCACTGGCCCAGTGCCGTGTGGAGTCAGGCGACAGCGCAAGAGACCAAGCCTTTGGAAGCGGGCAAAGCTGGGGGATCCAGGGTCCCCGAAGAGAGGTTGTCCGGTCCCGCCGCCATGGCCGAAGAGACAGGAGGTCCCTCTGGAACGAGTAAGCTGGTTACTTCTTCTTCCGACAGTTCTTCTTGCAGCTCTTCTTCAGATACTAGGTCTTACGGGTCCCCTAGGCGCCCGCGTAAATTGGCCAGGCTTATTGCGCATCGCATACATAAGAAGGATAGGAAAGCCAAGGGTAAGGGTGCCCCCGTCGCGTTGGAGCCTCTCCTCTTTACAGAGATGGTCCACTGCGCGAACACGGCAGTCACTAGGGGTTTGCGGAAACGGATGAGGGAAAAGATTAGGAAGGGTAAATATGTCGACATGTTCATCCTTACGGATGACGCGAAATGTACTTAGCCTCCAAGGGTTACGCGTGGCGGGATTATGACAAAAGTTCCGTCATAACCAGGACAGCAAGCCGACCTAACCCTTGGGGTTTAAGGATGTTGTGGTGTGGCTGGAGGTCACGCAACACAGTAAGCCCCTTAATGATTCCCAAGGCAGCAAACCGGTCTCGGGCGTACGTCCGAGTCTGGCCTCTGGGAATAAAGGAAAGTGCTTCGCCTTCAACGACGGCAAGTGTCCCCGGGGTCGAGTTGCCGTTTTCGCCACTCCTGCACAGTGTGCGGCGGGGGTCACTCGGCCAAAGATTGAACTTCCGCTCCCGGGTCCCGACCCGCTGAGGCTGCCGAGGTATCCGGAAGTGGAAAATAAGGCAATTTCAGTCCGCTCGGGATTTTCCATCAGTGGTCTCCCGTAATGTGCAGGCTGAAATCGGCTTGGAGCACATGTGCTGCCCTTTCCCGTCCCCCCCTTTTGCCCCAGTTATGCATTTCTCCTCTAGGCGTGGTTCCCAAGAAGGCCCCGGGTCAATTCCGCCTCATTCAGCATTTGTCTCACCCTCTAGGCGGTTCAGTCAACAACGCCATTCCGGCGGAGTCCTGCGGGGTGCGGAATCAATCCTTTGACGAGGCTCTTCAGTTGGTTAAGTTGGTGGGCCCCGGCGCCCTCATGGCCAAATTAGATATTGAGTGTGCATTCTGCATGCTTCCCATCCACCCAGATTCCCTGTGTTTTCTCGGTTTCCGATTGGGGGGTAGTTTCTACGTCGACAGGTGCTTGCCGATGGGCTTTTCCATAGCTTGTGCTTACTTTGAGTAATTCAGCTCTTTTTTACATTGGTATATAGTGTCGGCCTCCGGTCACGCGGGGGTTGCCCACTATTTAGATGATTTTCTTTTCGTGGGCCTGAGGGGTAGTTCGGCTTGCAGGGATTTCCCGGGGTTTGCTCAGCATTTGTTCAGTCTTCTTGGGGTGCCTTTGGCCCCTGATAAGACCGATGGATTGCCTCAGTTATTTGGGCATTGAAATCGATTCGGGGGCCGGTTGTTGCCGGCTGCCTGCTGATGAGGTGCACAAATTGCTGGGTCTTATAGTGCAATGCCTCCTCAGTCGTAGGGTCAGGTTACAACGGGTGCGACCATTGCTTGGATCTTTTAGTTTTGCGCGCAGGATCATACCCATGGGGCGTGTTTTCTGCCATAGACTTGAGCGGTCCATGGCGGGTGTTCACCAACCTCACCATACGGTGTATATTTTGCGCAAGATTAGGGAGGATTTACAGGTCTGGTCCACTTTTTTGGTTTTATTTAACCGGGAGGTGTTATGGCCAGCCGAGCATTGTTCCTAGGCCGCATTGTAGGTTTTTACGGATGCTGCTGGCGGTTCGGGCTTTGGGGCGTTTTTCAGGACGGAGTGGTGTGTTGCGCCTCTTTCATGGGTTACACGCGGTTTCACCAAGAACTTGCTATTTTTGGAACTGTTCCCGTTGATTGTGGCTGTGGAATTGTGGTCGCCCAGCTGGTCGGATCGGAGTATTGTGTTCCTCTGCGACAATCTGGGTGTCGTACACGCTGTTAATAACCAACGCACATCCTCTCCGCAGGCTTTGCGCTTGTTGCGTTATTTAGTGCTTAAATGCCTTAGGCATAATATTCATTTCACGGCTGCGCATGTCCCGGGTATAGACAATAGAATCGCTGATGCGCTGTCTCGTTTTGAGTTCGCAAAGTTCAGGGAGCTCGTGCCTGATGCGGCCTTGTGTGGTTTGCCGGTTTCACCCTTCCTGTGGAAGCTCATTGGCTAGGTTTTGTACTGGGAGATACTTTCTGGATGGTTGTCTCTGTTCGCTGAAGGACAGTATTACTGGCGGGCGTCAGTAGTGCGCCCTACTACGGTGAGTGGGTCCTGTCCATGCGGGGAGGACTCCTGCTTGGGTAGCGATGCCCGGCTTCAGTTGGCTGGTCTTGCGACCTGGCTGCTGGAGGGTTTCAGTGTGTTGTTCAGTTTTATTTGTTGCTATGCTGCGATTTGTTGCTAAATGCGCATGCGCAAGGCACGCAAGGCGCATGCGCTTAGTTACTTAACTAAAAGCTTAGCAGATTTGCTGTGGATTCTGCGGCGCTTTTCAGTCGCTCTGCTGATCGGTAAATGATTGACAGGAAAGGGGCGTTTCTGGGTGGTAACGGAGCATTTTCCGGGAGTTTGCTAAAAAACGCTGGCATGTCAGGGAAAAACGCGGGAGTGTCTGGAGAAACGGGGGAGTGGCTGGCTGAACGCAGGGCGTGTTTGTGACGTAAAACCAGGAACTAAACGGACTGAGCTGATCGCAATCTGTGAGTAGGTCTGGAGCTACTCAGAAACTGCAAAGAATTATTTATTAGCAGTTCTGCTAATCTTTCGTTCGCTATTCTGCTAAACTAAGATACACTCCCAGAGGGCGGCGGCCTAGCGTGTGCAATGCTGCTAAAAGCAGCTAGCGAGCGAACAACTCGGAATGAGGGCCTATATCCTGTCTCGTAAGTAAGAAAAATAATCAGAATCTGACAAAGTTATGTGGCAGGTTATTCAACATCCCAAGTCTACATTCAGTGTTGGACTTGCCCACAGGGATATGGGGGAAATCCATGGAGGACCCCATTTCCTGAGGCCCCTCCTCCTCCCTTATGGGTCCGTTTGTATACCATGCACTTGAATTATACATTGTAACTGTATTAGTTAGTCAGTTATTTGGTGGAGCAGGATCACAGACTGGTGGCTGACATGGGTCTTAACCATTATATTCCCTGCTGGGCTTTTTGCTCCCCAGTCTGACACTGTCTACATTAGAGATTAGCCTAAACTTCCTGATCTGAGTCTGGCTCAGGGTTTTCCACCAGACTCAGATCCCAAAACGTCATCATTTCTGTTGTCAGATTCTTGCAGAGTTTTGGATTCTATAAAGGTCCCAGTGATCAGCGCCATTTTCACTCCAGCTGTGGAGAGTGCACTGAACAGACGTGTCAGTGCTGGGTTGTGGGGCTGCTAGCTCCTGTAGTGCTGTTATATCAGTTCAGGGGTGTATCTGACAACAGGTGATCTGTCAGGGCTCTTCCCCAGTGTTAAAAAAAAATCCCAGTTTACAGTGCCTCTGGAATGTATTCACAGTGCTTCACTTTTTCCACATTTTGTTATGTTACAGCCTTATTCCAAACTGGAATAAATTCTTTTTTTCCCCTCAAAATTCTACTGACAATACCCCATGATGACAACATGAAAAAAGTTTTTTTGAGATTTTTGAAAATATATTAAAAATAAAAAAACTTTGAAATAACATGTACATAAGTATTCACAGCCTTTGCCATGAAGCTCAAAATTGAGCTCAGGTGCATCCTGTTTCCACTGATCATCCTTGAGATGTTCCTGCAGCATAATTGGAGTCCACCTGTGGTAAAATCAGTTGATTGGACATGATTTGGAAAGGCACACACCTGTCTATATAAGGTCCCCCACTTGACAGTACATGTCTGAGCACAAACCAAGCATGAAGTCAAAGTAAATGTCTGTAGACCTCCGAGACAGGATTGTCTCAAGGCACAAATCTGGAGAAGGCTACAGAAAAATTATCTGCTGCTTAGAAGGTCCCAATGAGCACAGTGGCCTCCCTCATCCATAAATGGAAGAAGTGTGAAACCACCAGGACTCTTACTAGAGCTGGCTGGCCGTCTAAACTGAGCGAATGGAGGAGAAAGGCCCTAGTCAGGGAAGTGACCAAGATGACCATCTCTGCAGAAATCCACCAATCAGGCCTGTATGGTAGAGTGTCCATACAGAAGCCTCTCCTTAGTAAAAAAAAGTACATGGCAGCCCACCTGGAGCTTGGCAAAATGCACCTGAAGGACTTTCAGACCATGAGAAACAAAATTCTCTGGTCTGATGAGACAAAGATTGAACTCTTTGTTGTGAATGCCAGGCATCATGTTTGGAGGAAACGAGGCCCCGCTTATCACCAGACCAATACCATCCCTACAGTGAATCATGGTGGTGGCAGCATCATGCTGTGGGGATGTTTTTCAGTGGCAGGAACTGGGAGACTAGTCAAGATAGAGGGAAAGATGAATGCAGCAATTTACAGAGACATCCTGGATGAAAACCTGCTCCAGACAGGGCCGTCTTTTCATATGGGCTCAATGGGCTCTTGCCCAAGGGCCCCAGGAGTATAAGGGCCCTAAGCTGATAGCTGAGGGACCCCTCTTTCCAGTGGTACCAGATTTTTTAAAATCGGCCCTAGGGAACCGGGGATATCTCACTTGAAAGCAGTGGTCCCCATCCATGCCTGTTAATTGCTCTTCCCCGCCAGATATCTCAGGTTCTGTCTGATTTAGAGTTTTCTGAGGCTATAATCCAAAAGCTGTGACTCTCCCCTTTTGGTGAACACTGGCAGCTTGTCTCTACTATGTCCAGAACCAGAGATATCAGCCTTCAAGCAGCGGGTCCCTGCTCCAGCTTCACATGCCTAATATGCAGTTTTAGATTTTTTGTTGGTGAATTGCTCTGGCTCCTGAACTCTGATCCCCAAGTCCCCAGAACCTTCTGAAAGGTGGGACTCTCTAGTTTTTTATCCCATTAAAACTAAGAAATATATTTTCAGGAACTTGAGATATCTGCAGTCAAGCAAGCTGCCCTCCCACCGGAAAATGATAAATATTAAGCCCACTCCACTATCCACCCCTCCCCAACGTATTAAACACCCCCTACCACCCTGGAAGTCATGTACCAGGGCTTCTTCATTCAGCCCAATGCCCCCTTTTACAGTTTAACCCTATCTGTGCAGTAAAGGAGTAATTAGCAGAAATTACTGTTCCAGGTCCTACATGCTGAGCGGAAGATAAAACAGCCCCTACCGCCCGCGGGACATCAAAGCTGCACTGATAGCACCCCCTACCGCTGAAGGATGGGTAGGGGGCCCAGTGCATTGCTGTGCCCGGGGACCTACACTGCTGATAAGACAGCCCTGGCTCCATAGCGCTCTTGACCTCAAACTAGGGTGACGGTTCATCTTTCAGCAGGACAACGACCCTAAGCACACAGCCAATATATCAAAGGAGTGACTTCAGGACAACTCTGTGAATATCCTTGAGTGGCCCAGCCAGAGCCCAAACTTGAATCTGATTGAACATCTCTGGAGAGATCTGAAAATGGCTGTGTACCGACGCTACCCATCCAACCTGATGGAGCTTGAGAGGTGCTGCAAAGATGAATGGGTGAAACTGCCCAAAGATAAGTGTACCAAGCTTGTGGCATCATATTCAAAAAGACTTGAAGCTGTAATTGCTGCAAAAGGTGCATCAACAAAGTATTGAGCAAAGGCTGTGAATACTTATGCACATGTGATTTCTTAATTTTTATTTTTAAGTAATTTGCAAAAATCTAAACAAAAAACTTTTTTTACGTTGTCATTATGGGGTATTGTGTGTAGAATTTTGAGGGGAAAAATTAATTTATTCCCGTTTGGAATAAGGCTGTAACATAACAAAATGTGGAAAAAGTGAAGCGCTGTGAATACCTTCCGGATGTACTGTACTGTGTGTACGGGTGTGGTTCATATGGTCGACCACACTTAGGTCGACAGTCACTAGATCGACCACTATTGGTCGACAGTGACTAAGTCGACTCCTAAAATTGGTCAACACAAACATTAGGTCAACATGAGCAAGGTCAGCATGAGAAAAGGTCGACATGAGTTTTAACATTGGTGGTTTTCTTTCTAGAGTACCTGGGAACCCCAATTAGTGCACCGTGTCCCCTTGCATGCGCTCGGCAAAGGTTACTGTTCCCAATCGTCATCCACGTCGATCGTAAAGTACGAAAAGTAAAAAAAAAATGTGAAAAACTCATCGACCTTTTGTCATGTCAACCTATTACATGTTGACCTAGAAACCATGTCGACCTAATGCATGTCGACCAATAGTGGTCGACCTAACGACTGTCGACCTAAGTGTGGTCGACCTACATCCAGGGGCTGGTGTGTCCTGGTGTGTCCTATGTATCACTATCTGTCTAGGGGTGCACTGTCTGTCGTCTGGTGGTATATCTGACAATCGGAGATCTGTCCATATACATCTGGGGGTCTGCCCCAGAGTTAAAAGTGAAAACCCAGTATACTGTGTGTACATCCAGGGGCTGGTTTTTTCAACACCTATCAGTATCAGTCCAGGAGGCTCTGTCTGTCATCTGGTGTGTCTGACAAGGGGTCATCTGTCCATCCATCCAGTGGCTCTGCCCAAGTGTAAAATTAAAATAATAAAAGCTAAAAAGCCTAAAATCTAATTTTTTTTTTGCTGTACCTCAATGTACTATACAATTTGTATTTTATTTTCATAAGTACTGTGACACTGCCAGCCAATATATTATTAGTTTTTACTCATACACGTATTGTGCAACACTGTAGGTGAAGGTTGTACCACAGTAATATATTTTGTACTCATCTCATACACATACTCTGTGACACTGTTGGTGAAATTAAACCGCAGTGTTTAATTACTATTTGTGACTATTACATTTTTGTACAAACTGTGGTGTGTGCTATACCCCACATCATTCATGTTTGTGGATAGATATGGAGGATGAACAATTGAGAGGAGAGCAGGAAGCACATACTAGTGGTGCAGGTGCTGCCACCAGTCATGTAATATACTTTTGTACTCATCTCATAAACATATTGTGCGACACTGTTGGTTAAATTAAACTGCAATTACTATTTCTGACTCATACACATTGTACGACACTGTGGGTGATGGTGATACCACAGTAATATATTTCCGTACTCGTACACGTATTGTTTGACACTGTTGGTTAAATTTAAACCACAGTGTTTGATTACTATTTTTGACTCATTCACATATTGTGCGACACTGTTGGTGAAGGTAGTACCACAGTAATATATTTTCATACTCATCTCATACACATATTGTACATCACTGTTGGTGACATTAAACTGCAGTGTTTGATTACTATTGCTGACTCATACACATATTGTGCGACATTGTGGGTGAAGGTGGTACCACAATAATATATTTTCATACTCATCTCATATACGTATTGTGTGACACTGTTGGTGAATTTTTAACTGTAGTATTCGATTACTATTTCTGACTTATACGCATGTTGGGGGTAATTCAGAGATGATCGCAGCAGCAAATTTGTAAGCAGTTGGGCAAAACCATGTGCACTGAAGGGGGGGGTGCAGATATAACATTTGCAGAGACAGTTAGATTTGGGTGGGTTATTTTGTTTCTGTGCAGGGTAAATACTGGCTGTTCTATTTTTACACTGCAATTTAGATTTCAGTTTGAATACACCCCACCCAAATCTAACTCACTTTGCACATGTTATATCTGCCCCCCCCCCCCCCCCCCCCCCTGCAGTGAACATGGTTTTGCCCAACTGCTAACAAATTTGCTGCTTCGATCAACTCTGAATTAGGCCCATTGTGCGACACTGTGGGTGAAGGTGGTACCACAGTAATATATTTTTGTACTCATACACATGTTGTGCGACACTGATGGTGAAAGTAAACCGCAGTCTTTTATTACTATTTCTGACTCACACATGTATTGTGACAATGAAGATCATGGGTCTTCATCCTGTGGCCCCCCAGCTGCTGTGGCACTACACATCCCAGCATGCCCTGCCACAGTTTTGCTATTAAGGCATGTTAAAACTGAGGCAAGGCATTCTGGAATGTGTAGGTTTACAACAGCTGGAGGGCCAGAGGTTGAAGATCCATACTGTAGGTGGTACATTTTATGGGCAGTACGGATGGTGTAATGGTTAGCATTACTGCCTCATAGCACTGAGGTGTTCGATTCCTACCATTGCCCTAACTGTGTGGAGTTTGTATATTCTCCCCATACTTTTGTGGGTTTCCTCCGGGTTCTCCGGTTTCCTCCCAAAATCCAAAAATATACTGGTAGGTTAATTGGCTCCCAACAAAAATTAACCCTAGTGAATGTGTCTGTGTGTACATGTGGTAGGGAATCTAGATTGTAAGCTCCACTGGGGCAGGGACTGATGTGAATGGGCAAATATTATCTGTAAAGTGCTGCGGAATATGTGTGCACTATATAAATAACTGGTAATAAATAAATACATTTTTGTACAAAATGTGGTGTGTGCTGTACCCCATTTTGTTCGTGTTTGAGGAAAGATGTGGAGGATGAACAATTTAGAGGAGAGCAAGAAGCACATTCTAGTTCTGCAGGTACTGCCACCAGTTATGACGATACAAGTCCTTCAAAGTCATCTACTAAGGCCGATGCCGAAGGGCAAAGACGGCTTAATTCAGGGCATGTAGAATCAAAGAAGCAATTTTATTTTACAGTGTAAAAAAACATCAAAACAAAAGGTAGCTACAGAGAAAGATAAAGCAGTAGAACAAACTGTGCGTTCAGAACCGTCACACATTCCTGAGGAACGTTTAGGGGTATTCACATTAGCTATGTGTGAGTCTGACATTTCTCACACTGTCCTCATAGAGAAGCCTCTTTCACCTCCTTCCACCATTTCTTCACCATCTGCACATGTGGGGAGCAGTACACGTAAAGATAGTGATGAGGGAATAATAGAAATTGAGGTTTCATGTTTGGAAGTGGAACAGGATGAGGGGGATATGTGTATACTTCTACTATCTGACACTAAAGATGTTGATGATGTTTTTGTGTAAGTCAGCCACCAGTGGCTGCAGTTATTGCCCGTGATAAAAAGAAAGCCACTGTGATGCCTGGGTATAAGACCAAAAAAGCCACCTTTTGGGTGTGTAATTATTTTTCCACAAATCCTGACAATGATTGCGAACGCATCTGCTCCATTTGTGAGGCCAAAGGTAGTAGTGGTAGGGACGTTAGCCATCTAGGCACCTCCTCCATGTTACATAATTTGTGGCAAATTCATGAAATTTATTTTACAAGATTATAATGCAATTAACACCCTCATCATCAACCTCCTCATTAGTGATCGGCGGAAGTCTTTCCAATAAATTGTTTTGTGAGGGCCCAAAGAAGCAAGCACTACAGCCACATAAGTGTCAGTCCCTGCTACTGCTGAAGTGCACGGTTTGTTACACTGTGCATGTCCTTTTTAATATCCAACATAAGTTATGGAAGGGTAGGCCCAAGGACAATTCCATGGTGCACCACTTTTTATTTCTGCACTGCTGTGTGGCAATGTTTCATAGCTGTGCTATAAATTGCTGTATGTTTGTGCCGGTTAGTACCCAGCTGTCTCGCTGCAACCTTTGGCCTAAAATGGATGAAAACAATATTGTGAGCTGCGAGGTGGTCAAAATTGACTGGAAATGAGAGGAAATGAATCTAATTGAGGTTAATAATATCAAAATTCTGTAATTTTAGCTGTTTTATGATTTTTCTTAAAAAATACAGATCCGAAACCAAAACCCACAAAGGTGGTTGGGGCAAAACTAATACAGATCCAAAACACGAAGGAGATACAGATCCGAAAGATTTGGGCTGGCGCACATCTCTAGTCTACATTAATACTTATCAATACATATCTTACCATGGAAGCCTCTATGTGCTTTAACCATTTTTTTCTCTACCACTCCTCTTTTTTTATACATTAAATAAGATTTTTTTCCGTGATGCCAGTGTGTACTCCTAATACTGTGCCTAATCAGCAAAAATTGAGATTGATGCAACAGAAAGATGAGACTTATGCAATTCACTTACTTGTGTATGAATCAAAAGATGTCTTGTACACTGTGTTGATATTTTTTATGCTGAAGTACACTTTAAACAGGTATTCTGATGCAGATTAAAGCTAATTAAAGCACAGTGAGCTATAAATATAAAACTTTTTTTTCCGATAACATTCCAAACTATAAAGCACAACAGAATATGTTGGCAGTTTATATATACCAGTTGTGCTCATAAGTTTACATACCCTAGCAGAATTTGTGATTTTCTGGCCATTTGTCAGAGAATATGAATGATAACTCACAAACTTTTCTTTCACTCATGGTTAGTGGTTGGGTGAAGCCATTTATTGTCAAACAACTGTGTTTACTCTTTTTAAATCATAATGACAACAGAAACTACCCAACTGACCCTGATCAAAAGTTTACATACCCTGGAGATTTTGGCCTGATAACATGCACACAAGTTGACACAAACGGGTTTGAATGGCTACTAAAGGTAACCATCCTCACTTGTGATCTGTTTGCTTGTAATCAGTGTGTGTGTGTATAAAAGGTCAGTGAGTTTCTGGACTCCTGAAAGACCCTTGCATCTTTCATCCAGTGCTGTACTGACGTGTCTGGATTCTGAGTCATGGGGAAAGCAAAAGAATTGTCAAAGGTAATTGAACTGTATAAAACAGGAAAGGGATATAAAAAGATATCCAAGCAATTGAGAATGCCAATCAGCAGTGTTCAAACTAAAGAAGTGGAAAATAAGGGATTCTGTGGAAACCAAATCACGGTCAGGTAGACCAACAAAAATTTCAGCCAAAACTGCCAGGAAAATTGTTCGGGATGCAAAGAAAAATCCACAAATAACTTCAGCTGAAATACAGGACTCTCTGAAAAAAAGTGGTGTGGTTGTTTCAAGATGCACAATAAGGAGGCATTTGAAGAAAAATGGGCGGCATGGTCGAGTCACCAGAAGAAAGCCATTACTACGCAAATGCCACAAAGCATCCCGCTTACAATACTCCAAACAGCACAGAGACAAGCCTCAAAACTTCTGGAACAAAGTCATTTGGAGTGATGAGACCAAAATTTTACTTTTTGGCCACAACCATAAACGTTACATTTGGAGATGAGTCAACAAGGCCTATGATGAAAGGTACACCATTCCTACTGTGAAACACGGAGGTGGATGGCTGATGTTTTGGGGAGGTGTGAGCTACAAAGGCACTGGAAACTTGGTCAAAATTGATGCCAAGATGAATGCAGCATGTTATCAGAAAATACTGGAGGAAAATTTGCACTCATCAGCCCGGAAGCTGCACATGGGATGTACTTGGACGTTCCAACATGACAATGATCCAAAACACAAGGCCAAGTCGACCTGTCATTGACTACAGCAGAATAAAGTGAAGGTTCTGGAGTGGCCATCTCAGTCTCCTGACCTCAATATCATTGAGCCACTCTGGGGAGATCTCAAACGTGCAGTTCATGCAAGACAGCCCGAGAATTTACAGGAACTGGAGGATTTTTGCCAAGAAGAATTGGCAGCTTTACCATCTGAGAAAATAAAGAGCCTCGTCCACAACTACCACAAAAGACTTCAAGCTGTCATTGATGTTAAAGGGGGCAATACACGGTATTAAGAACTGGTGTATGTAAACTTTTGATCAGGGTCATTTGGGTAGTTTCTGTTGTCATTATGATTTAAAAAGAGTAAACAGTTGTTTAAAGGAAAACAGGGTTGAATGTGCGCTATATTTGATCGATGTAACAACACTAGTATTGTATTTAGTAAAAACACATTTTATTCCTAAAAACAATATATGTACTTCAGTTTAAAAATGAATACATAATAAAAAATGCATGCATATCAAAAACAGATGATTGGTAATATATACTTCATGCAAACAAATAAATGGGATTACCCAATTCGCCAGGATATGGAAATGTAAACTGATATGGAGTCCGTTCCAATATTATTCCCCTATATAGGTTAAGTCCAGCATTAGCAAAGTCTCAGAGATAAGCAATATCCAATGTGTCCCCAACCAATAACGAATGAATGTAGCAGTGTCTCCATAACAACACCAGCCATAACAAACTTGCTGATTGGCTGTCATGTATAACTATACTTCCTGTGTATTTATGCTGATTAGTTAAAAGCTATTAAAATCATTGGAATACACTAATAATTTGATTATTGTTATATTTAGTATATCCCATCAGAAGTAGGTCTGTCTTTGATGTATGCTCGCTCTAATTTAATGCATATCTTTTTAGTGATTATGTAACAATGTTATCAGGTGCTATCAGGGGCTAATTAGCCACCATATTGAAAGGGGTATATAAACCCCAGATACTCAAACTATGGATACCTTTGATAAAGCTGCAAGCTGACTGCAGCGAAACGCTTCAGTGGTACAAGGGACCCTCGCCAGGAACCTTTTTAACGGAGGACCGGACCATCCCCTAACTTTGTCCAGACTACCAACTCCAACTCTGAGAACTTAAATAGCAAAATTTCACGAAGGAACTGCACCCACCGTACTGCATGAGGAGCTCATTACTAAAAGATCCTGGAGCATACCATCCTCTAACGGTAATTTGCCATTCCATTGGATATTGCTTATCTCTGAGACTTTGCTAATGCTGGACTTAACCTATATAGGGGAATAATATTGGAACGGACTCCATATCAGTTTACATTTCCATATCCTGGCGAATTGGGTAATCCCATTTATTTGTTTGCATGAAGTATATATTACCAATCATCTGTTTTTGATATGCATGCATTTTTTATTATGTATTCATTTTTAAACTGAAGTACATATATTGTTTTTAGGAATAAAATGTGTTTTTACTAAATACAATACTAGTGTTGTTACATCGATCAAATATAGCTCAGCCTCAACCCTGTTTTCCTTTGCATTATATTCGGGAGTGACTTCCCTTTCTTTAGAGGCTGCTGCTTGGTGAAACATCTCGTACCCAAAGCGCCCGAGCACCCTTGGGTAACCTATTCTTTTGCACGAACACACAGTTACTCTTGGGCTGCTAAGGTATGAGCTGCTTCACCAAATTTGATGAAAGAGCAAATAGAAGACAGACCTACTTCTCGAGATGGGATACTGGGAATGAAGGTAGGGGTGAAAAGTCTGAGTCACACTTTAGATTAATGGAGGAATTCTACAAATTAGAAAATCTATTAAAATCTGAAATGAAACAATGGTTAGATGGTGTAAACTTACAGAAATATATTGATAAGAAAATGATCCCCAGGGGACTCAGACTCTTCAAACCCTCTATTTTTCAGGAGAATAAGATATTTCAGGAACAATGGGAGAATATTCTTGACAAATGTTCCTTTTCCCTAATGGAGCTGGTTACTAAATATAGAATAGAAAAAGCTAAACAACTAGAGCAAGAAATTGAGGAAGTTAAGAAGAGACTTGAACCCTATATTAACACATCAGAATTTAAAGAAAGAGATAGGATTACTACAGAAAAAAATAGATAAATTCGAACAGACGCTTTTAGACACTAAATGTAAAAAAATTAGACGTGATTTTGATGACTATAGGAGGGGAACAGTGAGAACATACAAAATAAAAAGTAGGGAGGAACAGGTGGAACAAAGAGGGAGACCTTATGAAAGGACTCGAGGTCGACCATTTAATAATACTCAATCAACATCTACAAGACGTAGAAACATTTCTTTTAGAAAAACACACTTATCCCCCCATAAGAACTTCAACCATACTCAGTATAGAGAGGGAGGCAACACCAGATACCGACGGTCCATTGGTTCACCTCCCCATAGGAGGGCTAGAGAAAATGAGGAAACACAGAGTATATTCTGAATACCCCAATCCATCGTCATCTAGAATACAAGATGGATCACCACCATCAGCGTCCTATGCTACTCAGAATAGGGGGGCGAGACCTAAAGAGAGGGATCTAAACACTAGATACCTAGAAAATACATCAGAAGTTTTTTTAGACAAACGTCCCAACAAATCGCACCGAGATCAAATACCCCACACAAACGAATATCAGGCAACACCAAAAAGAGGGAGAAGAAGTACAGATTCAGAGGGAGAAGAGGGGGCAAGAAGGAAAAACATAAGAAACTAACTAGGAGCAAAAATAAGAAGACGAAGAACACCACTACTATCTTCAATCTATCATCAAAAGTACTGTCAGATTCAGAAATTGCTCTTTTGAATAAAGGCCTTAAATTCTCCCCATCCGCCCCTCCGAATATTTTTACTTTATTTGTTGAACTCAATAGATATATTAGAACATTGTGTCGCAAAAGATATTTTGCAAAACAACATACTGTATGAAACATAAGAATGAAGATGCTATCCCCATACTGCTTGATCATGGGGACCAGTTAGCCCTTGATATATTGGAAGAACTGAGTGGAGATACTTCTACAACTGTACAGACAGAGAAATTATTTGATATATCTAGAAAAAACTTTAAACACAAGTCGGAATTTTTTCCAATAAAATCTAAGGGCTCCAGTATAGAAACCTTTTACAAAGTCACCTTTGATGATTTTAAGAAAATGTGTACAGATATAGACACTAATCCTCAAAAGAGCAAATCTAACTTGTCCCGACAAGAGAAGAGAGCTATAAACAATCTAATAAAGGATAAATCCATAATTATTAAGAAGGTGGACAAGGGGGGTGGGCTAGTCATACAGAATAAAACCGACTACATATCAGAAGCTATGAAACAGCTAGAAAATCCTGAGTTTTATATTAAACTGACTAGCGACCCCACACAGGGCTTTCTCCGAGAGCTCGCAACTCTTCTAGGGGGGGCAGTGGATGCTGAAGTCATATCCAGAGAGGAGTATCACTTTTTATATCCAACACACCCCGTCACACCGGTTTATTATCACTTACCTAAGATACATAAGTCCCTCACTGCACCCCCAGGATGCCCTATTATTTCAGGTATTCACTCCCTTACTTCTAATTTATCTTTCTACGTAGACTCATATTTACAACCCCGAGTGCCCACACTCAGGTCCCACATCAAAGACACCACCCACTTTTTATTTCTTATCAAAGATGTGAAATGGAAAAATTCATACGCATTTCTCACTTTGGATGTACAAAGTTTGTACTCAAATATACCCCACGAGAAGGGCTTATTAACAATATCTAATCGACTTAATCAGGATGGGGACCTGAGTGTGGCTCACAAGAAATTTATTATTGACTCTATTTCTTTTATTTTACGGCACACTTATTTTTTATTTTTACAATCACACTACTTACAGATTAAGGGTACTGCCATGGGGACCAGGTTCGTGCCCAGCTACGCCAATCTCTATGTGGGGGAGCTGGAGGAACATCTTATTTGGGGAGGAGCTTGGGAAGCGAGCCTGGTCATGTATGGCAGATACATCAATGATTTATTTATTATTTGGGACGGGGACTATTATTCGGCACAATTATTTGTTGACACTCTCAATTCTAATAGGTATGATTTAGTTTTCACCCACCAATATCACTCACATTGTATCAACTTTTTGGATGTGACTTTAGAAGCTATAGATGGCAAAATACGTACCACGAATTATGTTAAAGAAGTGGGCACTAATGCATATTTACATTATTCAAGTGCCCACTACCCCCCCTAGAAGAGGAGCATTCCCCGGGGACAACTTATACGCCTTAGACGCAATTGCTCTGACGTAGAATCCTTTGAAATTCAAGCAGTAGAGATGCTAAAATCCTTTGAACAGAGGGGATATCCTGAAGCCCTTTTGAAAAGGGCATTTGAGGAGATTAGAAAAATGGATAGAAATATATTACTATCTCAAAAGAAGGAGATAACTAATGAATTAGGGGAAGAAAGACAACTAGCCTTTATCTCTACATATAACAATCATTGTTCCCAAATTAAACAGATTATAAAGAAAAATCATAATATTCTTAAACAGGATTATCTAATAGCACCACTACTACCAGCTGATCCAGTCTTTATTTTCCGGAAGAACAAATCCCTTCGAAACACACTAGCGCCCAGTTTCTTGAAATTAGATCCGAAACATACGGTTCAACCTGACTCCTGGCTTCCATCTGAAATTAAGGGGTTTTTCAAATGTGGAGCAGGTAGATGTATTACCTGTAACTATATAGCTAATAAGACTAAACATATCAAAATCGAAAGCAGTGATGAACTATACGAAATTAAACATTTCATTAATTGTAATTCCTCCTATGTCATATATATTCTTTCATGTGAATGTGGTCTTAAATATGTGGGACGCACGACTAGGAAATTGAAAGTAAGGTTTCTTGAACATCACAGAAACATCATTAAGAGATTGGCATCCCATAGTGTTTCCCAACACTTTCATGAGTTTCATAATGGCAATCCTAATTGCCTTAAATTAGTCGGAGCAGAACATATTCCATTAACCAACAGAGGAGGGGACCGATATAAAAAATTATGTCAACAGGAAGCCCACTGGATGTTTAGAATGGGCTCAATTTATCCAGGGGGCCTGAATGAGGCTATCGAATTGAATATCATAATATAACTTACCAGATACAGCCAGCCTTTTTGTCCCATCCTCCTTCTTCCCTCATCTTTTCCCTCCCATCCTCTCCCTATTCTCCCCTTACCTCCCCCTCCCTTTCCCCTTCCTCCCCCCCCTCCCCTATTATTGGAGGAAATCTAATTACCAATTATTGATAAATTAGTCCTATTGATTTATGGCTTTGCATATGCAGTGCATATTTTTCATACCACATATCATCTTTATATATATATTATATTATTATTTTATTAATTTTCGTTATGAATATTCTTGATGTGAGGATCTGTGTCCAAATCCATCTACAGTCACACTCCTTAATATAGTACTTAAATAAAGGAAACCAATGGGACGTCTCTCAAAAAATAACAAAAAATAGAATGTAATTTTCTTTGTTTATTTAGTGAGATAATTTTTTACATTATCTTATCATAAACGCCGTATATAATACAGCTACTATATCCTAGTTCACTCTAAGTCATCCTTATTTAAATTCTATTTTTATGTATAGGAAATATAATGTGCCATTTTTTGGTTGTGTGCGACTGTGCGTGTTGTTGGCGGGCGGAAGAGCCGCACTTAGGATTCACTGGTGGGCGGAAGCGCCGTCTATGGGGACCCAAGCAGGTCACGTGTGCGGACGTGGCCACGTGACCCACGATGCACCGATGAGGGCGGAAGAGCCGCCATTACTAATGGCGCCCACAGCCCCTTACTTCACATATGGGCAGACACCGCCGAAGAGTTAAAGCAATTCCTCGACGGTTGCCCAGCAACTATTCCCTGCAACATGGGTGTGCGCCAGTGAAGCTCCGGTCACGTGACGTATAGGTCACGTGATCGGAACTCCGACGATGAGACACTTAGGTAGATTATGGTGCCACCCACAAATGTGTCCCCAACCAATAACGAATGAATGTAGCAGTGTCTCCATTACAACACCAGCCATAACAAACTTGCTGATTGGCTGTCATGTATAACTATACTTCCTGTTTATTTATGCTGATTAGTTAAAAGCTATTAAAATCATTAGAATACACTAATAATTTGATTATTGTTATATTTAGTATATCCCATCAGAAGTAGGTCTGTCTTTGATGTATGCTCGCTCTAATTTTATGCATATCTTTTTAGTGATTATGTAACAATGTTATCAGGTGCTATCAGGTGCTAGTTAGCCACCATATTGAAAGGGGTATATAAACCCCACATACTCAAACTATGGATACCTTTGATAAAGCTGCAAGCTGACTGCACCAAAACGCGTCAGGTGTACAAGGGACCCTCGCCAGGAACCTTTTTTTACGGAGGACCGGACCATCCCCTAACTTTGTCCAGACTACCAACTCCAACTCTGAGAACTTAAATAGCAAAATTGCACGAAGGAACTGCACCCACCGTACTGCATGAGGAGCTCATTACTAAAAGATCCTGGAGCATACCATCCTCTAACGGTAATTTGCCATTCCATTGGATATTGCTTATCTCTGAGACTTTGCTAATGCTGGACTTAACCTATATAGGGGAATAATATTGGAACGGACTCCATATCAGTTTACATTTCCATATCCTGGCGAATTGGGTAATCCCATTTATTTGTTTGCATGAAGTATATATCACCAATCATCTGTTTTTGATATGCATGCATTTTTTATTATGTATTCATTTTTAAACTGAAGTACATATATTGTTTTTAGGAATAAAATGTGTTTTTACTAAATACAATACCAGTGTTGTTACATCGATCAAATATAGCGCAGCCTCAACCCTGTTTTCCTTTGCATTATATTCGGGAGTGACTTCTCTTTCTTTAGAGGCTGCTGCTTGGTGAAACATCTCGTACCCAAAGCGCCCGAGCACCCTTGGGTAACCTATTCTTTTGCACGAAAACACAGTTGTTTGACAATAAATGGCTTCACCCAACCACTAAACATAAGTGAAAGAAAAGTTTGTGAGTTATCATTCATATTCTCTGACAAATGGCCAGAAAATCACAAATTCTGCTAGGGTATGTAAACTTATGAGCACAACTGTAATTGTTAATAAATAACATAATATTGTAAGATGTCAGGTTCTGTAAGTTCAGGTTCCTGATGACTTACCTAGAAGCCATGTCTGTCATTGACATATGGGCTTTGAATATAGCTCCCAACTGTCCCGATTGCGGAAAGTTTTCTACAGAACCGGACTGGCTTTTTTTCCTGGTTCCAGGACAGTTGTGAGGTATGAATGAGAGTTGCCCCTCAGCTGTGAGCATATCAACAGCAATGAAGAGGTGTTTTGTGGGAAGGGAAGCAGCCCAATACTTTGAAAGTTTTTGAACACACCCTGATGCGGCATGACAATGCATATACATATTACCCTGATTATACTACTGAAAAAGTTGGGAGTTATGCCTGTGACTAAGGTGCTGTGCACTACAAAGTTGTGGCCATCATTACTAGTTAATATTTTTTAACATGGATTGGATTTAGAGGCAGCCTTTATCAATGTAAATGTTGTGTACTTACAGCAATAGGTAAGGAGTTAAATAAGGCATGGATTAGAATTTAACACTTTATTAACGTTTTGAGATACAGTACTTGTCTACTAGAGATCTGACCCATAATGAGTAGCCCTTCACAGTTCTATTTATTCAGCACTATGTACTTAGCATGCAGCTCATCTCTTCTTCCCCCACCTATTACCAGGCAGGCACCAGCTGCTTTGCTTTGTTAGGTTAAAATGACTTTGGAATAGAATTTAAAACGATGGAGCCTTGGTCACTAACCTGTAACAAGTGTAATAGCGCGTGGCGGTGTCATCAAAATCCTAAATTTCTTCTGTATTGCTGCACCAAAAGAAAGATCTGCTTTGAACTGGTGCAGTTTGCTAAAGTGGGCTTTCAATTTATGATGGTTAGGGAACAGTACAGGCATGGAAATGTTTAACCCTTTTTAGGATTGATATAGAAAATCAAGCTCTTAGTAAGAACTGACTGGGTTTTGTGTAATTGTGGGTTTAAAATAGAGATGTGCGACGGGCACTTTTCGTGTTTTGGTTTTTGATCTGGATTGGTTTTGCCAAAACAACCGTTTCAGGTTTTGGTTTTGGTTCTGGATCTGGATGATTTTTGAAGAAAAAAAAAACAGCTAAAACCACAAAATTTTGGGGTAATTTTGATCCTACGGTATTAACTTCAATTACATTAATTTCCACTCCTTTCCAGTCTATTCTGAACACCTCACACCTCATAATATTATTTTTAGGTCAGAAGGTACACAAGGTAGCTGGATGACTTTGCTAAGCGACACAAGTGTTATACGGCAGTACACCATGACTTATACAGCAGCACCACTGGACTTATGGCAGCACAGGACACCACCACTGGACTTATGGCAGCACAGGACACCACCACTGGACTTATGGCAGCACAGGACACCACCACTGGATTTATGGCAGGACAGGACACCACCACTGGACTTATGGCAGCACAAGACACCACCACTGGACTGTACTGGACTTATACAGCAGCACTGAACTTATGGCAGCACAGGACACCACCACTGTGACTGGACTGATGCAGCACAAGACACCAGCACTGGACTGATGCAGCACAAGATAGCACTGGAATGACACAAAAGAGCAGGTCACCAGTCTAGAGATGAGCGGATTCGGTTTTACTCGGTTTTACTCGGTTCTCAAAACGGCATCTTATTGGCTATCCAAAACACGTGACATCCGTGAGCCAATAAGATGCCGTTTTGAGAACCAAGTAAAACCGAGTAAAACCGAATCCGCTCATCTCTAGACTCACCACCCCACACGCCACACCACTTTCCCGCACAGACACTGAGGAGTCACGTCCTCTCTAGGGGCATTTCTACAGAGAAGGGGGCCCTTGTGCACCTCCAGGTGGGCCCCATCCTCTGCACGGCGCTGTAGACTCCGGCATTGTGCTGGCGTCTACTGCGCATGCGCAGGTCTCCGGAAACATGGCGCCCGCCAAGATCTGGAGACTAATTTGGCTACCGCGCATGCGCGGTGGCCATTTTGGCTGCATTTTCCAGTGCGATCACAGCTCCCAGCGCTGGACTCTAGAAATGTAAGTATTAAAATGGGTGCGGTGTGGGCCCCCCCTGGGCCCAGGGGCCCATGTGCACCGCACCCATTGCACCCATTATAGAAATACCAATGGTCCTCTCACTACACTGTCCAGGACTGGAGTGAAAATGGCGGCGACGTGCTGCTCCTTATGTGGAATTCAAAACCCGCGAGAATCCGACAGTGGGATGATGACGTTTTGCCTCGTTCTGGTTTCCGAGTCTGGCGGGAAGTCCCGAGCCGGACTCGGGACCGGGCTCGGGACGTGATGTTCGGTAGGGTTCGGTTCTCAGAGAACCGAACCCGCTCATCCCTAGATTTAAATGCTCACTGTAAAGCTAATACTCAAGTTCTATATATAACAGTGGTGCATACATAACAGTAGTAAATGGGCTACATCCAATAAGGTAATTTTAATTTGATACAGTATTTGTACAGGACCTACAACTGATTAATAAGTCACTACATACTAATGTAGAGAACAGAGAAAAACAAGCAAGTAGACATAAGCAACTTTTCACATTTGTTACTCAGAATATTTACTTTATTCCTCATTTGGCAGTGAGATTTCTTACATTATGCTAGAGGAATTTTCGCCATGTTTCTGTTCCTACTCCATCCATATCACACTGCAGAATAAATTGACGGTGCTTTCTTTTAACAGATGTCAGCTACCTACCTCACAATCCCTCTCATTTTTTATTATTCACCATGGTATACGAATTACCATTACACTTTACTGAGCAGTATACCCAGTCTGTGAAATCGCAAGTTTTACAGGGGTCGGATTGTAGGTGGGGGAGGCTGGCTATTAAAACAATAGGGAAGTCCGGGAAGAAGTACAGTAAACTCAGTCACATAAAGATAAGACTCTCATAATTTGAAAAGTCACACTTATATTGTATATTTGTGTAATAAGTAGCACTTACAGTTTTGTTTCTAATTTTGACTATATCTGTGTACATGTCTGAGACTGTATACATAATATGACAGAACTTGTTTTTGCAAAATTAGAAAAAAACTGTGGATGCTAATTTATACACAGATATACAATACATGTGTGTCTTGTGCAGGAATCGAACCCTAGCTCACGGGCATGGCAACCATTGGTGACATGACTTTGTCAAGATAGCTATGGAGACAGGTGACTGACACATAGTGATGTCGCGCATTGTAATTTTTTTATAGCGTTGTGTGTCCCAACTCTATTGCTGATTGTAATGATTTTTTTTCTTTTAGAGAGTTGTGTAGAACTCTGAACTGTGCTTTTCTTTGTGTGTGTTGGGGACGCTGAGCAGATCTTTTTGGTGTTCAAATGTCTACTGACTGTAGGGATCATTTTATACAACGCACCGGGGGAACTTTCAATTGTAAGGCATGTTGTCCCTAGGTGCCTGCTGTTCCGGTAATTTCGTACTCCACCCTGCAGTATTAATGTACTAAAACAGAACTACTGTACTATGTTTAATGTGCACTGGCCCGCTTGTCCGGGCTTGCTACATTTTTCAGTATTCCATAGTGCCATATCCATCAGCTGCTATTCGGCACTGTACTGTAGTTTTCATTAGTGGAAGAATTGTCACCCAGTGGTGAAACTGTGTATTGCATGCTGTGGATCCACTTGTGCCTTATCACGACTTACTTCGCCTACCTGCGCTCTTTGTATGGTGTGACTAGTACACTTGTATCGTTCAGTAGCAGCAACAATGAGTGTGGCTGCATCTGTAGGTCTTATCGTCCATTCCCCTAATGATCTTGACATTTCCATCTAATTCACAGGCAAAATTATCCCCTTCTATCAAGAAATCTCCTTCTAGATCAATCTTTTTGTATCCATCTTTTTTCTACTAAGCCACCCACTCACCTTCAGTTTTTACTGAAGACCAGATCTTATTTCCCTCTTACCCCTTAGCCTATACCCTCATTTCTGTTCCCTTCTACCTGTTCCTCTTCACTGGACCTTTACCTTTCATCCATCTTCAAATTTATACTCATCTTGCCTAATGTCTGAAACTATCTCTTGCTCCAGCCTCTATGGACAGCTGCCACCTATTTCTTCCCTCCTCCTTGCTTCCAAACTGCTTGACTGGCTTGTGTACAATCTCCTGATTCACTTTCTACTAATTGTCTTCTCAACCCTCTACAATTGGGCTTTGACCCTATTCTCCCCACTAAGCCCTTACTAAAAAGATGGATGATCAATTTATGACAATGGGCAGAGACGGCCATAGGCATAGGCAAACTAGGCAATTGCCTAGGGCATTTGATAAGCCTAGGGGCATCAGAACCTTCTGCTGATTAAAATGATATGCGGCATGCCTATATTCTGTGTGTAGCATTTCATATGCAGATACAGCCACAGTCTCACACAGTATAGTCATGCTGCATATCATTTTAATCAGCAGAAGCTGCTTGCGCATCCTAGCCACATAGCAATGCAAACAAGATGCATTGAGGCAAAATTTATGAGGACACATCTGTATCCAAGCATAGGCAGAGGTCACAGTGTTAGTGGCAGTGTGAGTGCTGTGTGCATGTGAGTGGGTTGGTTATGCAGTAGTGTTCGGAATATGTGTAAGGAGCATTATGTGTGTCATGTAAAAATGCATTAATAATGTGCAACATGTGTAGGGGGCACTATGTGTGTCATTATGTGTATAAGGGCATTAATAATGTGTGGCATATGTGTAACAGGGTACTACTGTATGTGTGTCATTATGTGTATAGGGGCACTAATAATGTGCAGCAAATGTGTAAGGGGCACTATGTGTGTCATTATGTATACAAGGGCATTAATAATGTACGGCATATGCGTATGGGACATTATTTGTAAAAGGGCATTAATAAAGGTTGTCATAATGTGTAAGGCGCATTATGTTTATAAGGACATTAATAATGTGTCTCATATGTGTAAGGCACATTACTGTGTGGAATTATGTGTATAAATGCATTACTAATGTGTGGCATTATGTGTATAAGGTGCTCTACTATGTGGCGTTGCGTTATAGAAAGGACACTACTGTGTCCTCTAATGTGAATAAAGAGCAATAGGGTGTGGTGTAATGTGAATAAGGAGCAATTCAGTGTGATGTAATGTGAAGAAGGGTCTCTACTGTGAGGAGTAACGTTGAAGGTAAAGTGATACTACTGTGGGATGTAATATGAATTATGGACACTATCGCATGATCAAATGTGAATAATGTTGCACTACTGTGTGACGTAATTGGAATTGGGGGTACTATTGTGTGGCCATGCCTCTTGCCAGCAAAAACACACGCCTTTTTGGGCTGTGCGCCAAATGTGCGAACTGTTCCTATTTAAAATATAGGGGGTACAAATACCAAAATGAGGACTGCTATGGGTGAGGGGTGATGGTGCTGGGAAAGGGGTGCAAGGTCAGAGGCGGAACCAGCGGTGGTGCTAGGGGGCACCAGCCAAAATCTTGCCTAGGGCATCATATTGGTTAGGGCCGGCTCTGACAATGGATCACTTCTCCACAGTCATCCTACTTTCCATAAATCTCCCATTTTTGATTCAGCCAATCACTGTCTTGAATTCCATGAATGCCAGGACCCAAGGTTTCCCAGCAAAATATTGCTCACAGCATCACATTTCCTCTGTCAGTTTGCCTTCTTCCTGTAGTAAATCCTGGTGCCATCTCTTCCCAAGGTAAACGCATTCTACATAATGTAAAAGAAAGCATGATTCATTGCACCAGACCGCCTTATTACATTGCGCCATGGTCCAGTTCTGTTGCTCATGCGCCCATATTAGGCACTTAAGGCTGTGGACAGGGCTCAGCATGGGCACTATGACTGGTTTGCAGCAAGCTGCAATACACTGCGTGTTCTGAGATCTATCATTTGTACTACAATAGCTCTTCTGTGGGATCCCCATAAGCATTAATGAGCCTTAGGCACCCAAGACCCTGTTGCTTTTTCATTGGTTGTTTTCCCTTGGACCATTTCTGGTAGGTACTAATCACTGCATACCAGGAAATCCCCGCAAGACCTACTGTTATTATGTGTGTGTATATATATGTATATATATATACACACACACACACATAATAATCAATGTTATTTACTTTACCTATTAATGGTTGTAATATTGCGGCTGATCTGTGCATTATTTTTGTCCCACTTATCCTACAATCTAATCTGATGTGTAAACATTTAGGGGTATATTCAGTTGAAGTCGGATCCATTCCGACATTCATTTGTCGGAATGGATCCGACTTGGACTATTCAATGTCATCTCAATTTGACTTTTAAAAAAGTCGAATTGAGATGCAGGAGCTAGACGGGGGAGAGCCGTGGGCAGACTGGGGAGAGCAGCGCTACAGCAGCAGCTATCCCCAGTCTGCCCGCGGCTCTCCCCCTTCTCCCCCCCACTGTCCCTCCGCTCCCCGTTCCCGCATCACAGCCACCGCTCACGGCAGCATCCACCCGGCTCCAGCAAGCGAGGTCTCGCTTGCTGGAGCCAGGTGGACGCTGCTGTGAGCGGCGGCTGTGACATCCTCCAGCACTGCTCTCCCCCCATCTGGCTGCCTGAGGCTCTCCCCGTCTGGCTGCCTGCGGCTTTCCCCTGTCTCCCCGCGACTCTCCCCCCTCTCCTCCACAGTCCCTCATCTCAGTCCGACATTTTTTTATGTCGGACTGAGATGGTCGGAAACGGGGCCAAATCCTGTCGAATTTGGTCCCGTTTCCCTCAAAAGTACGTGAATCGCCAGCTATACCGCCGATTCACGTACTATTCGACAAGTCGAATTCCCAAACTTGTCGAATAAAAACAGCTGGGATTGAATAGGTCGAATCATGATTCGACCTTAAAAAGTCAAAAACTGCAGTCTTTTCGACAGATGGCAGCTTTCGACCCTAATTGAATATACCCCTTAAAGAGGAAACCCATTCTTTCTAGGTTAAATTTAACAAAAAGTTTATTGTTTTCAAACAAAACAAAGGATGATTTTTTAAACAAAACTACAAGTACCACACTGTAGTGCTAAGAATGAACAAGTAATAAGAAGTACAGCGCAAATTCTCTGAGCATATTTAAGTTAAACAATGTTATGGTTCAACATACGAATAGCTGATGGTAAGAAACTATTATGCAGTCGCTTGGTGTGTGACATCAGTTCTCTAAACCTATTGTTTGATGGTAAGTTTTCAAATACCCTACAGCAGGCATGTCCAAACTGTGGCCCTCCAGCTGTTGAGAAACTACATATCCCAGCATGCCCTGACACAGTTTTGCTGTCGGAGAATGCTAAAGCTGTGTCGGGGCATGCTGGGATGTGTAGTTTCTCAACAGCTGGAGGGCCGCAGTTTGGACATGCCTGCCCTACAGTATAGATGACCAGAGTCATACAGCTCTTTTTAGGACCCTGGGGGTCATTCCGAGTTGATCGTAGCTGTGCAAAATTTTGCACAGCTATGATCAACTTTCCTGGGGGGATACCCAGCATGGGGCTAGTCCGCCCCGCATGTCAGTGCCGGCCCCCCCGCAGAAGTGCAAAGGCATTGCACAGTGGCGATGCCTTTGCACTTCAGGAGTAACTCCCGGCCAGCGCAGCTTTAGCGTGCTGGCCGGGAGTTACTCCTCGCTCCCTGGCCCGCAGCGGCTGCGTATGACGTCACGCAGCCACTGCGGCCCGCCCCCCCCCATTCGGTTCAGCCACGCCTGCGTTGGCCGGACTGCGCCTATGAAACGGCGGCTAAACGCCACCGTTTTGCCCCCTCCCGCCCATCGATCGCCTCTGCCTGTCAATCAGGCAGAGGCGATTGCTGTCCTGCAACGGCCGTTGGCCATCCCGCAGGCGCACAAAGGCGCATGCGCAGCAGGGACCCGTTCGCTCTGCTGCGTGAAAACGCAGCGAGCGAATGGGTCGGAATGACCCCCCTGTTCTTATAAAGTTCAAGAATGCTTGGCTGCTGTACTTCAGAAATTTTACCTGCAGTTTTAACCAAGTGTTTCAGCACTCCTATTTCTCCTGCAGTACAATTGCCAAACCAAGTTATCATTCCAAAAGTCAAAACACTTGTGATGGTGCAACGGTAAATATTCACAAGAGTGCATTTATCCACACCTGTCGCCTTCAACCATCTTAAGAAAAGGAGACATTGCTGGGCCTTTCTTAATATAAGTGTGGTGTTAGGTTGTTCGAGAGCATAATGCCCAGAAACTTAAAAGATTCAACTATGTCAATGGTAGCCTCATTTATCATCACTGGTGACTCAGCAGTGGATCCACTCCTCCTAAAATCAATCACAATTTCCTTTGTTTTAAGACTAAGTGATTTTCCCGACTCCAATGCCGCAACCTGGCTACCTCGGTTCTATAAAAGCTCTTGTCATTATTTCTAATCAACCCCACAACTGCTATGTCTTCAGCAAATTTCACAAACCTTACAGAATCAGAGGATGACACGCAGTCGTGGGTATACAGGGCATACAACAAACTAAGAACGCAGCCCTGTGGGACCCCAGTATTTAGTAACAATTCCTTTGATCTAGAACATCCTATCTTCACCACCTGTGGCCTATTTGATAAAAAGTTAAGCCCCCAATTGCACATAAACCCATTGAGGCCTAAATTAAATAATTTGGATACTAAAAAAGATAGCATACTAGAATTAAAAGCAGATGTATAATCCACAAATCAAATCTCCTACCAGCTCTGTATCCAGTTTTATTTCCAAACTGTGATCTGTGTTCACAATTATCGGAGTGCCCAAGGCTGTCAGATCAGTCATAGCTTCTATTTGTATCGGTTTATGTCTTCTAAGTGTAAAGGCCCGTATTCACGGGCAGACCAGGGGAGAGATGTGTGCTGAGCTCAGCACAGCGCGATGTGTGCTGAGCGTGCGGGGGGAGACGGGGGGGGGGGGGGGGGGGGGCGCTCATTTCACCCAGTGGGTGAAGTGAGCGACCTGCTAGATTGGCCAATCTAGCACCAGCGATAGCAATGCGCTGGGCTGCGCATCGCTATCGCTGTGAGGGGTACACACGGAGTGATCGCTGCTTAAAATCTAAGCAATCTAGTCAGATTGCTTAGATTTTAAGCAGCGATCGCTCCGTGAGTACCCCCCTTAAAGATACTGAGAAGATCACAATAATGGGATGTAGATAAAAGTTACTTGACTTTTGGCCATAACATGATAACATACTTGTACACTGCTCAAAAAAATAAAGGGAACACTTAACACAATGTAACTCCAAGTCAATCACACTTCTGTGAAATCAAACTGTCCACTTAGGAAGCAACACTGATTGACAATCAATTTCACATGCTGTGTAAGAAAAAACAATTTGTGTTCCCTAGAGATGAGCGGGTTCGGTTCCTCGGAATCCGAACCCCCCCGAACTTCAGCCTTTTTACACGGGTCCGAGGCAGACTCGGATCTTCCCGCCTTGCTCGGTTAACCCGAGCGCGCCCGAACGTCATCATCCCGCTGTCGGATTCTCGCGAGGCTCGTATTCTATCGCGAGACTCGGATTCTATATAAGGAGCCGCGCGTCGCCGCCATTTTCACACGTGCATTGAGATTGATAGGGAGAGGACGTGGCTGGCGTCCTCTCCGTTAGAATAGATAGAGACACTTGAGTTGATTTACTACTAACTTAGTAATTTTGGGGAGCATTAGGAGTACTCAGAGTGCAGAGTTTTGCTGATAGTTACTAGTGACCACCACCAGTTTTATTTATTATTTAATATAATCCGTTCTCTGCCTGAAAAAAAACGATACACAGTCACATACCATATCTGTGCTCAGCCTCAGTGTGCTGCATGATAATATCATCTATGTATATCTGACTGTGCTGAGTGCTCACTGCTCACACAGCTGAATTGTGGGGGAGACTGGGGTGCAGTTATAGCAGGAGTACAGTGCACACTTTTGCTGCCAGTGTGACTGACCAGTGACCACCAGTATATTGTCTGCCTGAAAAAGTTAAACACTCCTGTGGTGTTTTTTTTTTTTATTCTATAAACGCATTCTGCTGACAGTGTCCAGCAGGTCCGTCATTCATTATATTATATAAATATTTACCTGCAGTAGTGTTATATTTTTTTTGTTCATCTCTATCATCTTTATCATCTCTATACAGGTTGAGTATCCCTTATCCAAAATGCTTGGGACCAGAGGTATTTTGGATATCGGATTTTTCCGTATTTTGGAATAATTGCATACCATAATGAGATATCATGGCGATGGGACCCAAGTCTAAGCACAGAATGCATTTATGTTTTATACACACCTTATACACACAGCCTGAAGGTAATTTTAGCCAATATTTTTTGTGACTTTGTGCATTAAACAAAGTGTGTGTACATTCACACAATTCATTTATGTTTCATATACACCTTACACACACAGCCTGAAGGTCATTTAATACAATATTTTTAATAACTTTGTGTATTAAACAAAGTTTGTGTACATTGAACCATCAAAAAACAAAGGTTTCACTATCTCACTCTCACTCAAAAAAGTCCGTATTTCGGAATATTCCGTATTTCGGAATATTTGGATATGGGATACTCAACCTGTACTAGCAGACGCAGTACGGTAGTCCACGGCTGTGGCTACCTCTGCTCTGTGTCGTCAGTGCTCGTCAATAATTGTATACCTACCTGTGGTGGGGTTTTTTTTTCTATCTTCTTCATACTAGTAGTTTAGGAGTCTGCTGACAGTGTCCAGCAGGTCCGTCATTATATTATATATACCTGCAGTAGTGATATATATATATTTTTTATATCATTATCATCTCTATACTAGCAGACGCAGTACGGTAGTCCACGGCTGTAGCTACCTCTGTGTCGTCAGTCACTCGTCATCCATAAGTATACTAGTATCCATCCATCTCCATTGTTTACCTGAGGTGCCTTTTAGTTGTGCCTATTAAAATATGGAGAACAAAAATGTTGAGGTTCCAAAAATAGGGAAAGATCAAGATCCACTTCCACCTCATGCTGAAGCTGCTGCCACTAGTCATGGCCGAGACGATGAAATTCCTTCAACGTCGTCTGCCAAGGCCGATGCCCAATGTCATAGTACAGAGCATGTAAAATCCAAAACACAAAATATCAGTAAAAAAAGGACTCAAAAATCTAAAATAAAATCGTCGGAGGAGAAGCTTAAACTTGCCAATATGCCATTTACCACACGGAGTGGCAAGGAACGGCTGAGGCCCTGGCCTATGTTCATGGCTAGTGGTTCAGCTTCACATGAGGATGGAAGCACTCAGCCTCTCGCTAGAAAAATGAAAAGACTTAAGCTGGCAAAAGCACAGCAAAGAACTGTGCGTTCTTCGAAATCACAAATCCACAAGGAGAGTCCAATTGTGTCGGTTGCGATGCCTGACCTTCCCAACACTGGACGTGAAGAGCATGCGCCTTCCACCATTTGCACGCCCCTGCAAGTGCTGGAAGGAGCACCCGTAGTCCAGTTCCTGATAGTCAGATTGAAGATGTCAGTGTTGAAGTACACCAGGATGAGGAGGATATGGGTGTTGCTGGCGCTGGGGAGGAAATTGACAAGGAGGATTCTGATGGTGAGGTGGTTTGTTTAAGTCAGGCACCCGGGGAGACACCTGTTGTCCATGGGAGGAATATGGCCATTGACATGCCTGGTGAAAATACCAAAAAAATCAGCACTTCGGTGTGGAAGTATTTCAACAGAAATGCGGACAACAGGTGTCAAGCCGTGTGTTGCCTTTGTCAAGCTGTAATAAGTAGGGGTAAGGACGTTAACCACCTCGGAACATCCTCCCTTATACGTCACCTGCAGCGCATTCATCATAAGTCAGTGACAAGTTCAAAAACTTTGGGCGACAGCGGAAGCAGTCCACTGACCAGTAAATCCCTTCCTCTTGTAACCAAGCTCACGCAAACCACCCCACCAACTCCCTCAGTGTCAATTTCCTCCTTCCCCAGGAATGCCAATAGTCCTGCAGGCCATGTCACTGGCAATTCTGACGAGTCCTCTCCTGCCTGGGATTCCTCCGATGCATCCTTGAGTGTAACGCCTACTGCTGCTGGCGCTGCTGTTGTTGCTGCTGGGAGTCGATGGTCATCCCAGAGGGGAAGTCGTAAGACCACTTTTACTACTTCCACCAAGCAATTGACTGTCCAACAGTCCTTTGCGAGGAAGATGAAATATCACAGCAGTCATCCTGCTGCAAAGCGGATAACTGAGGCCTTGGCATCCTGGGCGGTGAGAAACGTGGTTCCGGTATCCATCATTACTGCAGAGCCAACTATAGACTTGTTTGAGGTACTGTGTCCCCGGTACCAAATACCATCTAGGTTCCATTTCTCTAGGCAGGCGATACCGAAAATGTACACAGACCTCAGAAAAAGACTCACCAGTGTCCTAAAAAATGCAGTTGTACCCAATGTCCACTTAACCACGGACATGTGGACAAGTGGAGCAGGGCAGACTCAGGACTATATGACTGTGACAGCCCACTGGGTAGATGTATTGACTCCCGCCGCATGAACAGCAGCGGCGGCACCAGTAGCAGCATCTCGCAAACGCCAACTCTTTCCTAGGCAGGCTACGCTTTGTATCACCGCTTTCCAGAATACGCACACAGCTGAAAACCTCTTACGGCAACTGAGGAAGATCATCGCAGAATGGCTTACCCCAATTGGACTCTCCTGTGGATTTGTGGCATCGGACAACGCCAGCAATATTGTGTGTGCATTAAATCTGGGCAAATTCCAGCACGTCCCATGTTTTGCACATACCTTGAATTTGGTGGTGCAGAATTATTTAAAAAACGACAGAGGCGTGCAAGAGATGCTGTCGGTGGCCAGAAGAATTGCGGGACACTTTCGGCATACAGGCACCACGTACAGAAGACTGGAGCAACACCAAAAACGCCTGAACCTGCCCTGCCATCATCTGAAGCAAGAAGTGGTAACGAGGTGGAATTCAACCCTCTATATGCTTCAGAGGTTGGAGGAGCAGCAAAAGGCCATTCAAGCCTATACAACTGACCACGATATAGGAGGTGGAATGCACCTGTCTCAAGCGCAGTGGAGAATGAATTCAACGTTGTGCAAGGTTCTGCAACCTTTTGAACTTGCCACACGTGAAGTCAGTTCAGACACTGCCAGCCTGAGTCAGGTCATTCCCCTCATCAGGCTTTTGCAGAAGAAGCTGGAGACATTGAAGGAGGAGCTAACACTGAGCGATTCCGCTAGGCATGTGGGACTTGTGGATGGAGCCCTTAATTCGCTTAACAAGGATTCACGGGTGGTCAATCTGTTGAAATCAGAGCACTACATTTTGGCCACCGTGCTCGATCCTAGATTTAAAACCTACGTTGTATCTCTCTTTCCGGCAGACACAAGTCTGCAGGGGTTCAAAGAACTGCTGGTGAGAAAATTGTCAAGTCAAGCGGAACGCGACCTGTCAACATCTCCTCCTTCACATTCTCCCGCAACTGGGGGTGCGAGGAAAAGGCTCAGAATTCCGAGCCCACCCGCTGGCGGTGATGCAGGGCAGTCTGGAGCGACTGCTGATGCTGACATCTGGTCCGGACTGAAGGACCTGCCAACGATTACGGACATGTCGTCTACTGTCACTGCATATGATTCTCTCACCATTGAAAGAATGGTGGAGGATTATATGAGTGACCGCATCCAAGTAGGCACGTCAGACAGTCCGTATGTATACTGGCAGGAAAAAGAGGCAATTTGGAGGCCCTTGCACAAACTGGCTTTATTCTACCTAAGTTGCCCTCCCACAAGTGTGTACTCCGAAAGAGTGTTTAGTGCCGCCGCTCACCTTGTCAGCAATCGGCGTACAAGGTTACTTCCAGAAAATGTGGAGAAGATGATGTTCATTAAAATGAATTATAATCAATTCCTCCATGGAGACATTCACCAGCAGCAATTGCCTCCACAAAGTACACAGGGAGCTGTGATGGTGGATTCCAGTGGGGACGAATTGATAATCTGTGAGGAGGGGGATGTACACGGTGATGAATCGGAGGATGATGATGAGGTGGACATCTTGCCTCTGTAGAGCCAGTTTGTGCAAGGAGAGATTAATTGCTTCTTTTTTGGTGGGGGTCCAAACCAACCCGTCATTTCAGTCACAGTCGTGTGGCAGACCCTGTCACTGAAATGATGGGTTGGTTAAAGTGTGCATGTCCTGTTTATACAACATAAGGGTGGGTGGGAGGGCCCAAGGACAATTCCATCTTGCACCTCTTTTTTCTTTAATTTTTCTTTGCGTCATGTGCTGTTTGGGGAGTGTTTTTTGGAAGGGCCATCCTGCGTGACACTGCAGTGCCACTCCTAGATGGGCCAGGTGTTTGTGTCGGCCACTAGGGTCACTTATCTTAGTCACACAGCTACCTCATTGCGCCTCTTTTTTTCCTTCTTTGCGTCATGTGCTGTTTGGGGAGTATTTTTTGGAAGGGCCATCCGGCCTGACACTGCAGTGCCACTCCTAGATGGGCCAGGTGTTTGTGTCGGCCACTAGGGTCGCTTAGCTTACTCACACAGCTACCTCATTGCGCCTTTTTTTTTCTTTGCGTCATGTGCTGTTTGGGGAGTGTTTTTTGGAAGGGCCATCCTGCGTGACACTGCAGTGCCACTCCTAGATGGGCCAGGTGTTTGTGTCGGCCACTTGGTTCGCTGAGCTTAGTCACACAGCTACCTCATTGCGCCTCTTTTTTTCTTTGCGTCATGTGCTGTTTGGGGAGTGTTTTTTGGAAGGGCCATCCTGCGTGACACTGCAGTGCCACTCCTAGATGGGCCAGGTGTTTGTGTCGGCCACTTGGGTCGCTGAGCTTAGTCATCCAGCGACCTCGGTGCAAATTTTAGGACTAAAAATAATATTGTGAGGTGTGAGGTGTTCAGAATAGACTGAAAATGAGTGGAAATTATGGTTATTGAGGTTAATAATACTTTGGGATCAAAATGACCCCCAAATTCTATGATTTAAGCTGTTTTTTAGGGTTTTTTGAAAAAAACACCCGAATCCAAAACACACCCGAATCCGACAAAAAAAATTTGGTGAGGTTTTGCCAAAATGCGTTCGAACCCAAAACACGGCCACGGGACCCAGCCCAAAACCAAAACACAAAACCCGAAAAATTTCCGGTGCACATCTCTAGTGTTCCCTAATGCACACTGAGTGAAAAATAATAATAATACTACATAATAATCAGATAATATGGAGATCTTAGTTACGTATATCTGCAGATATAGGGTTAAGCCCCCAGGCCAATCGACAAGGCTTCTCCGTCACTGGGGGTCCCTAATACTAGGTATGGGTCCAGGGTGCAGGACCCCATCACGTCGGCACAGGTCAGCTGCCCCAGGTCAGCACACAGGTGAAAATTAATAAGGTTAAAAAGAAGCACAGAAGTGCTATGTAAGTGGTGTGATTAAAATAATACAAAAATATATACAAAGTGATAGGGAAAATCATAAGTGTTAATAAAGTGTTATCTCCGTATTATCTGATTATTATGTAGTATTATTATTATTTTTCACTCAGTGTGCATTAGGGAACACAAATTGTTTATTCTTACACAGAATTACCCCTCCCTTTTAGCACCTGGGTGAAATCACAATCTGATTGAGCAGCTTACCATCATATGTGCATTGTATTTAGAGAGGCATGGATGGGTCAGCATTAGGAGGGATTGCTGACTCTAGAGTGCCATTGGAGAAGTTAGGGGTGTCTCCAGGTAAGCTGGCTCTCAGATACTGTAGGTGCCATTATCATGTGGCCTTACACTAGGAATAGTGACATATGTGTAATTATTTATAGGGTGGGTGTGGGGTGCGGTGGCCCCTGTGTCGGTGTGGCTGGGCGACTTCAGGTCGGCACACCCTAACACTTTATTAACACTTATGATTTTCCCTATCACTTTGTATATATTTTTGTATTATTTTAATCACACCACTTACATATCACTTCTGTGCTTCTTATTAACCCTTATTAATTTTCACCTGTGTGCTGACCTGGGGCAGCTGACCTGTGCCGACGTGATGGGGTCCTGCACCCCGGACCCATACCTAGTATTAGGGACCCCCAGTGATGGAGAAGCCTTGTCGATCGGCCTGGGGGCTTAACCCTATATCTGCAGATATACGCAACTAAGATCTCGTATTATCTGATTATTATGTAGTATTATTATTATTTTTCACTCAGTGTGCATTAGGAAACACAAATAGTTTTTTCTTACACAGAATTACCCCTCCCCTTTAGCACCTGAGTGAAATCACAATCTGATTGAGCAGCTTACCATCATATGTGCAATTTCACATGCTGTTGTGCAAATGGAATAGACAACAGGTGGGAATTATAGGCAATTAGCAAGACACCCCCAATAAATGAGTTGTTCTGCAGGTGGTGACCACAGACCACTTCTCAGCTCCTATGCTTTCTGGCTGATATTTTGGTCACTTTTGAAAGCTGGTGGTGCTTTCACTCTAGTGGTAGCATGAGACGGAGTCTACAACCCACACAAGTGGCTCAGGTAGTGCAGCTCATCCAGGATGGCACATCAATGCGAGCTGTGGCAAGAAGGTTTGCTGTGTCTGTCAGCGTAGTGTCCAGAGCATGGAGGTGCTACCAGGAGACAGGCCAGTACATCAGGAGACGTGAAGGAGGCCGTAGGAGGGCAACAACCCAGCAGCAGGACCGCTACCTCCGCCTTTGTGCAAGGAGGAACAGGAGGAGCACTGCCAGAGCCCTGCAAAATGACCTCCAGCAAGCCACAAATGTGCATGTGTCTACTCAAATGATCAGAAACAGACTCCATGAGGGTGGTATGAGGGCCCGACGTCCACAGGTGGGGGTTGTGTTTACAGCCCAACACCGTGCAGGACATTTGGCATTTGCCAGAGAACACCAAGATTGGCAAATTAGCCACTGGCGCCCTGTGCTCTTCACAGATGAAAGCAGGTTCTCACTAAGCACATGTGACAGACGTTACAGAGTCTGGAGATGCCAAGGAGAACGTTCTGCTGCCTGCAACATCCTCCAGCATGACCGGTTTGGCAGTGGGTCAGTAATGGTGTGGGGTGGCATTTCTTTGGGGGGCTGCAAAGCCTTCCATGTGCTCGCCAGAGGTAGCCTGACTGCCATTAGGTACCAAGATGAGATCCTCAGACCCCTTATGAGACAATATGCTGGTGCGGTTTGCCCTGGGTTCCTCCTAATGCAAGACAATGCTAGACCTCATGTGGCTGGAGTGTGTCAGCAGTTCCTGCAAGACGAAGGCATTGATGCTATGGACTGGCCCGCCCGTTCCCCAGACCTGAATCCAATTGAGCACATCTGGGACATCATGTCTCGCTCCATACACCAACGCCACGTTGCACCACAGACTGTCCAGGAGTTGGCGGATGCTTTAGTCCAGGTCTGGGAGGAGATCCCTTAGGAGACCATCCGCCACCTCATCAGGAGCATGCCCAGGCGTTGTAAGGAGGTCATACAGGCACGTGGATGTGTTATTTTAGTGTTCCCTTTATTTTTTTGAGCAGTGTATATTAAGGCTTGCAGTGAATGCAACCTGTTTGTGTATCTCATGAGCAAATCCCAAACCATTATCTAGAAAAAGAATCGTTAGCTACTATGCATTTATCGTCCTACAATTTATTCATACACTCTACGGATATGGTTTATTTTGTCAACATTCCTAATGTCTACATAGGAATGTCAACATGGTCACAATGTCAACATGCTTGGCATGTCAGCATTGACTACATCCACATATGTCGACAGTGACAAAATGTCGACAAAACATAGTGGTAATTTACCTGGTATAGCAGGCTTGGCAGTTCCCGGCAGGGGTGTATCTAGGAGTCGGAGCACCCCTGGCAAAGTAAGGGGATAGGCGCCCCCCCATGTTTGAAATAGGGAAGGCGTGTGTGCTGAAAACAGGGCTTGGTCACAAAGTACCACAAATTCAAATTACAACACACAGTAGTGCCCCTTACTCATTTTACGCCACACAGTAGTGCCCCTTATACACATTGGGGGTCATTCCGAGTTGTTCGCTCGTTATTTTTTTTCGCAACGGAGCGATTAGTCGCTAATGCGCATGCGCAATGTCCGCAGTGCGACTGCGCCAAGTAAATTTGCTATGCAGTTAGGTTTTTTACTCACGGCATTACAAGGTTTTTTCTTCGTTCTGGTGATCGTAATATGATTGACAGGAAGTGGGTGTTTCTGGGCGGAAACTGGCCGTTTTATGGGTGTGTGTGAAAAAACGCTACCGTTTCTGGGAAAAACGCGGGAGTGGCTGGAGAAACGGAGGAGTGTCTGGGCGAACGCTGGGTGTGTTTGTGACGTCAAACCAGGAACGACAAGCACTGAACTGATCGCAGTGGCAGAGTAAGTCTCGAGCTACTCAGAAACTGCACAGAGAAGTCTTTTTGCAATATTGCGAATCTTTCGTTCGCAATTTTGATAAGCTAAGATTCACTCCCAGTAGGAGGCGGCTTAGCGTGTGCAAAGTTGCTAAAAGCAGCTTGCGAGCGAACAACTCGGAATGAGGGCCATTATGCCACACAGTAGTGCTCCTTACAGTGTGAGCCTAATTCAGACCTGATCGCTGTGCTACAAATTTGGTTGTCCTGCGATCAGGTAGTCGCTGCCCAAGGGGGAGTGTAAATTCGCCCGTGCAAGTGTGTGATTGCATGTGTAAAATATCCCTCAGTCAGCGGACAGCTGCAAATCCGTTTATAACTCACTCACCACTGAATGTTTTTTACAGTGTGTGCAGTCCAGGACTAACTCCTACAGTGCGAAAAGAACAGGTTGATCGGGTTAGGAGCTGACATCAGACACCCTCCCAGAAAATGCTTGGGCACGCCTGTGTTTTCCCTGACACTCCCAGAAAACTGGCAGTTACCACCCACAAATGGCCTCTTCCTGTCAATCAGCTTGTGAATGGCTGTGCAATCAAAATTTCCGCACAAGCTATTTGGTGACACGTGTGCATTGTGGTGCATACCCATGCACAGTCAATCGATAATTGCCCGCTGTGCCACAGCAGCAATCAGTCTGAATCAGGCCCTGTGGCCAGTATTTAGCAGCAGCAATTTACCATGATTTATTAACCTGCCCGGGAAAGTATTTATGGTCAATGTAGTAGGGAATACCAGTGCTGGTGACTGCCAATCATACAATATGTGAACAAACAGAAGCAAATCCTGTCCTTCACCACATAACTGACCCTAATTTACTTAACGTAATATTTCTTCTAAATTTCTGAATAATAAACTTTAGGCCTAGCGGTGCCGTGATTAAAAAAACTTTGGGATCCACTGGGGTAGTGTGTTCTTCTCCACAATACATCCCCCCCCCTCCACTGGGCAGTGTTCTCTTTACTATTACCCCGTGCAGTGTGCGCCACTGTACATCCTTCCTCTCTCAGTCTCCACAGTGTGCAGTGTGCCCCTACTCACAAAAGGATCCGTTTGAACAGCGCGTTTTCCATGGGCAGGGGGGATGACGCTTGTCACCTCCCGGCCGCTCCTCACACCTCCAGCTGGACCTGCAGGAGCTGCTGCGCCGCCCTCCACTCATCAAGCACTGTGGCCCGGTGTCTCACACTGGTCGGCTGCAACGGGACGGGTATCACTGCATGTATTTACTGTTAACAGCGCCGGTGCTCGGTGCCGCATTACCGTGATAAAGCGCTAAAGAAACTACAGCTCTCAGCAGCCCTTGCTGCCGGGAGCTCCCAGCAGCAAGGGCTGCTGGGAGCTGTAGTTTTAGAGCATCCTTACTGTAGTGCGGTACTGAGCACCGGCGCTGTTAACAGTAAGTCCTTGCCAGGCACTGCTCAGAGGGACTGGGGCACACTAGGTTCTACCCATGGCCACGGATGACACTGCCGGGTGGCGCCCCTCCTCAGCCGACGCCCCTGGCAAGTGCCATCCTGGCCAATGGGTAGATACGCCCTTGGTTCCCGGGATGACGTCCTGAGTATACCTAACCCTTAACCCTAACCATCTTCCAAGGGCCTACCTCTAACCTCCACTCTTGTGGCCTAACCGTCCCCCTAGTGCCTAACCCTAATTCACCCCTCCGTAACCTAACCCTAACCCTCCACTGCCACAACCAAACCCTCCAGTCAATGCAGAACGTGACATTGGAAACATGTTGACATTGTGAACATCAACATTCTGCAGATTTCAACATATTCCGTGTTTGCATCATACTGTAACTGCTGACATTGTCGTGTCTCCATTATGAGGATGTGGTATATTTTGTTGATATTCATTATGTCAACACTGATGAAATGTTGACATGATTACAGTATCAGCAAAACAGCCATGGTGGTCTAGTGGTGGCTTGTATGGTCCTGTGGGACCATGGTGCTCCAGCGGTGTCTTTTGTGTCTGGGAGTGACTTCCTGATCATTTCCAGTTAACATGCTGGCACTTCCAGTCTTATCCATAACCCTTCAGCTAGTGCCTAAACCTATTTCTCCTCTCCCAAAGCCTAACCCTAGCCTTCTGCTGCTGCAGCCTATCCCTAACCATCTGGTCTCAGCATAATGTTTACATTTCACACCGACATTCTGTAGATGCCAACTTGTTCAATGTTGACACTTCAACAATGTCGACATCATAACTGTAGACATTTTGCTGTCAATATTATGAGTACATCCCATTGGTGTGTTATAATTTGTAGATTTTTATGTCAACACTCATGATCATAATATCTGCATGGCATGTTGACTTTGATCATGTCGACATTCACACTGATTAAATATCAACATGACTAGAATATCGACAAAACATCCCTGATGGTCTAGTAGTGACGTACCTGGAATGGCGGGTCTGGTGGCTCCATTAATGTCTTCTGGTTCTGGCGGTGACATATCATGCGGCTCCTGCAGTGATGCCTAAACTTGATTCCTTAAACCTATCAAACCCCTAGTGCCTAACCCTAATCCTCCTCTCCTGTAACCTAACTCTAACCCTCTGCTCCCTACAGAATGTAGAATTGGGTGGGATGGGAGGACTGTCCCACTGAAAAGTGTGACACTTGGAACTATGTGACTACATCTCATTTTACAGATGTAACCATGCTCATCTTGCTGCAATGTGGCATTCTGCATTGCGGCATGCTGCATGGGGTGCTAGGACGGAGACCATTGCTTTTATGAGACCTGAGCCCTGCAATAGTGACGTCAGCGGCAAAGCGCCAGCGAGCACAAGCACGACCGTCGGGTACAGAAGAACCCGCTGGAGGAGGACGCGCACATTGCCGGGAGAGCCGGAGGAGAGCGTACACACTGCCGAGAGAGACAAGGCAAGTAGTGTTAGGGACAGTTAGCCCTCATCTTATCTGAACAGCTGATCACAATTGCAGCTTCCAGAACCGGCACTACAGGAACCCGAACTCCTGTTAAAACAATTATACGGACTCCTCTTATGTAAACAAAAACATTATTATTAACCTTTTTATTTTTTACAGGCGAATTAGTGAAGAGGAGCGTAGGGCAAAGAAGCGGCGCGATCTGCCGGGGGTAGTGCGCTGCGAGTACACCGCAGTTATGCGGGGGCTGCGAGACAGCTGCCGCAAGAAGATACGTAGGGGTGACTTTGTGGACTTATTCGGTTTGATTAAGGCCATGAAGAAAGATTACAAAACGGCGGCAGCTACGAAGGGCATGGGGGCAGAAGCTTTCAGGTCTTTTGATAACTGGCTGGCCGGTTTCTGGGTGTTTGCGGCTTGCTATTTGGAGGACAGGCCGGAAGAGCACATGAATATCATCCGGTACCTTCATCTCGTGCACGACATGCAGCGCACATCCTCGGGCTCGGAATGGCGGCGATATGACCAAGAGTTTCGGGAGAAGCAGGACGGGCTACGGGTTATGGATTTTGGATTATGGATTTTGGGTTCAAAGACGTGGAGGTCTGGCTCAAAGTGACCCGGGCATCCCAGCGGGAGGAGGAAACCCAGAAACAGGGAGCAGGTGGGCGTCGCGGGGGGTCCTCAGCGCAGGGAACGGGCGCGGACGGGGGATTTGCCAAGACAGGCGGATTGGCCGTTCGCATGGGCGGGCGGTCTGCCCCTCGAGGGAAATGCTTCGCTTTTAACAGCGGAACATGTGTCGTTTTCGTCACTCTTGCCAGCAGTGCGGTGGAACCCACCCAGCCTCCTCTTGTTTCAAAGGGGGACGACAGGGAAATCGGGGGAAACTACCATACCCTAAGCAGGCCGCGAGCGGGACCGCTCAGCAGAGCACCAACGCCAGTTAAGTTGGAAACGATGGGTAAATGGTTGGGTCTGTATCCCAATAAAAGGGATGCAAAATTTTTGTTAGACGGTTTTAAGTTCAGTTTTCGCTTGCCTGTTGCAAGCGAAGTGTCCGTGCGCGCGCACAGGAACCTTCAGTCTGCCCGAACCTTGCCGACGGTGTTACGGGAGAAAGTGGATAAGGAGGTCAGGTTGGGTAGGATGGAGGGGCCGTTTAAGTCACCCCCGGTGGATGACTTGGTCATCTCCCCGGTCGGGGTGGTACCAAAGAAGACTCCAGGATCTTTTCGGCTCATTCAGCATCTTTCTTACCCGCCAGGGGCATCGGTCAACGACGCAATACCACCGGCTTATTGCTCGGTGGTGTATCAGTCATTTGACGAGGCGCTGGAGATGGTCCGCGGCTACGGGAGCGGGGCCCTCATGGCTAAGATTGATGTTGAGTCAGCTTTTAGATTATTGCCATTGCATCCGGACTCATTCCGTTTTATGGGTTTCCGGATTGGGGCGGAGTATTTCATCGACAAATGTCTGCCGATGGGATGTTCCGTCTCATGCTCGTTTTTCGAGCGCTTTAGCACTTTTCTTCATTGGTGCGTGGAGTCGACGTCAGGCGGTCACGGGGTTGCACATTACCTCGATGATTTCCTGTGTGCGGGACCGGCTAATGACACAAGGTGCGGCGACTTGCTGTTTAGCACGCGGGCTCTTTTTTACCACTTCGGTGTCCCGGTAGCCAGGGATAAAACGGAGGGTCCGGCCTCCTGCCTATCATTTTTGGGGATTGAAATTGACACCGTGGCGGGAGAGTGTTGCCTGCCCCAGGACAAAGTGTCAAAGCTCCGCGAAACTATTTGCCGTTTCAACGGCTCGCGTAAAGTCACGCTGCGGCAGGCGCAGTCCTTGCTGGGCATGCTGAACTTTGCTTGTCGGGTAATACCGATGGGCAGGGTTTTCTGCCGAAAGCTCGAAAAGGGCAACGGCGGGGTGTGCCAGGCCGCATCATTTCGTTCGATTGTCCTCTGAATTAAAAAGGGATTTGGCCGTCTGGGCTTCGTTCCTGGAGCATATGGCAAGCGCCAGCCGTTGACAGCGAGAGTTTGCAGCTTTTTACCGATGCTGCAGGTGCCTCTGGATTCGGTTGTTTTTTGGAGGGATCGTGGTGTGCGGCATCTTGGCCGGGAAACTGGCATAGCGAGGGTCTTACAAGAGATCTGGTGCTGCTGGAGCTTTTTCCCATTATGGTAGCGTTGGAAGTTTGGGGCGATCGGTTGGCTAACCGCAGCATAGTGTTCAGGTGCGATAATCTGGGCGTGGTGCATGCGATTAATAACCAGAGGGCGAAATCGCTAGTGGTGCTGCGGGTGCTCGGACAATTGCTTTTGACGTGCTTGCGTAGGAACCTATGGTTCCGGGCGCAACACGTGCCCGGTTTGGAAAACGGAATCGCAGACGCGTTGTCGCGTGGACAGTGGGAGAGATTTTGGGATTTGGCACCTGAGGCCGAAGAGCAAGGTTTTCACTGTCCTGGTTATGTTTGGCAGGTGATCGGGCCGGACTGGAGGGTCTAGCGTTGCGGTCAATCGCGCCGGCCACGCTCAAGGCTTACGGACAAGCTTGGAGTGAATGGGAGGAGTTTGTCCAAGGGCGTCAGCATCAAGGTAAGAGCAGGCATCGGCTGATGCTTTCTTTTATGTGGCAGCTTTACGTCTCCGGTAGGTCACGAGTAGTGCTATCGCGGTATTTGGCAGGCATCTCATTTTTCTGCAAGCTGCGAGGCGTCCCTGACGTAACGAAAAGCGAGGTTCTGCGGAAGGCAATGAAAGGGTGGGCGCGAGTTGCGCCGTCGCCACCGGATAGGAGGCGGCCCATCGATGCGGCTTTGTTGCCGGCCGTCATCGAGGCGGTAGGGCGAGTCGCGTCGTCCAGGTTTGAGACGCTTTTGTTCAGTTTGGCGTTCTCAATGGCTTACCACGGGGCCTTTCGAGTTTTTGAGTTGGTAGCGCCTTCCAAGAGAGCAGATTCGCGCATGCTGGTCGGGGACGTGGTAGTGGGTGAGAGGTCCTTGCTGTGCAGGTTGCGACGCTCCAAGATGGATCAAGTGGGGAGAGGGCGCTGGGTTACAATGGTTCCAGCGCTAGAGGAGAGCGTTTGCCCAGTTGGTCTGGCAAGGCAATATGTGGTGGTGCGACCCGTTAAGGAGGGGTCTTGGCTGTTGCATTATGATGGGCTTCCAGTCACGCAATACCAGTTTCGTTGGATGCTGAGTCGTTGTTTGGCGGGCTTGGGCCTCCCACCCACTGCTTTCGGTACCCATTCCTTTCGCATAGGCGCAGCGACGTCGGCTGCTGCGGCGGGTTGCTCCAGAACTGAAATCCAGGCGGTGGGGCGATGGAAGTCGTCAAGTTACAGACGATATATTCGCCCCGTCACATGAGAGGTCGGTTTGCGCTTGGTGCTTTGTTTAAATGGCAATGTATTATGTATTTCCAGTTCTGTGATTTTATGGTGTTGTGCGTCTGTTGGTGTTCCCCCTTTTTTATCCTACTCAGGGATTAGCTACTCGCCGTTGCTGGCATGAGTCGGCAGCGGGGGTCTGGAGTTATTTGCGATTTTTTGCCTGACTTGACGGACTGAATTCTAATCTATAATTCGGCTAATTTGGTCTAATCAGAGTCCCTCAGCAGGTCTTTACGTTTCACCTCCAGCTGAGTTATTACATGTGTTTCCCATTTTATACCCCCCCCCTCCCCTCCCCCCCCCTTTTTATTTCGTTTGTTTTATTTGATCTTTCCCCTTTGTGTCTTTAATTGCGCTTTAAATTGGCAACGGAACATGGTGCAGTCGGCTAGGCCGTGACTGCTGCAATGGCGAGATCTAAAGTTTTCTTTTTTGGCAGATCCTTCAGTATAAACAATTAATAAGCCTCTTAGTAATCAATTCTACCCCTCTTTTTCCCTTCAGGATGGTTCGAAGACTATTTGCCCATTTGGGTGGTTGGCCACTCTTACATTTACTGGGCGGCCAGGTTTGTGGCCTCGGAAGGGTCTCAGGCATTGCTAGGAACACAGGGTGTCAGATGGCTTGGCTGGCGAGGAATGATGTGGGGTGAGCTGAGGAGTAGGTTAGTGAGTCAGGCCAGCAAGCATGGAGTCCCTAGGGTTTTGGTTGTCCATCTAGGTGGCAACGACCTGGGGAAGAGGACATCCTTGGATCTGCGGTGGGCCATGATACAGGATCTGGCAAGTGTGACCGCGGCATGGACCAATTGTGTGTTGGGTTTTTTTCCATGATGGTGCCAAGATTGTGTTGGAGGGGTGTGGCGGATGGTCGCCAGATTGATGAGGCCCGGAAAAAGGTGAACGGAGCGGTGGCAAAGTGGGTGCTGTCCCACGGTGGGAGGGTGGTTCGCCACCCGAGGATACGGTTCAGAGACAGCCACCTTTTCCGGCGCGATGGAGTACATCTATCCAATGAGGGGATGATGTTTTTTCTGGAGGATCTAGGTTTTGCTTTGCAGGAGTTAGGGTAGGTTTATGGTGGCGGTGCGAAAGACTTTGGGGATGAGTCTTTCGCTGTTGGCGGAAAAGAACGGCAGTTTTGTATTGTAGGGAAAACTGTAGTGTTTTTACAGTTTGTTGTGGTTTAGGTGCACTCACCTCCATCGACTTATGGCCGCTTGACCACCCGTCCGGGAAGGCAGCAGCAGGGCACCCAGGAGCGGTGGGTAGTCACTGTGGGGGTTGAGTTGTCACCTATTACCGGTTTATAGTAAGTTTTAGTAAATTTATAGGGTTAGTTATTTAAGGTTAATTCAGATTAATTGAGCCGTTCTTTTGGGCCGCCACCATATGCCAGCTGGAGCGGCATATTAAATTAATTTCTTTATTACAGGTTTCCTAATGGATAGGGACAAATAAATAGCTAGCAATTTTCTGCCAAAATTCAAGTCTCAGTGTCGTTATTTCTGGTTCTAGGTTATGAATGCTTTACTTTCAAAGAAAGGGGTCCACCAAATATCACTAAGATGTTTAGGAGAGAGTATTGACTGTATAGGAGAGGAAAGAGTTAAACATCTGGGGAGGGGTGGACCCAGCTGTGAGGAAAGTACAGCCTTCTTTAGGGGGAGAGTTTGCTATATATAGGGAAGGCGAGGCCATCTTAAGTCTCTTGGTGATTTGCTTTCCCACCCTCCCGCCCTGGTATTAAGAATTTGTGGCACGTGGTGCTTTGGCTTTAAGTTGTTGGCTGTTTTCGTTGGCTATTTATTGGCAGAAAAGAACGGCAGTTTTGTATTGTAGGGAAAACTGTAGTGTTTTTACAGTTTGTTGTGGTTTAGGTGCACTCACCTCCATCGACTTATGGCCGCTTGACCACCCGTCCGGGAAGGCAGCGGCAGGGCACCCAGGAGCGGTGGGTAGTCACTGTGGGGGTTGAGTTGTCACCTATTACCGGTTTATAGTAAGTTTTAGTAAATTTATAGGGTTAGTTATTTAAGGTTAATTCAGATTAATTGAGCCGTTCTTTTGGGCCGCCACCATATGCCAGCTGGAGCGGCATATTAAATTAATTTCTTTATTACAGGTTTCCTAATGGATAGGGACAAATAAATAGCTAGCAATTTTCTGCCAAAATTCAAGTCTCAGTGTCGTTATTTCTGGTTCTAGGTTATGAATGCTTTACTTTCAAAGAAAGGGGTCCACCAAATATCACTAAGATGTTTAGCGCATTTAATATCTCAGTACATATATGTAGCGTTCCTTTCATTTACTAATTATATTTATTTCTTAAACGGAGCAGCTCACACACCACCTAGTGTAAACTTTTACTATTATCCATTAACTACAGTATTGTGGAGCGATTAATGGCTGTGAATATACGCAGACCGGCATGCCATGCAGCAAGCCATGTTGCAGCAGGCTGCATCGCAGAAAAGATGAGCATTGCTAAATCTGTATATATCCTAGGGTAAATTTTCATTTAGGATTTCACCTTTTACTATGTTAGACTTTCTTCCAGTTATTTCACTGAAACATACAATATGTGATGCCAAAATCATTCTATATATTGGGGCATCTGGCTTGGCAAAATGCTAATTATTTTGCAGCCATGAAAACCGCTATATAACAGTATGCTTCCATATGAGTTTCAATGTCATTATCTACTTATTGTCAGGTTTAAGGCCCGTATTGACGGGCAGATCTGGGGAGAGATGTGTGCTGAGCACACATCTCTCCCCCCGCTCAGCACAGCACAGTGGGTGAAATGAGCGACCTGCTAGATTGAGCATTCATGCAGGCATATCTAGCACCAGCGATAGCGATGCACGGGGCTGGAGGGGGGGGGGGGGGGGTACACATGGAGAGATCATGCTTAAAATCTAAGCAATCTAGTCAGATTGCTTAGATTATCACTTCGTGAGTACCCCCCTTTATGCATATACCACAGTTATCATGTTTGCTATACATACCTCACTGGACATTGCACAACCCCATTACAGGTACAATGTATAGAGCATACTGACAGGCAGTCTGCATAAATCTTGAGTACATTCATGCTTAACTAATCTTATTAACAGAAACTGTTTGTGCAGATCTCTCCATGTCTCTCCCACAGTACTCATAACTCTCATCGCCCCTAAAGGGGGGTACACACGGAGAGATCAGTGCTTAAATTCTAACTAATCTGACTAGATTGCTTAGAATTTAAGCACGGATCTCTCTGTGTATATGCCCCACAGTGATAGCGGCTATTGCCGGTGCTAGATTGTGCCTGCATGCAGGCCAATCTAGCTGGTCGCTCATTTCACCGCTGAGTATAATGAGCGTCCGCCCCCCCCCCCCCCCCCCCCAGCACACATCGCACTGTGCTGAGCAGGGGGGAAAGATGTATGCTGAGCGGTCACTGATAGATCACTCAGCACACATCTCTCACCATGTGTACGGGGCTTAATCCAAGAGTTCTCCTGGATGGTGGCCACGTGTTCTTTAAATTTGGGTGGTAGTCATGTGACCGCCGGTCAGCTGACCGACAGTCACATGACCTCCTCCGTGAGCCCGACGGCTCACTATCCCGATGGTCGGCATGCCGACCAACAGGGACTATTTCCACTCGTGGGTGGCCACGACACCCATAGAGTGGGAATTGAACCCGTGTCGACCGCAGGTCGCCACCGAGCCCGCAAGGGGCTTGCTGCACTCGCCCCTCCCCGCCGGGATCCCGGCGTCGGTATGCTGCCGGGATCCCGGCGTCGGTAAGGTGACCGGCGGTCAGGAGACCGGTCACCAATACTACACTTAGTACTTTACTTACACCCTAAATTTAATTTACTCCTGTGAAATGATGTGTGTGTTACCAGGCTCTTGGATATAGGGTCTTATTCAGACTCCGATGCAGCCACGAGTCTGTACGCTTCGGCAGTGTCCATCAGTGCAGTTGCGCAACCCCTCACCATGCGGCCACATCCCGGAAGGATGCGACCACAAGGTGATTGACAGCGGCAGCCTTGGTGGATGCTTTGATGCGGCATTCAGTGGGCGCGGTCTGGATAACACAGATTGTGGGGACCCACAAATTGTAAGTATCTCCTGAATGTATTACAGGGGTTCCACAGCTGATATGCCTGTTTCTGATCTGGGGGCTGCTATACTGTGAGATTTACCAGCTCCGAAATATAAAGCAATCCAGAGCTTGACTCTGCTAATGTCCATCTTAGATGGCATTAGCCATTGTAGTCTATAGGCAACATTTCACAAAATTTCATACCAAAAATCCTGATGACCAAGTATTGTTAAAAAATCCTGATGACCAAGTATTGTTAAAAAATACTTCAAACAGTTGATACTCAATCCTGCTTGCTGCAGTGTTTCTATCCATCCGAGTGCTGCCTCTATGTATGTATGTATTGGACCCCTGACTAGAGTAAGCTAAGGCTATGGAGATCATTGTGAGTGCTGCTATCCTGGACTGCTTAATTTCATAACAATTTATGAGTGTAACTTGGGACCCTTGAGTGTCGAAGTTGCGCTCCCCAAAAAAGGAGGAGTGGCCTTGGGTGGGTGTGGCCTTAGGTGGGTCTTGCAGCACATCACCCATTTCTGCTATTTTGGGTGCATGCCTAGTAAACAGCAGGGCTGCCCCAGGCTCACCTTTCTTCACTGTTTAGATACCATGTGCATGCAGTGCAGATCAGCGGTGATCAAGAGCTCCCCCAACCTTCCCCACGCCTGTGGTATACTACGGACCACAGGTGGGACAGCAGAACAGTATCCGAATAGCTGGTCTGTCCTACTGAAATCGGGACAGTAGGGAGGTATGTAGTTTACTGTGCTTTACCAGGATTTAGTTGCACAATGTGCTGCCTGATGACTGCACATGCGCATTAGGTCCCACAGCATAAATTAAGGTGATTGCTGCTATTGGAGCCCCTGGCTGGATGTATTTTTTTAAACATTTGTGCGGAACTGTTTGTTATTGCCGTAAACAGCAGCGATAAAAAAAATCTAATAATCAGCAATAAATAATAACATAGACTTTGACGGCAGATAAGAACCACTTGGCCCAGCCAAACACTACAGTAAATTTTTTGTTGGGAGCCTATTCTTTTTCCTGTATATTTTTGGATTGCGGGACGAAACCCACACAAGCACAGGAAAAATATACAAACTCCACACAGTTAAGACCATGGTGGGAACTGAACCCATGACCTCGGTGCTGTGAAGCAGTAATGCTAACCATTACACCATCTGTACCACCCAAATGGGTCTCTGTGGAGAAGGCCACTTGAACTACATGCTTCTGTTCATGACAATGCATCTCATTTCCTGGTGGCTTTGATTCAGAATATAGAACATCTTCCTACTGTATATCTACAATGACAAATAAACACAGGGACATACAGTATTTATGAAAGAGCAAAAACCCTTTTGCCAGCAAAAACTTGTTTCTTTTTCTCTTGGCCAAAATAGCAAAGGCTGCCACTAGTGATGGCAATGCTATTGCTTGCAGTAATATGGCTTCCCTATGTCTTTGCAACCCTCTGACTGGCAGTAACGTTTGTACATTCGGGCACATTGCTGAGATACACACTGTTTAGAATTGTATTCTCCTTTGTGTGGCTTGAGCTAGCACAGAGGTTCCCAAACGCGGCCCTCAAGGCACCCTATCCACTGGCGAATCTATAATGGGTGCAGTGCACTCGGGCCCATGAGTCCAGGGGGGCCCCATGCTGCACCCATTCTTTTTAATACTCTCCCCTCTGGAGTCCGGCGCTGACTTCACTGGCACTGTTAAAGCCCAGTGAAAATGGCGCAGTGCAGTTCTGCGCATGCGCAGTAGAGAAATCACCGGTAAAATGGCCGCCACTCCATTTTATGGGAGATCTGCGCATGCGCAGTAGAGTCTGAGCCCTATAGTGCTCAGACTCTACAGCACTCCTGCCAGAGAGGAGGGGGCCCATACAGAAGAGGCTGGACATGGGCCTCCTCCTCTGTTAAAGCGCCCTTAACCCTAACGGTGCAGGTTTTAAGGATATCCATGGCTGAGCAGGGATGGCTAAATTATATAGATTGAAGCAATAATAACAGTAAGTCAATTGTTCCCAAGCTTGGTTATCCCTAAAACCTGGACCATTCGGGTACCTTGAGGACTACATTTGGGAACCTCTGAGCTAACATGTAAAGGCATGGTATAGTTCCATCCTAATGGATGGCTATAGCTGGGTGATTCATTGCATACTTGGGGCTCTGGCAGCAATACATAGCATTTCATGTCATTTCAGTAGGTAAAATCAAGCAAGAGATGAAATTTTATTGGAGATGTATATCTTTGTTTAGAATACACAAAAGTTGCTCATTTACATGTATTATTACTAGTTACAATTACTGTGTATGTTTAGTGACTGCATTTGCATTTCACATTAGTGCAGTTCTGTATGTTTTAAAGCCTAATTTCACTAAAAAAACAACTGAAAGCATTATTGTTACTGTTATAGTTTAGAGTGTCAGTTGCAACATTACATTGGAGTAGTCATGTGATATACAGGATAAGGTTTCACACTAACTCCCAGTTTTCAGACTGACCATTTCAGATTGTGATAAAATTTGGTATAATATAAGCTGCCATGGGTGTAAAGAAAACCCCCAAATATTAGGCTGACATGTTCAAAGGTTTTGAAGTTATATTCCATTAAAGCTGCAATTTTCACAACAAATGTGCTCTTAAAGTTTTTTTTTTTATTGTATTTGCAGCTCACCTAATTGAGTTAGAGAGTTGGGCAAGGTCTCATTTTAAACCTCCTTTTATGGGCTTTCATATGACATATAACACAGTAGTATGTTTCCATAAAAATGTTTAAAATGTTATAAATAAAATTTTGATTTTTTTTTTTTTTTTTTCAAAAGGCCAATATTAATTTTTTTTTTCAATCTAAAAAATAAGATTTTAAACCTACCAGTAAATCTATTTCTCCTAGTCCGTAGAGGATGCTGGGGACTCCGTAAGGACCATGGGGTATAGACGGGCTCCGCAGGAGATAGCGCACCTAAAAAGAACTTCGACTATGGGTGTGCACTGGCTCCTCCCTCTATGCCCCTCCTCCAGACCTCAGTTAGAGAACTGTGCCCAGAGGAGATGGACAATACAAGGCAGGATTTAGCAATCCAAGGGCAAGATTCATACCAGCCCACACCAATCATACCATGTAACCTGGAACATACATAACCAGTTAACCGTATGAACAACAACAGTAACGGTCCAAGACCGATTTCAACTGTAACATAACCCTTATGTAAGCAACAACTATATACAAGTCTTGCAGAGTTTCCGCACTGGGACGGGCGCCCAGCATCCTCTACGGACTAGGAGAAATAGATTTACCGGTAGGTTTAAAATCTTATTTTCTCTTACGTCCTAGAGGATGCTGGGGACTCCGTAAGGACCATGGGGTTTATACCAAAGCATCCAATCGGGCGGGAGAGTGCGGATGACTCTGCAGCACCGACTGAGCAAACGCTAGGTCCTCATCAGCCAGGGTATCAAACTTGTAGAATTTAGCAAAGCCTGACACGCCTGCGTTTTTTAAAACAGTCAGTTTCCGCCCAGAAACACCCACTTCCTGTCACACACCGATCAGCAGAGCGACTGAAAAGCGTTGCTCGTCCCTGTGTAAAATTGCTTAGTTTTGTGTGAAAGTACTTGGCGCATGCGCCCTGTGGCCCATGCGCATGCGCAAAACAGACGGTTTTTAGCCTGATCGCTATGCTGCGAAAAACGTCAGCGAGCGATCAACTCGGAATGAGGGCCATAGTGCACTGTTCGCTCTATGGGGTATGTTCAAATCCTATAGCTATTGCTATGGGATGTGCAAAGTACGGATTATCAGATACTTTGCGCAAGCACAGGATCCGTTCTGTGCGTGCCCGAACAGGTCATGCAATGAAGGTAGCAGGACGGCAGCAGATTGTAAGTGATTGACAGTCTGCTGCCGTCTGGAGAGCAGGGAGGGGTTGGCAACGACCTCTGTTTGTGAAAATGGAGGTATGTAGCTGCCGTTTAGTGGGAAGAAAGAGGTCAGGTATCTCTTTTGTAGGATGGAGGTTTCCTGGCATCTGCGATGGGCGGCTTGCGCGGCACCTCAGTTTCCACAAGCCGCTTGATGGTGAGTGATCCGATGCTATGTTCTAGGGTGCAGGTCGGATTATTACTGCAGCAGGAGGCGTCTGGTTGTAATAGACACCTCCTGCTGCATTACCATACAGCACTATTGCTGCTACTTTTAAGGAAGCAGCAGTGATAGCAAATCCAACCACATCTGAATCAGGCCCAATGTGCCTGTTAAATACTGCCCAGTGAGCTTTGTTAGAGTCCTAAAACTTCTGTGAATGATTGAAAGAATCCTATTTACTAGTATGTAGTTCAGCATGAAGACAGGTTTTCTTTAGTGACAATTCATAAAAGGATTATCTACAGTAGGTAGGTGTGGGAAAATTTTTGCAAGAGTGGCACCCCAGAGACAGTTGTGTATGCCCCTTTAACATACAAAAGACAGTGTCTGCAACCTAATGATTTATGTGGCTGGCACAGCACGGGTTAAGGGACAGACTAGTTCTAGATCATGTGTCCCATTTTGTGAGGTGGCAACCTTGTGTGAAGAAGAGGGCGGTGATGCAGAGAGTTGGAGAGAAGCCATTGAAGGAGCCAGGTGTGTGGCGCAAAGTGGAGTAGGAAAGCTGAGTTGGTGTAAACTAGGCGGTCGTGCAAGGTGGCGGAGATCACTGCTGTAGAGTTGAGGCAGCTGGTTGCTTCCGTGAGTGTGGAGGACCAGCAAAGGGTGTGACACTGCAGCCAGGGACCAGACACCGCCAGCCACCAGGTCTATGCAAAGGAGTGGACGCCACAGTTATTTTGGGGAGAGCTGAAACTGCTGAGACAGGCTCTGGGAGAGAGTGAACTAGCCTGTGAAGTTCGAAATGAGTTACAGAGACTGTTTCTGTTGCGGACAGCAGGAGGGTGAGTGCTAAACCCTATTGTCCATTGTCACACACATTACTCACAACCACATGGAGAGAAGGGATTTAACCAAACCCTTAACTAAAAATCACACAGAGTGACACCTGTTTAAATACAATGTAAATCAGTACAAAGACATCACTTGTGGGAAGAACTTCATAGACACATTGGGGTAAATTTACTAAGATTCGTATTTTCCCGTTTCAGGTCAAAGTTCAATCACGAATGACATCGAAAGTGTAAAACTGCAACTTTTTGAATTGATTACGACTAATTTACTAAGCTGTCGTATTCGGGTTTTTCTTTTGTTCCGATGTCGATGTCATTCGTGGTTTTTTTTCTATTTTTACGGCAGTGATTAGCAAAACACTGCCGACTTTTTTACAATGAATCTCGGCCGGATCTGTGTGATCCGTGCTGGGGTTCATTTTTTTTGTTTTTTTTAAATTAAACACTGTCAAATATTTTAAAAAAAATTGCGTGGGGTCCCCCCTCCTAAGCATAACCAGCCTCGGGCTCTTTGAGCCGATCCTGGTTTTCCGAAATATGGGGAAAAAAATGACAGGGGTTCCCCCATATTTAAGCAAAAGAGTAGGGGTCCCCCGTATTTTTAAAACCAGCACCGGGCTCCACTAGCTGGACAGATAATGCCACAGCCGGGGGTCACTTTTATATAGTGCCCTGCGGCCGTGGCATCAAAAATCCAACTAGTCACCCCTGGCCGGGGTACCCTGGGGGAGTGGGGACCCCTTCAATCAAGGGGTCCCCCCCCACAGCCACCCAAGGGCCAGGGGTGAAGCCCGAGGCTGTCCCCCCCCATCCAATGGGCTGCGGATGGGGGGGCTGATAGCCTTTGTTGTAAAAGAAAAGATATTGTTTTTAGTAGCAGTACTACAAGTCCCAGCAAGCCTCCCCCGCATGCTGGTACTTGGAGAACCACAAGTACCAGCATGCGGCGGAAAAACGGGCCCGCTGGTACCTGTAGTACTACTACTAAAAAAATACCCAAAAAAACACAAGACACACACACCGTGAAAGTATAATTTTATTACATACATACACACATACATACATACTTACCTTATGTTCCCACGCAGGTCGGTCCTCTTCTCCAGTAGAATCCAAGGGGTACCTGTTGAAGAAATTATACTCACGAGATCCAGGGGTCCAGGGTCCTCGGGGAATCCAGGTGTAATCCACGTACTTGAAAAAAATAACAAAACGGACACCCGAGCCACGCACTAAAAGGGGACCCATGTTTGCACATGGATCCCCTTTTCCTGACTGCCAGAAACCCACTCTGACTGATGTCTAAGTGGGTTTCTTCAGCCAATCAGGGAGTGCCACGTTGTAGCACTCTCCTGATCGGCTGTGTGCTCCTGTACTGAGTGACAGGCGGCACACGGCAGTGTTACAATGTAGCGCCTATGCGCTCCATTGTAACCAATGCTGGGAACTTTCTGCCCTGCGGTTGACCTAAAGTGACGTCACCGCTGAGCAAAAAGTTCCCAGCATTGGTTCCAATGGAGCGCATAGGCGCAACATTGTAACACTGCCGTGTGCCGCCTGTCACTCAGTACAGGAGCACACAGCCGATCAGGAGAGTGCTACAACGTGGCACTCCCTGATTGGCTGAAGAAACCCACTTAGACATCAGTCAGAGTGGGTTTCTGGCAGTCGGGAAAAGGGGATCCATGTGCAAACATGGGTCCCCTTTTAGTGCGTGGCTCGGGTGTCCGTTTTGTTATTTTTTTCAAGTACGTGGATTACACCTGGATTCCCCGAGGACCCTGGACCCCTGGATCTCGTGAGTATAATTTCTTCAACAGGTACCCCTTGGATTCTACTGGAGAAGAGGACCGACCTGCGTGGGAACATAAGGTAAGTATGTATGTATGTGTGTATGTATGTAATAAAATTATACTTTCACGGTGTGTGTGTCTTGTGTTTTTTTGGGTATTTTTTTAGTAGTAGTACTACAGGTACCAGCGGGCCCGTTTTTCCGCCGCATGCTGGTACTTGTGGTTCTCCAAGTACCAGCATGCGGGGGAGGCTTGCTGGGACTTGTAGTACTGCTACTAAAAACAATATCTTTTCTTTTACAACAAAGGCTATCAGCCCCCCCATCCGCAGCCCATTGGATGGGGGGGGACAGCCTCGGGCTTCACCCCTGGCCCTTGGGTGGCTGGGGGGGGGTACCCCTTGATTGAAGGGGTCCCCACTCCCCCAGGGTACCCCGGCCAGGGGTGACTAGTTGGATTTTTGATGCCACGGCCGCAGGGCACTATATAAAAGTGACCCCCGGCTGTGGCATTATCTGTCCAGCTAGTGGAGCCCGGTGCTGGTTTTAAAAATACGGGGGACCCCTACTCTTTTTGTCCCCCGTATTTTTGGAACCAGGACCAGGCGCAGAGCCCGATGCTGGTTGCTTAAATATGGGGGAACCCCTGTCAATTTTTTCACCATATTTCTGCAACCAGGATCGGCTCAAAGAGCCCGAGGCTGGTTATGCTTAGGAGGGGGGACCCCACGCAATTTTTTTTGAAAAAATAAGCACTTTCCCACCCCTTCCCACTGATATACATGCACGGATCTCATGGATCCGTGCATGCCTATCCAATCACGAATAAAAAAAAAAGGTCTGTTTTTTTTTAGCACTTTTTTACGAGTTGTAATTTTTCACGGCAGTGTTTGTTTTTTTTTTGCTTTGCACTTCTTAGTAAATGACCGAGATTCATACTTAAACAGCCGCGTTTTGACCGATGGTGTATTCATTCGTGATTTTTTTCCTAGGACTTCAAAATATTACGAATGCCCTCATCACTGCCGTGATTATTGCTTAGTAAATTACCGAGATGACACTTTGATGAAAAAACGGCATCTCGGTGAAAATCGGGAGCTTAGTAAATTTACCCCATTGAGTGATTAGAGAAAGACTTGTTTGTTTCCTAGAGATAATTACTACAAAGACAGTTGCTTGATAGAGATTTGTTATCTACATCACCATGCTATATTGGAATACAGTGACATTTATACCCCTTTTCTCTAACGTCCTAGTGGATGCTGGGGACTCCGTAAGGACCATGGGAATAGACGGGCTCCGCAGGAGACATGGGCACTTTAAGAAAGAATTTATATTCTAGTGTGCTCTGGCTCCTCCCTCTATGTCCCTCCTCCAGACCTCAGTTTGAATCTGTGCCCGGACGAGCTGGGTGCTGTTCAGTGAGCTCTCCTGAGCTTGCTGTAAGAAAGTATTTTGTTAGGTTTTTTATTTTCAGGGAGCTCTGCTGGCAACAGACTCCCTGCATCGTGGGACAGAGGGGAGAGAAGCAGCCCTACTCTCTGCAGATAGGTCCTGCTTCTTAGGCTACTGGACACCATTAGCTCCAGAGGGATCGTACACAGGATCTCACCCTCGTCGTCCGATCCCAGAGCCGCGCCTCCGTCCCCTTCGCAGAGCCGGAAGACAGAAGCCGGGTGAGCATAAGAAGCAAAGAAGACTTCGAAATCGGCGGCAGAAGACTCCAGTCTTCACTGAGGTAGCACACAGCACTGCAGCTGTGCGCCATTGCTCCCACACACACCTCACAAACTCCGGTCACTGTAAGGGTGCAGGGTGCAGGGGGGGCGCCCTGGGCAGCAATCGGGACCTCTTTGGCAAAAGTTTAGCATATATATAGTTGGGCACTGTATATATGTACGAGCCCCCACCAAAAATTGTACATTGAAGTGGGACAGAAGCCCGCCGCTGAGGGGGCGGGGCTTCTTCCTCAGCACTCGCCAGCGCCATTTTTTCTCCACAGCTCCGCTGAGAGGAAGCTCCCCAGGCTCTCCCCTGCAGATACACGGTAGAAGAGGGTGAAAAGAGAGGGGGGGGGGCACATAATTAGGCGCAAAAATCAATATAAACAGCGGCTACTGGGTTAACATTAAGTTACTGTGTTATTTCTGGGTTATATAGCGCTGGGGTGTGTGCTGGCATACTCTCTCTCTGTCTCTCCAAAGGGCCTTGTGGGGGAACTGTCTTCAAAAAGAGCATTCCCTGTGTGTGTGGTGTGTCGGTACGCTTGTGTCGACATGTTTGATGAGGAAGGCTATGTGGAAACAGAGCGGGAGCAAATGAATGTGGAGTCTCCGCCGACGGCGCCGACACCTGATTGGATGGATATGTGGAAGGTTTTAAATGATAATGTTAATTCCTTGCATAAAAGGTTGGATAAAGCTGAAGCCTTAGGACAGTCAGGGTCTCAGCCCGTGCCTGATCCTATGTCGCAAAGGTCTCAGAAGCGCCCACTATCCCAAATTGTTGACACAGATACCGACATGGATTCTGACTCCAGTGTCGATTACGATGATGCAAAGTTACAGCCTAAATTGGCTAAATCCATCCGTTATATGATTATAGCAATTAAGGATGTGTTGCACATCACAGAGGAAACCCCAGTCCCTGACAAGAGGATTCATATGTATTGGGAAAAAAGGCAGGTGGTGACCTTTCCCCCTTCACACGAGCTAAATGAGTTATGTGAAAAGGCTTGGGAATCTCCAGATAAAAAACTGCAGATTTCCAAACGGATGCTTATGGCGTATCCTTTCCCGCCAACGGACAGGTTACGCTGGGAATTCTCCCCTAGGGTGGACAAAGCTTTAACACGCTTATCCAAGAGGGTAGCCCTGCCGTCACAGGATACGGCTACCCTAAAAGATGCTGCGGATAGAAAGCAAGAGGGTACCCTGAAGTCCATTTATACACATTCAGGTACCTTACTGAGGCCAGCAATTGCGTCGGCCTGGGTGTGTAGTGCTGTAGCAGCATGGACGGACACCCTGTCTGAGGAACTTGATACCTTAGACAAGGATACTATATTAATGACCCTGGGGCATATAAAAGACGCTGTCCTATATATGAGAGATGCTCAAAGAGACATTAGTCTACTGGGTTCTAGAATAAATGCTATGTCGATTTCTGCCAGAAGGGTCCTGTGGACTCGGCAATGGACAGGTGATGCCGACTCAAAAAGGCACATGGATGTTTTACCTTACAAGGGTGAGGAATTGTTTGGGGAGGGTCTCTCGGACCTGGTCTCCACAGCTACTGCTGGAAAGTCAAATTTTTTGCCGTATGTTTCCTCACAACCTAAGAAAGCACCGTATTACCAAATGCAGTCCTTTCGATCACAGAAAGGCAAGAAAGTCCGAGATGTGTCCTTTCTTGCCAGGGGCAGGGGCAGAGGAAAGAAGCTGCACAACACAGCTTGTTCCCAGAAACAGAAGTCCTCCCCGGCTTCCACTAACTCCACCGCATGATGCTGGGGCTCCACAGGCAGAGCTGGGCCCGGTGAGGGCGCGTCTCCGAAATTTCAGCCACAAGTGGGTTCACTCCCAGTTGGATCCCTGGGCAATAGATATTGTGTCTCAGGGATACAAGCTGGAATTCGAAGAGATGCCCCCTCACCGATACCTCAAATCGGCCCTGCCAGCTTCCCCCCTCGAGAGGGAAATAGTGTTAACTGCAATTCACAAATTGTATCTTCAACAGGTGGTGGTCAAGGTTCCCCTCCTTCAACAAGGAAGGGGTTATTATTCGACCATGTTTGTAGTACCAAAACCAGACGGTTCGGTCAGACCCATATTGAATTTAAAATCCCTGAACGTATATCTGAAACGGTTTAGGTTCAAGATGGAATCGCTCAGAGCGGTCATCGCAAGCCTGGAAGGGGGGGGATTTTATGGTGTCTCTGGACATAAAGGATGCATACCTTCATGTCCCCATTTATCCACCTCATCAGGCGTACCTCAGATTTGTGGTACAGGATTGTCATTACCAATTTCAGACGTTGCCGTTTGGTCTCTCCACGGCACCGAGAATATTTACCAAGGTGATGGCGGAAATTATGGTTCTCCTGCGGAAGCAAGGGGTCACAATTATCCCATACTTGGACGATCTCCTCATAAAAGCGAGGTCAAGAGAGCAGTTGCTGATCAGCGTAGCACGCTCTCTGGAAGTGTTACGACAACACGGCTGGATTCTAAATATTCCAAAGTTGCAGTTGATTCCTACGACTCGTCTGCCTCTCCTGGGCATGATTCTGGACACGGACCAGAAAAGGGTTTATCTCCCGATGGAGAAGGCTCAGGAACTCATGACACTGGTCAGAAACCTATTAAAACCAAAACAGGTGTCGGTGCATCACTGCACTCGAGTCCTGGGAAAGATGGTGGCATCATACGAGGCCATTCCCTTCGGCAGGTTCGATGCGAGGACCTTTCAATGGGACTTACTGGACAAATGGTCCGGATCACATCTTCAGATGCATCGGTTAATCACCCTATCCCCCAGGGCCAGGGTGTCTCTCCTGTGGTGGCTGCAGAGTGCTCACCTTCTCGAGGGCCGCAGATTTGGCATTCAGGACTGGGTCCTGGTGACCACGGATGCAAGTCTCCGAGGGTGGGGGGCAGTCACACAGGGAAGAAATTTCCAAGGTCTGTGGTCAAGTCAGTAGACTTGCCTTCACATCAACATCCTGGAACTAAGGGCCATATACAACGCCCTATGTCAAGCGGAGACCCTGCTTCGCGACCAACCGGCTCTGATTCAGTCAGACAACATCACCGCTGTGGCTCATGTAAACCGACAAGGCGGCACAAGGAGCAGGGTGGCGATGGTGGAAGCCACCAGAATTCTTCGCTGGGCGGAGAATCACGTAAGCGCACTGTCGGCAGTGTTCATTCCGGGAGTGGACAACTGGGAAGCAGACTTCCTCAGCAGGCACGACCTCCACCCGGGAGAGTGGGGACTTCATCAAGAAGTCTTCACGCAAATTGCAAGTCGGTGGGAACTGCCACAGGTGGACATGATGGCATCCCGCCTCAACAAAAAGCTACAGAGGTATTGCGCCAGGTCATGAGACCCTCAGGCGATAGCTGTGGACGCACTGGTGACACAGTGAGTGTTCCAGTCGGTCTATGTATTTCCTCCTCTTCCTCTCATACCCAAGGTGCTGAGAATCATAAGAAAAAGAGGAGTGAGAACAATACTCATTGTTCCGGATTGGCCAAGAAGGACTTGGTATCCAGATCTGCAAGAAATGCTCACAGAGGACCCGTGGCCTCTGCCTCTAAGACAGGACTTGTTGCAACAGGGGCCCTGTCTTTTCCAAGACTTACCGCGGCAGCGTTTGACGGCATGGCGGTTGAACGCCGGATCCTAGCAGAAAAAGGCATTCCGGATGAGGTTATTCCTACGCTGATAAAGGCTAGGAAGGATGTGACGGCTCAACATTATCACCGTATATGGCGAAAATATGTTGCTTGGTGTGAGGCTAGGAATGCCCCTACGGAGGAATTCCAGCTGGGCCGTTTCCTTCACTTCCTACAGTCGGGAGTGACTTTGGGCCTAAAATTGGGTTCCATTAAGGTCCAGATTTCGTCCCTATCCATTTTCTTTCAAAAAGAACTGGCTTCTCTACATGAAGTTCAGACGTTTGTAAAGGGAGTGCTGCATATTCAGCCCCCTTTTGTGCCTCCAGTGGCACCTTGGGATCTTAACGTGGTGTTGAGTTTCTTGAAATCACACTGGTTTGAACCACTCAAAATGGTGGAATTGAAATATCTCACGTGGAAGGTGGTCATGCTACTAGCCTTGGCTTCGGTTAGGCATGTGTCAGAATTGGCGGCTTTGTCACATAAAAGCCCCTATCTGGTTTTCCATGCGGATAGAGCAGAATTGCGGACCCGCCCACAATTTCTGCCGAAAGTGGTTTCATCCTTTCATATAAACCAACCTATTGTGGTGCCTGTGGCTACTACTGACTTGGAGGATTCCGAGTTACTTGATGTGGTCAGGGCTTTGAAGGTTTATGTAGCCAGAACGGCTAGGGTCAGGAAAACAGAATCTTTGTTTATCCTGTATGCTTCCAACAAGCTTGGGGCGCCTGCTTCAAAGCAGACTATTGCTCGCTGGATCTGTAACACGATTCAGCAAGCTCATTCTGCGGCTGGATTGCCGCTGCCTAAATCGGTTAAGGCCCATTCCACAAGGAAGGTGGGCTCTTCTTGGGCGGCTGCCCGAGGGGTCTCGGCATTACAGCTTTGCCGAGCGGCTACTTGGTCAGGTTCAAACACTTTTGCAAAGTTCTACAAGTTTGATACCCTGGCTGAGGAGGACCTTGTGTTTGCTCAATCGGTGCTGCAGAGTCATCCGCACTCTCCCGCCCGTTTGGGAGCTTTGGTATAATCCCCATGGTCCTTACGGAGTCCCCAGCATCCACTAGGACGTTAGAGAAAATAAGATTTTACTTACCGGTAAATCTATTTCTCGTAGTCCGTAGTGGATGCTGGGCGCCCGTCCAAAGTTCGGACTTCTTCTGCAATGCTTGTTTATAGTTATTGCTTAAATAAGGGTTATGTTATAGTTGCATCAGGGTTGAACTGATGCTCTGTTGTTGTTCATACTGTTAACTGGGTAAGGTTATCACAAGTTATACGGTGTGATTGGTGTGGCTGGTATGGATCTTGCCCTTGATTATCAAAATCCTTTCCTTGTACTGTCAGCTCTTCCGGGCACAGTTTCTCTAACTGAGGTCTGGAGGTGGGACATAGAGGGAGGAGCCAGAGCACACCAGAATATAAATTCTTTCTTAAAGTGCCCATGTCTCCTGCGGAGCCCGTCTATTCAAATGGTCCTTACGGAGTCCCCAGCATCCACTACGGACTACGAGAAATAGATTTACCGGTAAGTAAAATCTTATTTTCCACTACTGAAGCGGGTCGCAACCGGGAGCCTGACACGGGAGCTACTCGGCTGCGACCCGCATCAGAGCCCCCTTTCCCACTGCACTCACCCAACCCGGCATATTGCCGAGTTGGTGACGCGGCAGGGGCGGCGCTGGGAGATCACATGATCTCCCAGCGCCGCCCTTCCATACAGTGTAAACGGGAGCCGTGTCGCATTGACACGGCTTCCGTTTACACTACAACCTTACCCGGATCATTCCCGTGTCCTACCCAGGTAGCTACCCGGGTAGGATTCACGGGCCACTTGATCCGGGTTTTTGCGGAGGGATCCTTTTCCACTATCAAAAAACACAGGTAAATGCGCGCCCTCGTGCATTTACCCGTGTTTTTTTAGCTAGTGGAAAACGGGTATTACTAACTGAAACCCAGGTTCTCCATCCCTTATGCAACAAGTTCAGTTAAATCACAGTCCCCATTGTAACACTGTGGCACTGTAGGATCTCCATCCATTGTGCAACAATTACAGATATGCCACAGCCACTCCCCATTGCAATACTGTCTCGCTGTAGAACCCATGAGCTCCACCGTACATTACCAATGAGGATTAAGACATTTTTGAGGCAAAGGGTGGTCAAACCAAATATTGGCCCTCATTCCAAGTTGATCACTCGCTGTCGTTTTTCGCAGCATAGCGATCAGGCTAAAAATCAGCTGTTCTGCGCATGCGTATGGGCCACAGGGCACAAGCGCCAAGTAATTTCACACAAAACTAAGCAATTTTACACAGGGGTGTGCAACGCTTTTCAGTCGCTCTGCTGATCGGTGTGTGATTGACAGAAAGTTGGTGTTTCTGGTCGGAAACTGAGCGTTTTCCGGGAGTGTGCTAAAAAACGCAGGCGTGTCTGGCTAAAACGCAGGAGTGGCTGGGGAAACGGGGGAGTGGCTGGCCGAACGCAGGGCGTGTTTGTGACGTCAAAGCAGGAACTAAACGGACTGAGGTGATCGCAGTCTAGGAGTAGGTCTGGAGCTACTCAGAAACTGCAGGAAAAGATTTTCGAGCAATTCTGCTAATCTTTCGTTCGCTATTCTGCTAAGCTAAAATACACTCCCAGAGGGCGGCGGCCTATCGCGTGCAATGCTGCTAAAAGTAGCTAGCGAGCGATCAACTCGGAATGAGGGCCATTGATCTGATTTACATTTCTCTTCTGTTCATTCACTTTGCATTTTGTTACTTGATAAAAAAAATATTAACACTTCTGTTTATGAAAGCATTCTTACTTTGCAGCATTTTTTCCACACCTGCCTAAAACTTTTCCACAGTACTGTATATGTAAATATTATATTTTTCTAATAATTATTATTTTATACATATGTATGTGTAACTGTCTATATAAAATATGATGTTTTAATACTAAATGTACAAAATGCTCAGTGTTCATTCTTCAATATAAAAAAAAAATGGGGAAAAAAAGTTAAATCTACCAAATAAAGTTTATCATTCAACAATGAAACAATTTTCATACATCATCTGTTTGCCATTTCAATGTGACCACCCTCCACCCACATCCACGCTGCAGGGAAATACAAATGTGGGTTTCTCTTTGCCAGTGCTTCCCATGATTCTCCCGAGAAATGTTGCACTCATTTCATTGCCCTCAGTGTCAAACTGGCTCAATTTACCCCACAGCCACCATTTTGGAAAAACCTTCCTAGTTTAGTAATTCAGGATAATCTTTGGCTAAAGGATTCACATGCTTTTATACATTGGCACAGGGGCGGAACTACTGGCGGGGCAGGCAGTGCATTGCACTGGGGCCCCGCCGCACTCAAGGGCCCACAGCCGCCGGCCGGCATTACATGAATGAGTCACAATGACTCATTGTATGTCATGCCGCAGCCGCACACCAGCGCTCCCGTGACCCGTCCGTCATAAGGAACGATTCTGGCCACCCACACACGAAGGAGGGAGGAGGGTCCGTCCCTCCCTCCCTCATATACAAACAGGTCACAGTCTCTCAGTGAAGGAGAGAGCCGCAGCAGCGCTTTGTTACTGGTGGAGGCGCTGCTGCTGCTGCTCCTCTGCTTCACTATAGGCTGTCTCTGAGAACAGCCTATAGGGAAGCAGAGGGGCAGCAGCAGCAGCGCCTCCACCAGTAACACAGCGCTGCTGCGGCTCCCTCCTTCACCTCCCTCCTCCTTCTTCTCTACTGCCCGGGAAGCTGCACCGAGGAGCCTGAGCCAACAGAGAGGGTAAGTATAATTCTTCTTTCTTTCTTTCTTTCTTTCTTTCTTTCTTTCTTTCTTTCTTTCTTTCTTTCTTTCTTTCTTTCTTTCTTTCTTTCTTTCTTTCTTTCTTTCTGTCTGTCTCTTTCTTTTTTTATTTGTTGGGACTGCCTGCCGCAATGTGTAA